>NC_081337.1:532738-840238 GCF_022539665.2 Daphnia carinata
TCTGCGCCATTAAAATCTACTACCATCAGTAAACATCACATCGACACCCGCGATCATTCCCCTATTCGGTCTTTACCTTACAGAGTCAGTAATACAGAAAGACGGGCTATTCAATCTCAAGTTCAAGAAATGCTAGACGCCGACATCATCAAACCGTCTTGTAGTCCCTGGTCGTCACCTGTCGTAATGATTCCCAAGAAAAATGGGGAACTACGATTTTGTGTCGACTATCGTCGTGTCAACGCTGCTACCGTGCGTGACGTATACCCTTTACCTAGAACCGATGATTTTCTTGATCATTTGGGGGTGCGAAGATCTTTACATGCCTTGATCTGAAAAGCGGGTACTGGCAAATTCCAGTAGACGAAGCCAGTCAACAAAAAACAGCCTTTATAACACCCGATGGGCTTTACGAAAGCAAACGTCTACCTTTTGGACTGTGCAACGCCCCTGCTACGTTCCAACGAGTCATGGATCAAGTATTGTCGGGATTAAAATGGAACGTTTGCCTGGTTTACCTAGACGATCTAGTCGTTTGTGGAAAAACATTTAAGGAACATCGAGACAAATTGGAATCCGTATTCATCGCTCTTGACAACGCAAATCTTACACTAAATTTAGAAAAATGTATGTTTGCACAGAATAAGATATTGTGCCTTGGCCACGAAGTCAATTCTGAAGGGATTCGACCTGACCCAACGAAACTGTCCGCTATCATAGATTTTCCTTCACCACATATCAGCAAACCCCAACAACGCATAACGACTCTACGCAGTTTTCTAGGGATCGTGTCCTACTATCGACGGTTCATTGATGGATTTGCTGCACTTGCCGCCACCCTATACGATCTATTGAAGAAGAATATGCCCTGGAGATGGGAAAGAAGCCAAGCTATAGCATTTCAAAACATCAAGGTGTTATTAGTGAACGCTCCCGTATTAATTCACCCGATCGAAGGAAACCAATTAGAAGTCCATATTGACGCTAGTGGCGTAGGACTTGGAGCTGTTTTAATGCAACTCACAAATGAAGAATTTCACCCTATCTCCTATGTAAGTCGACGACTTTCACAAGCCGAAACAAATTACCACTCCAACGAACTAGAATGTCTCGCCTTAGTGTGGGCCCTTTCAAAATTTCGTCACTACTTATATGGACAATCGTTTCGCGTCAAGACCGATAATAATGTAGTTCGGTGGATAGCACAGAAAAAGGATATTCGAGGAAAACTTGCTCGCTGGATTCTACAACTACAAGAGTTTGATTTTGTTGTTGAACATCAGAAGGGCATTGAAAATAGAGTCGCTGATGCTCTATCGCGCCAACCAGTGGCTATTGCCGAAACCCTACCAAATGATGAAAGTTTATTCCCACCAAACAAAACTTCAAAAATTCCAGAAATTTGCAACATTCGACAATATTCTACAGAAGAACTAGCTCTCTGGCAACAGGGCGATGACACTATTCGTGAACCCTTACTTCAACTATTGGGATTTCAAACGGATAAAATGATCAATGAGAACAAAACAACAAAAAAATCTAATGATCAGTTTCGTTTACAGAATGGAGTTCTTTATCGGAAAAATGAGGGTAGTGGAAAAGAATATCAACTCGTTGTACCATCCATTCTACGACGCGAACTTCTTACTGCCTGCCACAATTCTCCAGACAGTGGGCACTTTGGAGTCTATAAGACTAAAGCTAAAATTACTGAAACTTACTGGTGGCCAGATCTTATTCACAGCGTCCGCGCTTACGTTGCTTCGTGTTTTTTCTGTCAGAAAAACAAAAAAACAACACAGCCAATTGCAGAACTTCAGCCTATAAAACCACCAAAAATCCCGTTTCGCTAATCGGAATGGATCATATCGGGCCCTTCAGACGCAGTGAAAATGGAAATCGATACATACTTGTTGCCATCGATTATCTTTCCAAGTGGATAATTGCTAAACCAGTAGTAAATGCGTCAGCAGCTATTGTTCAAAAATTCATTCAAATTGAAATTATCGCTCACCACAGTTATCCACGTCGTATAATCACCGATCGTGGTAGTGGATTCACAGCCCACTCGCTCCAAGTACAATTACAAAAATGGGGTATACAGCAATCGTTTTCTACGACAGAACATCCCCAATCCAACGGGCAAGTAGAACGTGCCAATCGTACCTTGGTGATGGCTTTTAAAGCCTATGTAAATATCTCCCATACTAACTGGGATTTGAACGTGCCCGAAGCAACTTTAGCCATCAATACTGCACGACATGAAAGTTAAAAAAAAACACCATTTGAAATTGTGTATGGTCGACGACCTGAATTCCCACATGAACGACAGTTTCCGTGGCCCTCAACTGAATGTGCTGAAAGTCACAAAAGCTTTCTACGTCGGGTACGTCGATTACGCGCAAACGTACATAAAAATCTATTAGAACAACAGATCGTTGTAAAAAAACGACATGACTGTGAAATTCGGAAAGTTCGTAGATTTGAAAATGGAGATTTGGTGTTAGTTTCACGCACCCTTCGATCTCCACATCTTACACAAAAACTAATGCCTAAGTACATCGGACCTTATCAAATAGTCCGGCGATGCTCGAAGGTAAATTATTTGGTAGAAGATCTTACAGCAGCAAGAAAAAAGACCGTGTGGCGACGATTTCTTGTACACGTTAATCAATTGAAACATTTCAAAACACCTCAAGAATTGGATTGGAAACCCAAGAACGTTACAACAAAAACACGTCGTGATGAACAAACGTTTGTTAAATACTTATTCTTTTTGGTTTAAAATTCATAGTTAACTTCTTCATTTACCTTTGTTTTGTTTTTTTATTATCCTTCTTATTTCGGTTTTATAGAAATAAAACTCGAGTCAGGAAAGGCCGTGTTGCGGAATCGTCGACTAACCGACGATGTCAACGCATAGCTTCCGTCTCAAAGGAAACGGAGAGGGAATTGAGGAAGACTGAGGGAAGAGTTAGTTAGTTCTGAGGTAGTGTAGTGTGTAGTCTAGGAGCCCCAAAGTGTTCTCTAAACCGTAAGACTAAAACTATGTTATTATTGTTATCCTATTCTTTTGTATTGTGAGTGTTCAGACCGTCCGGGTATCTATGTTGTTGGGACGGACGGTCTGATGAATTATGCTGTACAGATCGTCCGGGTATGTATGTTGCTGGTACGGACGATCTGGATGTTGTTTATTGGTTGTACCTGGTTTTGGTACAGGAAAACCAAGAAAGACAGAGCAGGACGTCGGTCAAGACGTCCGACTAGGCTCGCTATTTGTGTTAGTACTTATATTCTAAGTAATACAGACAATCAATCGGACTGAAACGTAACAATGGTGTCAGAAGTGGGATCGGGTCTTTGAAGAGTCGTACTTATCCGACTACCCGAGCTGAACAATTTGAGTCTAGTTGATTGTCTTGTAGTTTTTATCGTGCGTTTTCTCTTTCTCATTTTCTTTCTCTCTAGCTTTTCAGTCATTGCTATCATTCCTGTTTCCCTAAACCAGAAATGGCTACCGAAGAACAAATGAATATTTTAACAGAAATTGTGAAAACTCAACAGATTTTACAACAACAAATGAATGATCAAAATCGTTTGCGCGAACAAAACGACATTCCATGCCTTCCAACGTACAGCGCGAAAAATGAAGAAGACGTACTCGATTTCATTGAAACAGTTGACCGAGAAGCGGTAGCGGGACAATGGGATGACAATCGAAAACTTCGATTAGCAAAGGGAGCTTTACGAGGAATTGCTGCGGAGTGGCGCTGGCAACATGAAACGGAAGTCCCTTCCGATTGGACTGGCTGGTCAACTGCTCTATGCGCCGCTTTTCGGAAACGATACAACTTTAATGAGTGGGAAAAACTGGTAACAGCCCATGTCCAACAAAAAGGTGAATCCGTCCCTCAGTATGCCCTGTCAAAAGCGAAACTTCGCCGTCATTGCCCTTACCCGATGACCGAAGCGGATTTCATCCCATATTTAATTCAAGGGATTTTCTTCCAACAATTCCGTGTCGTACTGCTACAAAACCCTCCAAACACCGTCACCGCTTTCATTCAGAATTATGGAGCCCTAGCAGCAAATGCAGTTCATACTGCTGTAAAAGAGTCAGATATGATCTCATTAGGGTTACGTTTAGATGAACAAGTTCAAGAACTGACGGAGCTGAAAATTCGGCTAAACAAGAATGCAAGGAGCTCGCCCTATAACACTTCCAATCAACGATATCGACGGCCCGGAAATATGCTTAATGGAGAGCGGCGGTGCTTTAAATGCAATAATACCGGCCATATGCGCAATGAATGCCCATTGAACGATGCCCAGCGGTCGGGAAACGACAAAGCCGGGCCCCTGGGCCAGGCCCGGCATTAAATGCTTTCGAAGTCCCACCTAACCGACCTATTATTACGGTATGCATTGCCAGCTTAAAAGATGACGTAAGGGCGCTGGTGGACTCAGGAGCAACCACAAGTGTAATCAAATTATCTACCACAACGTCCATGGTAACTACGCGGACTTCTTCCATGTCGCTGAAACTAGCTGATGGACGCCATACAGAAACGGTGGGCGAGATTGATGTGATTATTAACTGGTGTGAGACCGCCGTGAAACTCCGAATTCCAATACTAGAAGAACTTTCTCATGCTCTTATACTGGGTGCCGATTGGATCCAAAAGATCGGGGGAACCTCTATCTATCCGTCAGAGGGGAAAATGATGGTACAGCGGTTTTCCCAACTCGATAATGTCACTTCCATGTCGGAAGTTGAACATCGACCTATATTCCTCTTAGTCGCACAATTATCCGTTCTACCGCCAACTGCACTGATGTTTGTACCTACAGAAATTACAATCCATGGAAAACGTAACCTTACTCTTCAAGAAAACAAACATTGGATCGTACATCGCACATATTCTGCTGAACCTGGCACTGAGTGGGTGATTCCAAACTGTTTATTGTCGGAGATTGCTGGATACATCTACGTCCCAATACTTAATCCAACTTTTCAACCCATTACTTTTCGTGCCGGAGTAAAAATCGCTGAAGTTGAATATGACTCTACGAGAACATGGCCAGAGTTAATGGAAGAAACAGTTTGCAGTATTTCCGAAACTACTTCTGATAAACCGTTGCCGGAATTCCTTTTAAAAACACTAGAAAAAGTTCCGTCAGATTATAGACTTGAGATGTGCGATTTACTTCGTAAATACAGCCATCTTTTTTACCACAAACAGTCTGCGCCATTAAAATCTACTACCATCAGTAAACATCACATCGACACCCGCGATCATTCCCCTATTCGGTCTTTACCTTACAGAGTCAGTAATACAGAAAGACGGGCTATTCAATCTCAAGTTCAAGAAATGCTAGACGCCGACATCATCAAACCGTCTTGTAGTCCCTGGTCGTCACCTGTCGTAATGATTCCCAAGAAAAATGGGGAACTACGATTTTGTGTCGACTATCGTCGTGTCAACGCTGCTACCGTGCGTGACGTATACCCTTTACCTAGAACCGATGATTTTCTTGATCATTTGGGGGGTGCGAAGATCTTTACATGCCTTGATCTGAAAAGCGGGTACTGGCAAATTCCAGTAGACGAAGCCAGTCAACAAAAAACAGCCTTTATAACACCCGATGGGCTTTACGAAAGCAAACGTCTACCTTTTGGACTGTGCAACGCCCCTGCTACGTTCCAACGAGTCATGGATCAAGTATTGTCGGGATTAAAATGGAACGTTTGCCTGGTTTACCTAGACGATCTAGTCGTTTGTGGAAAAACATTTAAGGAACATCGAGACAAATTGGAATCCGTATTCATCGCTCTTGACAACGCAAATCTTACACTAAATTTAGAAAAATGTATGTTTGCACAGAATAAGATATTGTGCCTTGGCCACGAAGTCAATTCTGAAGGGATTCGACCTGACCCAACGAAACTGTCCGCTATCATAGATTTTCCTTCACCACATATCAGCAAACCCCAACAACGCATAACGACTCTACGCAGTTTTCTAGGGATCGTGTCCTACTATCGACGGTTCATTGATGGATTTGCTGCACTTGCCGCCCCCCTATACGATCTATTGAAGAAGAATATGCCCTGGAGATGGGAAAGAAGCCAAGCTATAGCATTTCAAAACATCAAGGTGTTATTAGTGAACGCTCCCGTATTAATTCACCCGATCGAAGGAAACCAATTAGAAGTCCATATTGACGCTAGTGGCGTAGGACTTGGAGCTGTTTTAATGCAACTCACAAATGAAGAATTTCACCCTATCTCCTATGTAAGTCGACGACTTTCACAAGCCGAAACAAATTACCACTCCAACGAACTAGAATGTCTCGCCTTAGTGTGGGCCCTTTCAAAATTTCGTCACTACTTATATGGACAATCGTTTCGCGTCAAGACCGATAATAATGTAGTTCGGTGGATAGCACAGAAAAAGGATATTCGAGGAAAACTTGCTCGCTGGATTCTACAACTACAAGAGTTTGATTTTGTTGTTGAACATCAGAAGGGCATTGAAAATAGAGTCGCTGATGCTCTATCGCGCCAACCAGTGGCTATTGCCGAAACCCTACCAAATGATGAAAGTTTATTCCCACCAAACAAAACTTCAAAAATTCCAGAAATTTGCAACATTCGACAATATTCTACAGAAGAACTAGCTCTCTGGCAACAGGGCGATGACACTATTCGTGAACCCTTACTTCAACTATTGGGATTTCAAACGGATAAAATGATCAATGAGAACAAAACAACAAAAAAATCTAATGATCAGTTTCGTTTACAGAATGGAGTTCTTTATCGGAAAAATGAGGGTAGTGGAAAAGAATATCAACTCGTTGTACCATCCATTCTACGACGCGAACTTCTTACTGCCTGCCACAATTCTCCAGACAGTGGGCACTTTGGAGTCTATAAGACTAAAGCTAAAATTACTGAAACTTACTGGTGGCCAGATCTTATTCACAGCGTCCGCGCTTACGTTGCTTCGTGTTTTTTCTGTCAGAAAAACAAAAAAACAACACAGCCAATTGCAGAACTTCAGCCTATAAAACCACCAAAAATCCCGTTTTCGCTAATCGGAATGGATCATATCGGGCCCTTCAGACGCAGTGAAAATGGAAATCGATACATACTTGTTGCCATCGATTATCTTTCCAAGTGGATAATTGCTAAACCAGTAGTAAATGCGTCAGCAGCTATTGTTCAAAAATTCATTCAAATTGAAATTATCGCTCACCACAGTTATCCACGTCGTATAATCACCGATCGTGGTAGTGGATTCACAGCCCACTCGCTCCAAGTACAATTACAAAAATGGGGTATACAGCAATCGTTTTCTACGACAGAACATCCCCAATCCAACGGGCAAGTAGAACGTGCCAATCGTACCTTGGTGATGGCTTTTAAAGCCTATGTAAATATCTCCCATACTAACTGGGATTTGAACGTGCCCGAAGCAACTTTAGCCATCAATACTGCACGACATGAAAGTTAAAAAAAAACACCATTTGAAATTGTGTATGGTCGACGACCTGAATTCCCACATGAACGACAGTTTCCGTGGCCCTCAACTGAATGTGCTGAAAGTCACAAAAGCTTTCTACGTCGGGTACGTCGATTACGCGCAAACGTACATAAAAATCTATTAGAACAACAGATCGTTGTAAAAAAACGACATGACTGTGAAATTCGGAAAGTTCGTAGATTTGAAAATGGAGATTTGGTGTTAGTTTCACGCACCCTTCGATCTCCACATCTTACACAAAAACTAATGCCTAAGTACATCGGACCTTATCAAATAGTCCGGCGATGCTCGAAGGTAAATTATTTGGTAGAAGATCTTACAGCAGCAAGAAAAAAGACCGTGTGGCGACGATTTCTTGTACACGTTAATCAATTGAAACATTTCAAAACACCTCAAGAATTGGATTGGAAACCCAAGAACGTTACAACAAAAACACGTCGTGATGAACAAACGTTTGTTAAATACTTATTCTTTTTGGTTTAAAATTCATAGTTAACTTCTTCATTTACCTTTGTTTTGTTTTTTTATTATCCTTCTTATTTCGGTTTTATAGAAATAAAACTCGAGTCAGGAAAGGCCGTGTTGCGGAATCGTCGACTAACCGACGATGTCAACGCATAGCTTCCGTCTCAAAGGAAACGGAGAGGGAATTGAGGAAGACTGAGGGAAGAGTTAGTTAGTTCTGAGGTAGTGTAGTGTGTAGTCTAGGAGCCCCAAAGTGTTCTCTAAACCGTAAGACTAAAACTATGTTATTATTGTTATCCTATTCTTTTGTATTGTGAGTGTTCAGACCGTCCGGGTATCTATGTTGTTGGGACGGACGGTCTGATGAATTATGCTGTACAGATCGTCCGGGTATGTATGTTGCTGGTACGGACGATCTGGATGTTGTTTATTGGTTGTACCTGGTTTTGGTACAGGAAAACCAAGAAAGACAGAGCAGGACGTCGGTCAAGACGTCCGACTAGGCTCGCTATTTGTGTTAGTACTTATATTCTAAGTAATACAGACAATCAATCGGACTGAAACGTAACAGTATGTTGGTTCAACATGGAACTTCAATTGGAACATGGAACCACTGCATCCTCGCGAGTTGCGTAATGCTTGATGGCTTACAGTTACGTCGCGCGGATTAGTCAGAGATATATATTTGGAGGCTTCTTACATAGCGCCGGATTGTTTGTGAGACATTCCCAGGATGTCTCGACTAAGACAGGACGTCTAAAAAAAGTTCTATCATGCCTACCTTGGTACAAAAACATCTCTATCCAAAATCTATTCAACATTGGAAAAAAAAATTAAATCCGGCGCTTTTAGTTATGCTGTATATAAGTTAGCGTAAGACAACACGTGCTGTGGAATAACCGTGTATTGAAACCCAGTACGCAGCAGGTATCGCGAAAAAAAAGAACAGAAAAGAATAGAGCTTATAGATTGTTAATCAAATACTTAGGCGTACATAAATATACGGCCGCTCAGCTTTCTACTGGAATATTACTTAAGAAGGGAAACTTACTCTTCAGCTGGCGAGAATGAGGCCGCGGCTCGAAGGGAGTGCTGGAAGAGGTCTAAGTTGACACGCGGAACTAACAGAACACAAACACTGACACACGGAACTTATCAGAATGTATCCAACTAACACACAGATAGACTCTCTGACCAACCGACTGCCCCTTGGGAGTTCAAGGTGGCTTTTTATATATTTGCTATCAACCGTGGGGACCATAGGTAACACTGTTAAAGTATACGCGGGCAACATCGGACGGTATCCGGTGACTTTGGGCGTAACGGAGAGTGTCGGAAATTTCGACGTCTGATCCACGGTCAGGGTCTGATGAAAGAAAAGAGGACACGAACAGAAAACAGAGAAGATCGGTAGACGGAGAAGGAAAGGAGTGGCCGAAGAAACAGCAGAAACAACGGGCCAGAGAACTGAGGGACCGCCGACCGGAGAGACAGAAACTCCAGGCGGGAAAACCGAGCCAAGACCAGGGATGTGAGACAGATACGTAGTAAGACGGCACTAGGTTAAATGTTACCGGGAAAATAAGGGAGCGAGCCGCATAGCCAACAATGAAAGGTCGGTAGCCAGGGAGATGATATTGTAATATGGTGACTGTTTCTACATATAACATGTAGAACGGTCTCTAGCAATAAATGACGTAACCGGAAGTTAAAAACCAACGGGAAGGAGAGGAGTTATAGCCACAGGAAAAACACTTCAGGCACCGGAAGGGCAAGGTTGGAGTACAGTAGGGAGGGATCATCCCACGGCCAGGAGAAAAGAGATCAACGGCAACCTCTGGGCCAACGTTTAAAATTATGTTTAACTGAGTAGTTAGATTTGTCAACGGTGTTTTGATGTATGCGTATGTAAGGGCCGGTTAGGCCTAAGTAATACACATACAACTTTTGCATTGATATCGGGATGCATCTCGTCGTTCTCTTTGGTAACTGTTTTCTTTAGTTGTAATTATAAGTTCCGTTGCCTTGTTTGTCTCGCCGAATCGTGCGCTTGAGTCTTCGTCTACCGTTGGTTCCAACTGTCGTTCCTGATTTCATCTCACGGAGTCTTCTCCCGAGCCACTCGGCCGTAGATTCACCGTCATCGTCTGCCGCTGATTCCGACTGCCACACCTTCACGGGAGCCCGTAGAGTTGTGCACAAGTAAGTAATACAAGTTCTATCCTTCATACGTTACATACTTTCAGTGAACGGAATTGCCGATCGCCGGTGTGTCAGCGACCCTAAGCCCGTCAGTTGTATTCTTCGCTGCAGCCCCATAACGGTTCCCTCGACAAAGCATTCGTGTTCCCCGTCTCAGACGGCAGATACACGCTGGCACTTCCCGGTGCTAGGACTTTCTGAATTAACCCTGAGTCGGCAGTCTCCAACAGTGGATAATTCTTCACAGAGAGGTATAAGCTGGGAATTCGGACGGTTTTGAACAAATTTGGACGACCACTGAAAACCGGCCGTACAGGTGCACCCCCTTCGGGAAATTCTCGATAAACCGAAATAAATCTATTTTTAGCGCCGCCAAGTGCAGACCATTTTTTACGGCTTTTCACAAACCACGAAAGTTTCTATTTCTAATTTTTTAATTGGTTCTGCAAGTCCGCATGTCCCGTATGTTGCTGCTTACTGCCGAGTTCAAGAATATATTATTTGATACGTATTGATTTGGACTCCTTTCATCATTTTTGGCCTCATACTTTCCTAATGTCTTTAACGTCATATTTCATTTTGTGTTACGTCCGTAACTTTTCAGTTACACATATTTTTCCGATCACCTAGATGTCAGAGGCAATATATTTGGACGACTCTTTCTTATCTCTAGAACATCTTTTGGACGTCTTTAATCATACTTTCGAAAATTCTTTTGAACTTCATTAACCGTTCGTCTGAGTATCTTTTTTCTTTATTCTTTCGATTGGATATCATTTTTCTGTTCTTTAGGTCACCTTTAACTATCCTTTAAGACATCAGTAACTTTCTTTTCTTTAACGATTTAACTCTCTTCTGAGGCCCTAACAACAACTCGGAGACAATTTCGGGAGTTTGCCTTTTTTTTTAAACCATGCCTTAAACGCAGTTCATTTAAAAACTTGAAATTGTTCTTTAATTGTCTTGAATGTTCCAGGCTTGGAGTCCCAGACGTCACGACGAAGGTAAAGGGTCTTAAAGATTACATAAAGAGTTAACCAGGACATCCTCAATCTTAATGATCTTATGATGAGTCTTATGAGAGCCCACTACTATGAGTTCGGGACAACCCGGACTATTATCGACATCTCTTTGTTTCGGCTTACAGGCTAACGTAGATTAAAAACTCGTTACTCTAATCAAAATTTATGCATTGTAATGAAACCAGGCCAAAGAAGAGAAGAAATATTATTTTAATCGTACCATCGCTGCCAAAGTTAACCTAGCGTGTTTCATCCTTCGAAATCAGATATACTCTTATTCAAACGAATAAGAGCAACTCTCCCGGTTTGGATGACGTTTCAACCGAGTTTTACTGAACGTTTTGGTACGTAATCGCTTCGATGTGTTTAAGCACATCTCTGGGAATGGAAAGCCGGAATTAAATACAGGGCAGTAAAGTGATTGTACTTATTCATAAATATAAGAATGTTTGTAAGAGATCAAACTTTTAGGTAGTGTCTCCCTTCAATAGCAAATATGAAATCACGGCATCCATGCTGGCTAGAAGTTTCAGACAGACCCGCCAGATACCCCTAGGGCTTTATCGAATAGGATGGGATTCCAGGACGACTCATTTTTGGTAATCCTTGCCTGTATAGGGATTTTATTTAACAAGTTGATGACCCTGTATGTCATGGTTCATTGCAACCTACGGCTCAAGTTACATATAATGCTATTTTTTGGGGGCAGAATTTGAGAAGGCTTAATACCAGGTTAAAAGGGATACCACGAAAAGCAAGCTGTAGTCATCGAAAAACCATTTTACCTCTCCTCATATTTTTAACGCAGTGATCTCGGTGCAGAGTAATTCAATGGTACCTAAGAAAACCTATCGCCGTTCAATACAGGAGGTGAGTGGGCCAGGAAAGGTGGAGATCCTCCGAACCAAATTTGACTATAACTCAGGGAAGAAAACAAATTTCGAGTAACACCCTCTTTGGTTGTCATGAACTTGCCATTGGAAACAATTATTCTCAATACTATATCTTCGACAGCTCTCTATGGCATAACTAATCTAAAATATGGTTCCATTAACATTTTCGTGACCCTCAGAGTACCGGGATTCAGTTCCAAAACCCATTTTCTCCTTTTGCTTCACAAAGTGTCTGAAATCTTGGAAAGTAGCCTAATCCAAGAGGGTTTGCCTTCTGCGTCATATACACATGTAAGACCAGTAACAATATTCAATGTTAAAAATTTTTTTTGGCTCTTTATTAACAATATGATTGTTCATATGAGTTTGATGCCTGGTTTCAAGAATTTTTCATATAAATTGCAACTTTCTTAGCTCTAGAGCACTTGAAAATTTCTGTAAGTCTTTCACCAGCTTCATTCCAATAAAGTCGAAAAGAATCACTATGGTGAGAAATTTATAGCCTGGTTCAGTTCAATTCTTAAGCTATTTCCAAATTCCAATGAGTTCTTAGCCCTCAATAATCTCCTTCAAGTAATGGTTATTAATTTCAGTCCAAGAGCCAGCGAAGTTTGTCATTACGTAATGCAAAGTTAGTTACAATATAGTGTGACATGGGGTATTGTATGCTAATTGCGACTTATTGCGTCTTACAAGTCATGAGCCGGTTAGCATCGGCGTCTACGTCAAATACAAATATTGTTTAAATGTTAATGTTTGCGTCAATATTAAGTCCTAAACTTAACACCTTTAGAGAAAAAGAATGTTGGATAACAAAAATGTTAAACCTGACAAGGGTACTGGTTCTATTTTAAATTAAAACCAGAGTTGTTTTATGATAAAATGTCTTAAATGCGATGAAGATTTAAATCATATGCTGATCACCAATAAATAGATTAAGATAAAATGATTCCGAAATACCCTAATCTAACGAAATCCCGCATGCAATTACGAAAAAAGACTAAGAGGCATACGGAAAATGTAACTATCTTATTGGTTGTTGAATGGTTGGATATTTCCAAAAATAATAAATAACTATGGAAATATTAATCCGCTTAACTATTGGTTTAAATAAGAGCATTTAAGTGTTTCCGAAATCTTATTGCTGAATTTATCATTTGTATCACATTGAACTTGATATTATTTAAAGAGCCATAGGTTTCGCATTCCCCGTACTGCCGAAGGCAAGAAATCATTGAGCGTGCCGAATCCGTTATGTTTTAGTTCCGGTAGTGTTGAATCGAGAAGCTCTCGTAAGATCATCAAAACAATTTCAGTGATAGTGGATAAGAACTATGAGTCTGGTCAAATCCACAAGAAATACCGAGTTTCACATAATTTCACAATTCAGAGCTTCACAGTTTGAGAAATCTTTATCGTTACTAAACGACAGCATAATACGAATTAAATGAAAATGAAAATGTTTCATTTCGCATTTCTAATGAAAAATCCAAGATGGTACTGAGCTAGGCTGAACATAGATGCCAATGTGAAAAATACGTACTTTTTCGACAATTTTCATTTTCAGAGAGACACGAATTTCTCCATTGATATTTACTCGCTTCTGTCGATTTGGTCTGGGAAATCGAACATGTAAAGTGCTTCGTCTTTCCTCTGCTGAATTCTGTTGACTTCTATCGTTATTCGGAAAAACCGTTTTTTGCGATGAAAATGCTTGTTCGTCACCGACTAAAAAAATGCCTACCAACACACAACGTTGATTCCATTGAAATTACTTATGGGGGTGGGGAACAATTAGAGGGTGTTTCATCGAAAAGTTGAGGGAAATATATGTTACACATAGAAATCATGTTTAGGGAAAATTCCTCCATAAGTAAATAATTTTTAAAATAGTATGGTTATTCCAAAAGCCACCATGTGGCCAGACTCGGTGTTCGGATGTTTGTTACGTGCATGCTACGCAACAACCATTGGTGATAACAATTTTAAAAATTGTTCCAAATGCCCTGTTTTTAGATTAATGATCGACCAAATTTTAATTAGCATGCGCCAGTATTCCCCCCTTAATCGTACGCGAATACCACCCGCCGCCGTAAGAGCCCGCATTAAAAAGCTCTAAATCAGTGGGTGTTCTAGCACTAATGACAGGTACTGTATTCCTTCATCTGTCTGGGGAAAAAATTTTTATCATGTAGTTTTGCAGGCTGTAATGTAAGCGACAGCAGATTTTGTTAACAAGGAAATCATACCTACTCCGCCAAAAACAATCACATCACTGAGAGATGGCACCTGTACACACATCAAGAATATCCAACAAATGGAACAACTATATAGGTCCTCCTTTGCACTTGATCCACCTAGAAGTCTACACAGCCAGTACAGGCAACGGCAGTTTTACTCCAAATATCTTAGAATAGTCAATCCATCCAAATACGACTGCGGCACTACCAAGCTCTTATGGGAGGCATCGAAAAAGAGAGCCACAAACGTCCAAGAAACAGGAATACGGCGTGGAGTCCTTGGTTTCTCAAGTTCATTCCCAGTTGCAGAAAGATGTCTTCAATCAAGTGCTTCCTGATATAACTCCCACACCTGGATACCTCTGTCGCTTTGAAGACGAGACCTGTCATTTTTAAAAAGTCCCTTATTTACACAGCATCCACATGCTCTTCAACTCCATCTATATTTGGACGAAGTACAGCTTTCTCACGCTCTTCCAAGCAAAGTTTTTAATAACAAGTTGGTATTTCTTTACTTCCCTACCGGAAACTTTGAGATGCGATACAGATCAGCATTCGGGCAAATTCAACTATTGTCTATTATTTCTGATCGTCAAGTTTAACAATATGGCATAAGTGTTCTTTTAAAGCCTATTGCATATGAACTTGAAAAACTTGAAACAAGCCGTAGATATTATAGTTAAGGGCATCACTAATAATACTGTCACATACACTTTGCATTGAACACGGAAAGACAAATACAATAAGTGACGACAATAATCAACACGATCTTCTTCACTAAACCAACAAAGGATAAACATGAAGAACTTTACCCAAAACTTGGAACAACGCAGTGAAACCGCTAGGGAACCCACGGGAATTCAATAAACGGAGCTTAGACCACTCAGGGAGCTCCTCCCCATAGAGACTCCCCGAATGGAGTTTTGCAGCAGAATCACACCCCTTCCGGAATCCGTATCTTCTCATCTCTCTTAGGGTGGCATTCTTCTGGTTAGTTCTTTCCCCCGGTTGCAGCGTGGTCCAAGCAGCGGGTGAGTCATCTCTGTGAAAAGATAACCATTCTGCTATCTCTACCCGCGACGATGTTTTTGGAATTCTTGCAACTTTAACTGCGGATATCTTAGCAAGTTATGCCGTAGGGGGTTTCAAAATTTGCTTTTCCAATGCTTTTCAAAAATATCGATACGGTTTAATACGGACGTTGAAATTCGGAATTATTTTCCTGATCGAGAATTTCTTAGGTAGTCATATGTTGTACATGTATTCATGTATTCCTCCAGGCGACCAAATATGGTTAACTTCGAAAAATGCGCTTGAAATAAGTACAAATCTGTGGATACGAAAATAGTAGACTAGAGTTTTTAATTGCTGAATTAATAATTTTGTACAACGAAGTTTTTTCTTGGCCACGTGTAATACTTTAAATGCATTTTATCATCCATTATACGCGTTTTGTGAGAAAGATCGGGCCAATCGTATCCTTTTGGTGCATGCGGTACGAAGCTAAGCACAACTATTAAGCATATGTATCGCTCAATCCAAAATTTGATAAATTTCTCAATCACAACATTTTATGAGGGATCATTTATTATTCCTTAACGTTAAAGCGGTAACCCCTCCAAAAAAAAATTTTTGTTTCTCTGATTTCCAGAAAGTGTTGTGGGCTGAAAACTAAACAAATTTCCATTCCATGTAAAAACATTCGCGTCATTTCTATTTGTAGTTTACCACAGATCACAATTTTTTCGAGAAGTATCAAAAAGGAAACTACGTTATGCTTTGTAATAGAGATTCTCAATCAAATGTTGAGTTTGGCATTACCAAAGCTATTTACGGGAACTTGGAACAATAGGTATTGCTAGTAGAAATGTATCATACTGTAAATTTTAAAAATCATTTCAAATTTTTCGCGGTATTCTGGTATAGGGGCAAACTTTCCCCAACTTTTATATTTCAGTGAGCTTCTAGACCACACAGTGTTTCAATTACAATATCCCATTGAATTTTACGAGAGCGGAGCATATAGTGAAAGAGGCAACTTTGGTCATCCATTAGCTGGGGCTTTCATTTCTGGTTGCGAGAAAAGTTGGGGAAAAGGCAAACGTGTCCCTCACAAAAGGAAGAGTTAGGTTAATGACATGCAAGAAGGCAGCAGTCCTAATTAATTAATTGCAGCCCAAAGTAATTAAACTAAGCTATTTTTAAAATTAAAAATTCAAGAACTTTTGCAAAATTCAGGTAGCAGTAATGGCGAATCAAGGGCCATTAGCAGCGCAAATAGTATTGAAATTTTGAATTTAATGGAAAATTTTTCACAAACACCGGCAGGAAACAAATCCCTTTCGAAAGCTGCTGCTAACTTTTTTGAAATAGGAGAACTGCAAGAGATCGGCGTTCCTGGGACACCATTTCTACCTTAGATAACTATTAAGGCAAGGGCAATTATTCACTAGAAGAAACCTTTGACCAGCAACCATTCATTGTTGAAAACGTTTCCGAAGAACAACCCCAATCACTAATTTCGCAACTTCCAACCTCATTGGCAAACTTGGGTTCGTTTGAAATTATACTGGATGAAATAAAACATCTAAGGCAGGAACAGCATTTGGCGATAAACTACCTTTCCCAGAAAATGGATAGCATTTTGGATCCTTGTCTTCAAAACTCGATAAGTTCGGTCTAACACTTCTCCCAGTTGAAACTTCCGAAAATATCGAATATCACCAAAGGGTGCTACGAAGCTATTATGCAACTAGCCAATTTCGAAGCGCCAGTACCAAGCACTGTAGGCGAGGCGGAACTGCAGTTCAAATTGCTGCCTTGGAGAAAAATATAAGGGATTTTAAGAAGCCAACAGAATAAATGTGAAAATATGTTGTTTAAATGTCTCTTGTCGTTTCCTTATGTGTCTTCAAAGATGTTTCTTTCTTTTCTGTGTTCTCGCCATGCCGTGTTGGCTATATTGCACCTTACTAGCCCTTCAGCCGTGTTTGCACGTTGCCAGAACAAATTGGCCTATGAAGACATTTAATGAATTGACTTTGATAATTTGATTGACTTTTGATAATTTGTATTAAAACTAAGGAACATAATATAATACCGAATGAAATAGATTTACAACTTTTACTTAACTTTAATGTAGAAATGTAGATATGGTAAGAAAACTCAGGGAGAACTAGATTCGAACTGAAGTGGGATTGGTTTTATACTATCATCACAGAATGTACGCCCCTTCTCTAGGACTACATGAATTCTTATGATAACAGTTACACGACGTTTTTGTCAACTTATCTATGTGTGGTACAGCATCTTTTGCGGGAAGCTCTGCTCTACGCAATCACAATGTCGGCTGTAGCGTCTTTCAGAAAGGGTAATACCATCTGCTATTTTCCCTTCGCGACAATTTCAGGTAATTCGTATTATACTGTAGTTATCTTTATTTTGTGATGCATATGAAAATTTAATATAGGTAGTAAATATTTCATAAAAAAGTCGAAAATTAGTCCCATAACGGCTCCGAAACGGGTATAGGGTACGTGAATGAGACGAGTGCAGCGGACGGTATTTACAAGGATATAGAAGATGCAGCATAGCAGAGTCATAGAGAATATGGTAGATGATCTCCATGTTATAACTGCCATAAGGAATTTCTGGAAAGTGTACCCGAGTTTCACGATTCCTCCCAACCACCCTCCAACCACCCCACCCGCTTGAGAGCCAATGAAAACCAGTCCCGTGCAAAAAACCCTGCCACCTACGTACTAAATGTTTAACTGAATAATGAAATTCTCATTCCGCCATTGTAAAAACCCAGAAAGCACATTGTTTCCAAATAAGGTAGGGGGATGTGTGAGTAAAATGCCCAAGAAAAACAGGAAAAGATGCATTTTTCCTCATTGTAATTCTAATTACAATAAGGAAAATGAATTTCAAGTTACTTTTTTCCAACCACCAACAGACTCGTTAGAAATCTGGAAAAGTATCATTGGTAAATCTCAATTGACTTGTCGTTCAACTGTCTGTTGTAAACACTTTCACGAAGCTGACATCATCAAGGGAAGAATCGTTCAAATCGAAGGATTCTTTCAACAGTCAACGCATTGAATTCAACTAACAAGACAGTTAATAATGTCTTTGACTCCCAAAGCTGTGTGGTTCCTACATCATTGAATACTGGTCGTACGATAATCATCCCACGGCTCATTCCTTTCTTCAAATCAGTCGGGCGCTGTCAATTACACAGACAGTGAAGCACAAGTTACAGAATGCAAACGTCAATAATTTTGAGGAAGTTCGCCAGTTAGTGTCATACAACAAATGTTGGGCTGACCAATTTAAAGATTGCGAACGAAAGGCTTCAACTATCAAGGCTTTGCTAAAGGACGAGTTATTTGAAGAATTGTCGATAAGATATGTTTGTTGAATTGCCAAAAGATCAATTTTGTGATGCGACTAAGAACAAAATAATATACGACTTGGCCGGTTATGTAATGCACACTCGGGACCAATTAATGGTTTGTAAAGAATGTCATGCATCAGCCATTAGTGATGAGGAAAATTTACCGGATGACTTTATTGCCAAAGATTATACCGCTTTCCTCTCAAGGGGCGGCCTGTGTTTTGTTACTATTCCCGTTTATGAAACCATTCGCGAAGTTGAAAAAGTGGTATCGTTTCACTTTGATGATGACAATCACTATTTAGTGCGGGACAGCTATGATATTTGTATGTCTAAAATTAAGTTACTATCCCTCCGTCCATTCTTCTGTGATTCCCATCGGCAAGAGTCATTCCCATTTTTCATTATGGAATATGTAAATGTAAGATATCATTTGGAGGCAAAACGATTTAAAGATAGAATCCTGTCAAAAGATGATAGTAATGTAAAAACAAAATTTAAGTTGGCCAAACTCGGTTAGTTTAATACAAAATAGAAAACAAGCTGTTGCATGTTTTAAAAGTTCCCGTTAACCATCTACGATACGAATATTCAATATCTTGTATGTTTGGACTTCGTTCTTTTTTGCTGGTTAATCATGTACAGTTCACAATTCTGCCACTAGAGGGCAGTGTTTTTTGCACGGCACATCGTGTGTTTTGGGGACCCTGCCTTAAGGGAACTTATAACATGGAGATCATCTACCATATTCTCTATGACTCTGCAGCATAGCATTCACCAGTTGAGTCTGCATCGATAATAAAATGTACTTTCAAATCCACAGCACCAATGTCTCTTCCTGCTGCTACAAATGGTATGTACAAGCTAAAATTAATAATATTAGTAGCGCAGTAAACACAATGCAGATTACTTGTTAATTTTCATAGATAGCACAGTTGTGGTTCCTTCGACCATGTTAGCTGCTTTTACGCCTGTTACATCACATTATATGGATGTTTTTTTATTAGTTCTCGATGATCCTTTAATAACATTTCTGTTGCTTTCCAGATGAATTTCTCTAAAAATGTTTAGTTAACAACGCTTCTACTCCTTTTACTCAATATGTTATTAATATTTTGAAAATGAGTTAATGGTAACAATTTCTTTCAGTTTATCTAAGTTTTTTAGATATGTCTGTTTTTCACAAGGATATGTTGTTGGAAATGTTTCTGCTTTTAATTAGATTTTCTAAATTAATGTAAATTTTTCAGTTAAGTATTCCATTGGTTTACAAGAATACGTTGTTGGAAATGCCTCTGCTCTTCATACTTCCCGATATTCATGTGTTTTCTGAAGATCGCTTGAGGATATCAGCATATCATTCATTTTTTTTTTCACAGATTCCTTAGAAGATACAAGACGTGTGTTTTTTTTACAATTGCTGAATGATTTTTGCTTTATGAAACCAGTGCTGGCATAGTCAATAGTAGATGTCATGGCCATACCCAAAACTTAAAAGTGTAGCGAAAATCCTTAAGAAGAAAAAACTGGTTTTTAATAACAGCCGAATTCACAACACAAAAAACTTGAAAACCTGTATTGTAGAAAACAGGAATATCATGTTCCACGGCTTGTCTCCTACAAATTACCAAATCGCTTTAGGTCAGTCATCCAACTGAAGTTGGCTGATGCAGTGGTCATGGCCAAAGAACAAACAGCTTTACTTCTTCAAGTCACCAGAGTTTGAAATGAGTAACATCGTGGTACAAATCTTGCTGGAATATCCACAGCCAACTACACTTCCAAATGCAAGGGCAAAATACATTAGTATATCAGTGTATAATTGTATTGTCTCATTCAACATCTTGTTTTTCTTTTATATACAAGGATTTGATTTATAAATTAAAAGGTACATGGAAAGAAGGCAAGCAGAATTTGGCAGTGAGGTACCAGGAAAACGTGGGAAGACCATGATGTTAAATAGTACAACTTTTACCTTTTTAAAACATTTATCACTTAAAAACATATTTACGAATTGGTTTTTAATAACAGCGGTAATACATCTTACGATAAAAGTGTAGGCAAAATGTTGAAGATTTATGAAAACGGAACGGTCCCTAATAGCAGTGGAGAGTCTCGTCAAAATACACAATATTTGGTCGAATTACCCATTGCCAGTAAAATTTTGTCCGATAATCGGCTAAAATTTTAAATTTGCCAACAAAAATTTCCAAACAAAAACAATTTTGATCGCAATGTAGACGCAATTAACGGAAAAGTTACCTTGTATCATATACCAGCTCGTCTCTCCTACTGATCAAACAGCTATTTCTACTCCAAATTTTATTTTTATATTATATTTCTATTTAAAACCTAAATTAGCAAAGGATGTAAAAACCAAAACAGAACAAATCCTACACGAATCAAATCAACAACTCCCTTACTACATATTTCATTGCTGCTCAGGCATTCTTTGCTGAGGCAGGCAATTGTGTCCTTCACGTAGGATTTGGCAATAACCAAAATCGCATAAGAAATTCAAGTATTGGAAAGTCCCAG
The DNA here is from genome assembly GCF_022539665.2 of Daphnia carinata. NCBI lineage: Eukaryota > Metazoa > Arthropoda > Branchiopoda > Diplostraca > Daphniidae > Daphnia > Daphnia carinata. The sequence goes on from NC_081337.1 coordinate 554,048, forward strand.
AAATAGTAATGTCTTCTAATCTAGTCTTCTATCTAACTGGGGGGGGGGGGGGGGTTCACATTGAAACGTCGTGTTTCGAAGATGTTATCAAGCGACTTCTCCAGCTTCTCTCTGCATTATTTGAAACTTTGAAGTTCAATGTTAACTACTAATTTTACTCTAATATGTAATATAGAAAATCACGTATCATTGCACTGTTGAGTCTAGAACAAAACGAGAGTAACAGCAAAATGAAAGAGCAGACGATACGGCTGGTTTCATACAAAGAGCCGTCTGTTTATACAGGCCAGACTGCTTCATATTCTCTAGGGGTTAGGTTCTGTAGCTAACGCCACCTACGTGCAGTAAAGAGGGTGTCCCGCACGTAGTAAAGATATATCAAGTAATTGATTTTCGCTCATCCAAATCCCCTGCAAAGTCTGTGTCTGCGTATCCCAGCAGATTGTCGGGTTGGATGGCCTCAAAACAGATATAGGGCTATTCCATTTATGCTAGCCAGCAGATGTTTTGCGGCAGTCAAATGATCCTTCTAAGGGTTTTAGGTAATCCGGCAAGTACATTTAGAGCCTAGGCTACAAATGGTCGAGTAAAGACAAGTCAAAAGCATGATTCCTCCAATCATTTCTCTGTAGCGAGTAAGAAGTGAGTCTTTGGTTTCCTAAGGTTGAGGCCCTCTTCAGAGATCAACGCTCTGGTCACTTGGAGTGGGTTTTAGATTGCAATTGTTTAGCTTGTCAAGAGGCCGGGCAGCCTAGCAGAATCGATGAAGTAGGATGTGATTGTGCACGGGATCTCTCGTTATATCAATCCCTACGAATCTTGTGGCAGATAGGACTCAAATCGTTCCAAATCGTTGTCCCAAGAGAAGACTAAGATCTACAAAGGAAGATTGTTTATTATAGAATACCAGTGTGTCGTCAACATAGATACCTGTCAATGCCTCCCTCTGTTGACGACGAAACAATTGGCAAGGATTTTATTTAAATTGGCTGACGCCAAATCGTAACAGGGCTGGCGTAATTTTTTGATGCCATGCAGGGGGAGCCTGTTTCAACCCATACTTGCATTTCTTTAGAAGACACTTGATGGCTCTTCGATCAGGAAGCAAAGGTGCCAATATCAAAGTTTTCTTTGAAGTCGGTGCTTGAATTATTCGCCCATCTTCCAAACTCAGTGGTGCATCTTTGCGTCATATAGCGTCTTGGCAGTTTGATCGGCGAAATAGGTCACAAGCTAATTGGACAATAGCCTGAGCACTATTCGGTGCCGTTTATTGTTTCCAACCTCTCTCTCTCCTTTTTTCAAATTCTGTTATGCCAATGCCAATGACCTGCTAACAATAACGAGTGGTCACCTCTCGATCTGTCAAACTAATTCTGCTATCAGAATCGGAATCAGCTTTATTAGCTTAAAGTTGTTTACAATCGTTCTTGAATCTACCAGTTCCTAGTGTCACACCACACATCCTATTCGCCCACCAATAAATTCCGTTCTACTTACCACAACAAGGCAAATCCGATTAATCGACATTAGGTTCTCCTTTCATGAGAAGTCCTGAGGTTAATATTTATTTACAGAAGATTCTGTTACAGTTATTATGCTCTGTATGATTTATGATCTTTGAATCAAATATAGAAAGATTGAAAATATGAGGTTTAATACTAAAGTATGTCTCATAAGGCGTAACCGTATTTCCTTTCATCAGAGTTCAGTTTCAGAGATAGTCACATGGTGTACCGTTTCCGTCTAGAGGAATAGTGGAACCTATTTGGTATAAAGAATACCGGATGCAAATTCCAAAATTCTGCGCTGAGATGTACAGGGCTGTGATTTGACGCACTGTTCTTTCGTTATGTAGCCAGTGTAATATATCAATACTGCTTCATTCCCTACACCATCTCTGCAAAAAATGTCAACATCACAATTAAATTTTGTTGGTGAATTGGCAGCCAGGCCGTTGAATTCTGAGATAGCCATCTTTTGACTACAAGAAATATAATTGTGTATAGCAGGTTGTGTCGTCCTTGCATGTGTAACGAAGTCATAAAATACAAATTTTATTGAATTATATTGTGTCTTGATTGTTTGTTTTATTAATATGGTTATACATACATCCGTTGCCTTTATGCCTGATACATATCATAATTCAAGTGTTGCTGCCCTTTCGTTGAATTCTATTTTTATATTATACCTTGTGCTCTACTTATTTCCGATTGGATGAATCTTCATGCGTAGGAAGTCGCGCCATGCATTTCCGTGAATATGAAATGTTCCTGCGTACGACATCCGGAGCTTTTGTCGGAAATGCTATGTCTCCTTAAGCATGCAAGACCTATAAAAGGATACCCTTTTGTTCCCAAAAGTTAGTTCTAGTTCCGCTTCGTTCTTACACTAGTTCCTGTTCTTGTTCAAGTTCCAGTTCTAGTGCTATCCTATCTACAAGTGTTGTTCAATTCATCAATAGTTGTGAGTATAAATTTTGTTTAAATCAATAACTATTATAAGTGCTTCTCATCGCTGCTTGTGCGACCGATGAGCCTGTAATCTATATCTTCTCCGCAACGGTTCATCTTTATTTCTATTCCCCGCCACCGTGGTGACGGTAAGATCAATTTCGCATAACTCTTTCCCTCTATTTCCGTTTCCCTTTTTATGCCCCATAACTGTGTATTCCCTTTGTTGTTGTTTGGCCCACTAGAATAAAGAAATATATTCGGCATTGTGGTAACGCCTTCCGAGTTCATTCATTATTTATTTATTCATTATTATCATTTCTTGTCTTAATCAAGTAAAGTCATTCTTCCTACAAGGAGAATGCTTTACATAATGGTGGCAGCGATCTATCGAACTCACCCACAATGACGGATAATATTTTTGCTAGTAGGCATAAACTTTCTCGTTCTCCTGTAACCACTACCAAAAGTCCCATTGAGCCAGACATACAAATTGAAGAACCTGTAGCCAGATCGCTTAATTTTGGTAAAACTTCCACTTCAAATCGTGCTGGAGCTGAGAAGTTTACGGGTAATAAAACTTCGATAAGGGCAACAGAAGCTATTGGGAAATCTGCTTCCCCTGTTTTAAAACCTAGGGAAATTCCAAATAATCCTCAGTTAAGAAAGTTAAGATCGAACTCTGCGTATGAACTAGTAACGGGGGTAGACCTTTCAAACGTTCGCAAACCCCGGGCCAAAAGTAACGCTAACCCCTCGGCTGCACGAGACTCTCCTTCCATACTAACCAAATTAATAAACCACCTTTCACCCAAGAAAACCGTCTCCACAAACACTGAAGGGAAATAATCAGCCCGTGTCTGATTTTTACCTTTGTAAAATGTGAAGAAGTTTTAGAGATGAACACGGGAACACTAGTTCCTTCGTTGTGCACTGCAGGACGTGTATTTTTCAACTGACTGCCCCTTGCCCTCTCTTGCGAGACGGCCAATAGGCCTAGGGCGGGGCTAAATTACAAGGGGGGGGGGGGGAAATGGGCTGTACAATGGTGGCCCTCTACCGAGGGCCACTCAATTCAAAAGCTCTAAAACGGCTGGGCAGCCTCGTGCGGCGTCCAGACCGCGTCGTCTGCTGTTGGGAATCTAATATATTCCCAACACACTCCCCACCAGAGCCCGTGCTCCACGGCTCGCTCTCTTCGACCGGGCTGGCGGCTGACACGGATGGAGTTGGATCTTCTTCCGGCTCCATCTCCGGCGCGGGTAGTGCTTCAACGTCGTCGGGCTGGTCCTCGCGTAGCTCCAAGGGGTGTAGGGACTGAATCGCTCGGTTGATCAAGCTCCCGTTAGGGGTCTTGATCGTTGCCGATCGAATCAGCCCGTCCCGACTGTAAATCAGCTCCTTCACGACACCGACTGTCCACATAAGTCGTTTCGTGTTGTCGTCGTGGATGACGACAACTTCACCTATTCGAATTTTGCGTCCGGGTCCTCCCTTGCAGTGGAATTTGTCAACTTGGAGTAGGTAGTCATTGACGAACCGCTCGCAAGTCTCCTTGACATATTCTCTGCGTAGGCGGTCCATTTCAATAAGTCGTGCGTTGGTTGGGTCGGGAGTCAGTAGATTAATTGCTGGCTCCGGTGGAGTGCAATTAGATCGTCTATTGTTCAGAAATTGATTTGGAGTGATGGGAAGTGGATCATCACTCCCCTCTGCCATGTAAGTGAGTGGCCTTGCGTTCACTACACTTTCTGTCTCGATCAAACTAACTTCCAACTCGTCGTATTCTAGACACGCACGGCCATTGGAACGCCGTAGTAGGTCTTTCATCGTCCTGACCATGCGTTCCCAAAAACCTCCCCACCATGGGGCTAGGCTGGCGGAGAAAATCCACTCGGTTTTACGCATGGCTAGAAGGTCGTGGACCGTTGGGTCAGATCTTAGGACCTTCAGGTGTTTGGAAACGCACCTAAATGTTTGCGCGTTGTCCGAATACATCACAGACACGTTACCCCTCCTAGCCGAAAATCTTCGGAAGGCTAGTAGGAAGTCTCGTGCTGACATGGTTTTTGTTAATTCCAGGTGGACGGCCCTAGTTACCGCGCAGGTAAACAGGCAGGCGTAGCTCTTGGGCTGCTTGATTTTCTTCTTGCCTGACCCGTCCGCTTGGAGGTTTTCTTTTTCCTCCGTGTGTTCCATGGCTGGAGGCTCTGCTGGAGTCTCCATACTTGGATCATCCGTTTGTGGTGGATCCACGGAGGTCGTAGGCTCCGCTTGCTTGCGTTTCTTACGCGATATTGGGTGTTTGTAATACAAAGGCCCTGCGAAATCCACACCCGTGATTTCGAAGGCTTTCGCTTGTTTCAAGCGGTTCAACGGTAGAGGTGCAGCTACTTCTGTGAATGGTGGTGAAGTTAGCCGTTGGCACTTGACGCAGGCATGCCAAACTGACTTAGTCTGCTGACGTCCTTTGATGATCCAAAATCGTTCTCTTAAATCGGAGAGGGTGGTTTTCCCTCCGGCGTGTTTCAGTGAGACGTGCCTGTCTGCGATGAGTAATTTCACGACTGGATGGTGAGGGGGCAGCAGTATGGCAGGTTCGATGTCTCTGTCTGTTAGTGCCAATTCGACCCTTCCGGTTACTCTGATCAGCTTGTCTCTTCCATCCCACACGGGTCGGAGTTTGGCAATTTTCTCCTTGTGGTGTGGTTGCCTTCCCTCTTGTAGGTCTTGGAACGTTTTTGGAAATGCTTCTTTTTGGAGCTGCCTGTAGATAAGTAGCTCCGCCTTCGTCAGTTCCTCTACTGTAAGATGGTCTACCAGTATTTCCTTTTCGTCTCCTATCTTGATTGGAGTTTGGATTTGCGTTCTGTTGATGGGGCGATTCTTGGAGATGAACCTAAGCATCCAGGCGGTTCGTCGAAGTAGTCGATTCCATGATGGAATTCGTTCCAGCTGCCATTCCATTGGGGTAGCTGGTTCCACGGTAGCCACCGACATGATGACGGTTTTTCCTTTGGCTTCCGCTTCGATCTTCTCGTGGATGCTCGTCTCTCCTGCATCGGGTGTTGAATCCGGCCATTCTGTTTCTTCCTTTAGCCATGGTGGACCATTCCACCATAGCTCCGAGTGTACCAGCGCTGACGCTGGCGCTCCCCGCGAGGCAAGATCCGCAGGATTGTGTATGCCCGGGCAGTGCCGCCACCAACTTACTCCAGACAGCTTCCTGATAGCTTCCACTTGGTTCCTAACAAATGGTTTCCATCTGTTAGGATCTCCTCTGATCCACCCAAGTGCTACCAAAGAGTCCGCCCAGAATATGGTTCGCCATGACTCTATGTGGAGAAAGTTTTTCAATTTTTCTCCTAGCCGTGCGGCTAAAAGTGAGCTTAATAACTCCAGTCGTGGTAGGGTGACTTTTTTCTTTGGGAGAGGTGCCACTTTCGTTTTACTGGCTAGAAAGTGAATGCTGGTTTCGTTGCTTTTGGTTTGGAGTCTTGCGTAAGCAACGGCTCCGTACGCCGCCTCAGACGCATCGCCGAAGACGTGAATTTCTGCTGATTGTATGACCCGTTTGGAGTAGCCTATCCAGCGAGGGATTTTCAATTTGGCGAACTCGTTCAACCCGGTCATGGCAGTTATCCAAGTTTGTGTAATTTCCGGCGGCGCTTCGACGTCCCAGTCAATTTCTTCTTCCCAAAGTTTCTGGTAGATGATTTTTAGCAGGAGTGTAGTGGGTGCTAAGAACCCAATGGGATCAAACAGTCTTGCAGATATCCGTAGGATACTTCTTTTGGTGACAAGGTCCCCCAGTTCTGTAGCGGCTTTGATGATAGGCGCGGGGTCGAATTGGAATGTGTCGGATTCGGTGTCCCACCGAATGCCTAGGACCTTTGGTTGGCCCTCTTCCAGTTTCTGCGTGAAAATTTTTACAATGGGGTTGATAAGCCCCTTCTCACTGAGAAATTTGCGAAGTGTTTTGTCGTTTGTCACCCAGCTTCGCATGTTGAGTTTAGCCTCTTGGAAGATGGCCTTTGTTTCTTGAATCCTGTTTTTGGCTGTGGGGATGCTGTCGGCGCCCCCTAGGTAGTCGTCGACGTAAATTTGTTCTTTTAATTGCTTCACTGTAGCGGAGTACAGTGGCTCCATTCCATCTAAATGCTTGTTGAGGGTAACTCTAAGCAAGAATGGGCTGCAACTGAGTCCAAACGGGACTCGTTTCCACCTGTAAGCAACTAAAGGGGAGCCAGGTGTTTCTGGCTCCGTTACCCACAGAAATCGTACTGCGTCTGAGTCTTCAGGATGCAGGGCGATATTCAAAAAAGCTTTCTCAATATCTGCTATCCATGCGATCCGATTTAATCGGAATCGCATTAGAACGGCTAGCAGGTCAGGATTCAGGTTTGGACCGGTTTCTAGGACGTCGTTGAGGCTTGGTCCAAATTTGGACTTGGCCGCTCCGTCAAAGACCGGTCGGATCTTTGTAGTTGTTTTGTCCTGTCGAATGACAGGATGATGTGGCAAATAAGTGTGGAGTCCCTCGTAGTTTAGGTCTGCCTTTTCTACGAAGTTTTGGACTCTTAGTTGCTTGATCTCCTGGTGGTAAGCAGATAGAAGCGCTGGCGTTCTTTTGAGTCTATTTAAAAGACTTTCCAGTCTTCCTTTAGCCATCAGGAAATTTTTCTCCAACCTCCACTTATCCGTTTTCCATGGGATTGGGGTGCAGTATCGCCCATCTTCTTGACGGGTGATTTTGTTTCCAAAGGAGCCTAGAGGGTCGTCTGGCTCCACTGCATCGCAATCGTCTAAAATGGCGAAGTGTTCCAGCTTCCAAAATAGCGATAGGTCAAAGTCCGTCTGCCGTTTTAATTCTTCTTTTACAATCTTCTTTTTTTCTTTTTTAATTGTGGAGTTTTCTATGGAGATTTCGTCCATAGACTCCGGGTGGGGAGATGAGGATTCTTTTGTCTCCTTCCCATCCGGCAATTTCTCCTTTTCTTCGGGAAGGGTTGTAAAAGTGTAGTTTGAATCAAGGCAGCCGGCTGCATATGAAGCTACCGTTTGGGTTGAAAAGCTACTATATTGCAGCATTTGCTGGATTATCGCCTTTCCTTTTTTCGAATTTTTCTCTTTAGAAGGGCCAACTATCATTCGCCCAAGCTTTGTGTTGTAGGCCCTTAGGCCACACGGGCTTTGGATAGCTGCTTCATTGGGGATGATTTCAAACATCTGGTCGACTCCTATTAAAATCCCGACATCCTTTTCTTGGCTGTTTGTTTCGAACCTGTCGTCAGCCATTTTTTCATTGTCCAGCCACAGTTTTCGTGCGAATGCTGTGTGGGCATATGGACCAGTGTCTCCAATGTAGTCCGTCTCCAGTGCTGTGATTTTGACGAGTGGGGCACCATGCCAAGTGCCCCTAAATGTCAGCTCGACTGAATTGGTCTTCTCCACTGGATTGGGTTTTCGTTGCTTGAAAACTCTGGTACCAATATTTTCCACTGCTACCGCCTTGAGGTCCAACAATTTTGAGATAGATCTTGTGACCCAAGATCTATGGCTGCCATCGTCGATAAATAAAATGGCTCTTGTTTGTTTGCCATTTGGGCCTACTACATTTACCGTAGCTGTCTTCACCACGAGATCGCCGGGGGCGGTTGCGCTTGCAGCAGACGCCGTAACACTTGTGATGGCACTGTTGCCATTAACAGTTTGGTGCGCGAAGCGTGTCTGCTTTTTATCGCAGAGAGCCGTGTGGTGGATAGCTTGGCAATGTTTGCAGGTGTAGTTTGTGGTGCAGTTCAGCGTTTCGTGATTTCCACTGAAACATCTGACGCACCTTTTCTGCTTGGCGATGATGGCCTTTTTTTCTCTTAGGTTCACTGGACAAATCGTGGGGTAGTGAACTTCCCCGCAGAAAATGCATGGTCTTGTGCATTCTCGCATGATAAAATTGTCCTGTCTCCTAAAAGGTGTTGACGGTGGCACAAATTGTCTGGAATTTTTTCTGGTGTGTGGAGCTGGTTGTGACCTGGCTCCAATCGCCAGCTGTGATGCTGTGGCAGCGTGTATTTGTTTCGCTGGACTTGGCGATGTTGACTGCTGTGGCGTTTTTGTGGTTTCCGATTTCCATCGGCTGTACCTCTCCGCTACGTCAACTTCATCCCTGATGAAATTCAGTAGGGATGCGATGTCGGTAATGTCGTTTTCTTCAGAGCTCGACCACTCTTTCTGCAATTCTGCAGGAAGCAATTTCATTAATTTTGTGCCAAGGAGTCCTCCAAATGATTCTTTTCGAACCCCGAGGGTTTCCAAGGCGTTAATATGCGACTGGACTGTGAGCTGCAATTTTCTCAGCGCCGATACATCTGCCATTGTTTTAACAGGAGCTAGGTTGTCAAATTTGCATAAATGGGTTTGAATGAGAGCCTTTGGCTTTGCGTAGACTCTTTTTAGCTCTGATATGGCAATGTTGTAGTTTGCTGCAGTGAGTTCCAGATTTTCCACGCACAAGTACGCTTCCCCTTTTAAATATTCTTTTAAGTAGTCGAATTTTTGAACATCCGACATTGTCGACGAGTGAATGGAGGCATTAAAGCTCTCCCAGAATGATGTCCACTCAAGAATATCTCCTTTAAAATGCTTGATTTGTCTTTGGGGAAGACGTGTTGCTTGTTGAATTGGAGCTGCTGCTGCTGCTACTTGAACTGGTGCCTGGTTTTGCGCCATAAGTTGTTGTATCTGTAAGGCGTAGGCTTGCTGTTGTTGGACGATCTGATTTGCAAAGAGCTGCTGCTGTTGAGTAAGCAGGTCTTGGAGCAATCTGTTTCTGTCCTCCTCAATGTGGCGCTGTTCTTTTTTCTGCAGCTCTTGAAATTCCAAGTCTTGATGTCTTTTATACTCGTCTCGTTTGTTTTTAACGAAGGCGAGTATACTGCTCATTTCTTCTTCTACTTCGGCTACTGTGGAGTAATCTTGCTCGATTTGCTCCTCGGTGGCGTTCGTAGTTTGCAAGGCCCAGCGTACTTGGTCGCTTGCTTTAATAAATTTCTGGTAACGTTGCTTCAGGAGTTCTGTATCCGTGGCGATGTCGTTATCCAGTTCCGCCGTCATCGTGAGATCCTTGTATCCCTTGATCTTCTCCATTGTCCTCGTAAGGTGGCCTTTCAGGCCCGCTCGTGTTGCTGCAACTGATCGTGACATTTTTTGTTTTGCTGGAATTGGAAAGTTGATTCTTTTCAATACTCAGCGGGGTTCACTCCTGGATTTCCCTTGAAGGAGTGAGAAAAAAGGAAAAAAGGAAAACTTTGGAAAAAAAGTTTTACTTAAGTGCTTCCACTAAATTGTGCGTGAATGGAAAGGGAGCAGCGCTGACGCCGTGCTCCAATCAGTGGGCGTATTTCTTGAACTCCACTGGTTGAGGTTTCTCCTCCTTGCTATCTCGGACAATTTTTTTGAAAAGTGGAAGCTTGTATTTGTTGCTCTTGGTTAGCTTTTCGGTAACTTTCGAGCGAATAAACCGACTTTGTTGTCAGTAAAAATAAGAAAAATGTCAAGATTTGTTTAGTTGCTAGCACGATGCTCAATGGGTAGGAATGGGAAAGGACTATTTTCAGATGATTTGGAAAATAAGGTTGCTTATTTGGCCGTTAGGCTGCGTAAGCTTTCAGTTTTAGAAGAAATGAGAAACAATTGGCAAAAGTTTTACCATCCTTTGGTTCTTGACCGCCAGATGGTGTTTGTGTTCAGTTTCTGAACAAAATCTAAAAAATGAAAAAATAGAGAAGTCTGTTTTTCTGACCGCTAGATGGAGCGGGCCTCCAGTTTTTGAACGAAAATCAAAAAATTGAAAGTAACAGAAAAGTCTCTTAATTTGACCGCTAGATGACGCAGGCCTTTAGTTTTGGGGAAAAAAAGAAAAAGAGTTTTGAATTTTTGAATTTCTGGAGAGAAGCTTCTTAATTTGACCGCTAGATGGCTCAAGCGTTCAGTTTTTAAGAAAAAAGAAAAGAACTTTGAAAATTTTTTTTTGAATTTTTTGGATTTTTAGTTTGCTTACGACCGCCAGATGGCGTAAGCTTGCAGTTCTGAAAGGATATAAGTTTTTTGAAAAGAAAAAATTAAGTCTGTAATTTTGAGCGCTAGATGGCGCTAGTTTTCTAAAGGAAAGAAAAAGGAAATTAATTAGTGGGAGTTGACCTTTTGAGCTCAACTCCAAAAAAGAATGTAAGAAGGTTTTTTCTTTTGTGGAGTACGGTTGGACCGTTTTCTCCTAGCTAAAGTAAGTGAAAAGGGAAGGTTAGTGATCAATTATTTTATTGTAACATGGGGAATTACAATTTTTTAATAGAGATCAATTAGGTCCCTTGGATCGGCATCAATCTGCAGGATGTCTTCTTCTTCTTTTTCAGCTGCGCGCTCCACTAATTTTACTGGTTCCAACACTGGGGTTGGATCTTGAATTGGAGTTTCCAATGGATTCTCCTTTTGGGGTTCGATTGGTCGGCCACGTCCCCGTGAGTTTCTTGGCCCTGATTTGTAGGGTGCAAACTTGGTCAGCAACGCGTTGTTGCGTCCCCCGCCTGTGGTGAGTGACAGCTGATCAAATGGCTCGAGGTGGTTGGCAGCGGTGAAGTTTTGCCCACCACAACCGCGTGCTCTGCCAAGCTGCTCAGGAACGCTGGAGGCTGGGGAGATTGGTCGATCAACTCCGCTGGCTCCTGCTCCGACTTGGGGCTCCTCACTCTGGCTAATAAGCGTGGGGGGACGCCTACCACGACCACGTGATGTGCCAAGTTTGATTTTGGGCTTCTGTGGAACACTGGAGGCTGGGGAGGTTGGTTGATCGCTTCCACTTGCGGCTATCAATCCAACTTGCGGCTCTTCACTTTGGCTAACAAAAGTGGAGAGTCGCCACCCACGTCCGCGGAAAAGACTTGTCTTTGTTGCAGTTGTTGGGGAATTGGTCAACCCACTTGGAGTTGGTTCAGCTGCGGCTCCCTCCTCCTTCTCCTCCCCCTGGTTTATCGGGCGGTACCTGATGTCACCGCAAAATTTCGGCTCGAGAGCTTCCTTGATGGTTGCCAAGGGCATGTGACGAATGGCAATTGGAAGTATGGAGGCAGCTCCTTTGATTTCAGGTTCGGCTGCTGCAAGGCGATTAAAGAGACTAATTTGCCGTCTTCCTTCCGGTGTGTTCCTAAATTGCCTCGGCTGGATTGGACCCGTCCACGGCCTCTCCAATCCCTCGGCCCTCCTCTTCGCCCTCTTGATTTTCTCGGCGTCGCGAATTTTTGAATTGGTGTTGGAGACCTTACAGGTGCTCCGCTAAAGCAGAGAAGAAAAGGGTATTAGATGGAGGATATTTAAAAGTATCCTCAAAGGGAGGGGATCCTCCAAAAAAAGTAAAGAGGGATACAGGCCCCCAGACCATAAAATACAAGATGGCCGCCACACTCGGCAATATGGAGCAGTGTATTTGAAAAAACGAAAATTGGGAACGAAGAAAATAAAATTTGAGGTGGCGTTATCAATGGCCGCCGACCACGCGACCGGAATTGCCAAATGGAGAAAAAAGAAGAAGAGAAAAAGAAAAAAAAAAAAAAAATTTTCCCTACTCAACCCTAACCTTACTTGAAGTAAATGGAAAGGGAGATAAAAAGGAAAAAAAGTAAATGTTTCTCAAAGGGAGAAAGAGAGAAGAAAAAAAAAATTTACCAAAAAATTCAAAATCTGAAAAGAGGACGACCACGTTAATGGCCGCCGACCACGTGTTTGCCCTAACAGTTGAAAGGCAAAAGGGAAAATAAAGGTGCCTACACACTCCACACGTGGTGAAAAAAGGAAAAAAAATTTTCACACGGTAGTTCAACGAGCGGTGAAAGGCGAAAAGGAAAAAAAAAAAATTCACAAGCCTTAACTAATCGCGTAGTGAAACAGCAAAAAAAAAGGTTGCACACGCTTAGGGTAACACGTGTTCAAAAGGGAAAAGTTCCCACGTGGTCTCTAGGAACGAAAAGGGGTGAGCTCAGAAAAACTCCCCCACAGAACACAACAAGTAAATTAGCTTAAAGTAAGAAAGTTAACTTAAATTAAGGATTAAAGGTTCGAAGGACCATGAAGGGAAATAATCAGCCCGTGTCTGATTTTTACCTTTGTAAAATGTGAAGAAGTTTTAGAGATGAACACGGGAACAGTAGTTCCTTCGTTGTGCACTGCAGGACGTGTATTTTTCAACTGACTGCCCCTTGCCCTCTCTTGCGAGACGGCCAATAGGCCTAGGGCGGGGCTAAATTACAAGGGGGGGAAAATGGGCTGTACAATGGTGGCCCTCTACCGAGGGCCACTCAATTCAAAAGCTCTAAAACGGCTGGGCAACCTCGTGCGGCGTCCAGACCGCGTCGTCTGCTGTTGGGAATCTAATATATTCCCAACAAACACTTCTCCCACCAAACGTTTTTTCGACCACCGTTTCCAGTCTTTTTTTCAAAAAAGAAGACAACCAATGGAAGACCAACTCAACGCCAATCTCCAGCATCTATTCCAAGGACTTCCAATCGAGCGACCCGAAAATCTGGGATCACCTTGTCGCGTTGATGCGCGACATTCAGACGAATTACGACGCCGAAAAACTAACGCTGACGGATTGGAAACAACCGAAGACACTTCTGAAGTACCTGACATCCATTCTGGAGGTGAAAGCCAGTGTACCGATCACGAAGAAGACGAAGAAGCCGACAGAGGAAATTGTGACGGAGCTCAAGGAAATTTTCACGCGACACGCGAGACAGGTTTTGACTTGCCTACACGGACAAATTTACAGCATCATAGACCTGCAAGAGGTCACACCAACAAGACAGCGAGAACTTTTCGGGTTCGTTCCAAGACGGGAGATCACCGACAGAGACGAGGACGGGAGGTACGTCGAAATCATCACCAAAGTGAGCAACACATCAATTCATCTGGAGGAGATCTTGCTGGAGTCCCAACGAACGTTCCTGAAGGAAGTAGCCAACCTAGCGTCATACCTAAAGAAACTACAACTCATCAACAATTTGGAGGTGCTACAGCCGGAAATCATATTACTTTTGGACAAACTGAACAATTTTCCGGAAGCCAACAACCCGTTTTTCGCACAGCAGGCAAGCGACATCAAGCCAATAATCACGCAAACGGAACAAAAATTGAGACAATCGCTGACGTGCATACAAACGAGACCAACACAGCAGCAAAACACGCCATTCCAACAAACATCGCCGCTGTCGGGCAGCATTACAAAGAGGAAACGGTCGCGCAGAAGAAACCATCGCTCCAATCCGCCACAAACTCTATACAGTCCTCGAGCACGCCTACTCAGCCAATCGGATATAACGCAAGAGGATCTAAGGCAATTACGAACGACACTTCAGAACACTCTCAGAATCCACAGGGAGGAACTTGAAAATTTTTAAGATTTAATCCAAACATGGCGGAATCTTGTTCCCCATCAAGAGCGGCCACGGTCGATGATTTGAACGATTTCCAAAATAATCAGCACACCTTTTCCCGTTTACAACTTCTTCCTTCTTTTTCTGGTAATCCCCTCGTGCGCTTTGACTCCTGATTGGAATCTTTTGAAAGTATAGTAGATGGGTCAGGTTGGTCTGAGGGGAAAATTATTCAGATGTTAAGGGCAAAATTGGCTGATAAAGCTTTCTCGATTATTCAGGCAACTTTGAAGGTTCATCCTCACAACTACGCTCTAATTAAAGAATCTCTTCTTGATCATTTTCATGGGGACGAAAATGCTGATTTTTATCAAAAGAAGTTTAATAAAGCTAAGCGTAAGCCAGGGGAAAAGATTATAGAATATGCCCATCGTTTGCAGGAAATTTTCAAACGCGCATATCCTGTAGGCTATTCAGAAGCATCTTTCGCTATAATTCTTATGCAAAAATTTATAGAGGGGTTGGATTCCATATTACAATCGAAAGTTAAATATAAAGAATTTAAGAATTTTAATGATCTTATTTCGGCAACACGGATGTATGCATTGCGACTGGAAGCCATGGAAACGGATAGGGAAAAACATGATTTTATTAGGGCAGTGACTGCGCCGTCTGATACCAGGGACGCAGAATTAAAAGAACTCAAAGAAATAATGTTGGAGCAAAAGGAATTTGTCAATAATGCCGTAGCAAATATCAGACAGGGAAGCAAACAAATAGATGACCCTAAAACTGAGAAGGAGGAAATCAAGAGCGCACTTCTTGAGCTAACGCAGGCGGTAAGGCAATTGCAATTTGATAAAAACGTATCAAGCGCACCCTATAAGAAACAAGTTTCGTTCCAAGCTAGTAACAGTAACCAGGATAGGAATTGGAGACCTCCGCAGCAGAGTAACAATAACAATGGCGCACAAACTTTCAATAAATTTCCAGATAGGCCTACAGCTAATAAACCCCCTTTTTCAAAACCATCCGGGGATTCTAACTATAAGCCTACACCGCCACAGCAGACTTGCAATTTTTGTGGATATAAGGGTCATTCTCAGGCAGATTGTCGCAAATATCAACGGCAAAGTTTGGAACAAGCTCAGCCACCAATATGCTATTCATGTCGGGAAATTGGGCATAAATCAAACAACTGTCCAAGAGCAAAAAACCCGAATAGGCCTAACATTCCAGGTCCTCCTCCGAATCAGGGAAACCAATAGGTATCAACTGTAACTTCGGGTCAGTTGATAGGGAGCCTTCGTTTAAATCCCGACAAGTCGCAAAATTAA
The DNA here is from genome assembly GCF_022539665.2 of Daphnia carinata. Taxonomy (NCBI): domain Eukaryota; kingdom Metazoa; phylum Arthropoda; class Branchiopoda; order Diplostraca; family Daphniidae; genus Daphnia; species Daphnia carinata. The sequence goes on from NC_081337.1 coordinate 569,264, forward strand.
CAACCATAACGAATGAATCGACACCGAGAATTCCATTGAAAATTCATCAGATTCCATTTTAAGCATTATTCGATACAGGAGCGTCTAAGAGTATTATTCATGAGAGATTATTGAGGAAATTACCCCAAAGAGGTCAAGTGATCTGCAGTCAACTTGATTTCGATTTATACGATGTAAGGGAGAAAAAATTACACACGCTGGGAAGAGTTACTTTACCCGTACGATACCGAGAGTCAATTTTGAAACAAGAGTTTATTGTCGTTGGTGTTAAGTTGTGTTTAAGTTGTTAAATGAGTGTTTGTTGTTAAATGGTGTTTCTGAGGACTGTATCCTTGGAAAATATCATATTCCGGTTGAAAATCATTCGTTAAATCAAGTCAAAATTCCTAGGGATACGAAGTTAGGTGGCATCGAAGTTACTACTCGAGCGATTGGAAAAATTTCTTTAAATAAAGTTGAGGACAGGCCTAACGTAGTAACAGAGCCTATTGTGATTCCGGAGGTCGACCCCGAATTTCAAACACAGCTCGCTATATTATTAAATGATTTTCACGACTTGTTCGCTGCAAAAGATTCAGAATTAGGCAACACAGATCTTATAAAACATACAATTGATACACAGGGACGAGGCCCTATTCGACAACGCCCTTACAAAGTTACGAATAATCAAAGAAAATTATTAGAGGATAAGGTACAAGAAATGCTTGACGCAGATGTAATTCAGTATTCGCATTCGCCATGGGCTTCACCTGTGGTTTTAGTTGAGAAAAGAAGTGGAGAAGTCAGGTTTTGCGTCGATTATCGAAAATTAAATAATATCACAAAGAAAGATTCTTTTCCTATGCCAAGGATAGATGAAACATTAGATAAATTGTATGGGAAGAAATTTTTCACTACTCTCGATTTAGCCGCTGGATATTGGCAAATTCAGGTAGATCAGCCAGCAATAGAAAAAACAGCATTTGTTGTAGAAAATAATCTTTACGAATTTAAGCGTATGGCATTTGGCTTGTGCAATGCACCTGCCACATTTAAAAGACTAATGAATTATGTACTGAAAGACGTTTTAGGAAGTAAGGCATTAGTTTATTTGGATGATGTGATAATCTTTTCTGATAATTTCGAAGACCATTTGAGGGATATTCGTGAAATTTTTCAACTGCTACAAGATGCGAATTTAAAATTAAAACTTTAAAAATGCCAGTTTATTAAACGATCAGTAAATTATTTAGGCCATGTCATTTCGACTGAAGGGATTAAGCCAGATCCAGGGAAAATCGATAAAATAGTGAATTATAAAACACCTTCTTCTGTAGACGAAGTGAGATCATTTTTGGGATTAGCAGGATATTATAGGAGATTTATTCAAAATTTTGGATCAATAGCTAAGCCATTGGCGAGATTAACTCATAAGGACCTTAGCAGAAAACCTTTTGTTTTGGGGTACTGAGGAGCAAGCTGCCTTTGAAAAATTACGAACTTCTCTCGTTACGCCCCCAGTATTAGTTTACCCCAATTTCAATGAAAAATGTTTACTTTTCACAGACGCATGTGATTATGGAATAGGAGCGGTGCTTTCGCAGATACAAAATGGCCACGAGCATCCGATAGCATATTCTAGTAGAAAATTAACGAAAGCTGAGACGAAATATGCCACTACAGAAAAAGAAGCTTTAGCGGTGATTGATGCCATTAAACATTTTCGACATTATCTTTTGGATAAGCCATTCGAAATTATTAGTGATCATCGTCCATTACAGTGGCTTAAGGATCAAAAAGATAACAATGGGAGATTAGGACGATGGGCTATATTATTAGCTGCGACCAATTATGAATTAAAGTATAGGCCTGGTCGTATTCACCAAAATGCTGACTGTTTGTCACGTTTAAAGGTGGCTAGTATTCAAACGGGAAAAAATATCAAATTTATTTGTGAAAAGCAATTAGAAGATGAACTTTGTATAGCTATTAGGAATTATTTGGAGAAAGGAGAGCTAGATGAAATTTTTCAAAAATCTAGGCCAGATTGGGTAAAAGAAATTGAATATTTTGAAATTATTGAAGGTACACTTTATCGGCATGAGTTGCCTTCGTCAAATAGCAAACGCAGCGAAATAAATTATCAATTGGTATTGCCCGCATCGCTCCGCCATCTGGTGCTCAGGGAACTACATGATGCACCGATGGGGGGACATTTAGCTTTTTATAAAACTTACTTAAAAGTTAAAAATCATTATTATTGGCCTAATATGAGGGGCGATATTAAAGAATATTGTCAGGCTTGCGAAATAGGTATAGCTAACACTTCCTCAACATATAGAGCACTTTTACACCCCCAAGAGGTTGCGAAAGCACCCTTCCAAGTAATTGGAATGGATTTCCTAGGGCCTATTACTCCAATTTCGCCTAACGGGAATAGTTATATTTTAGTTATTACCGATTATTTTAGCCGATGGGTAGAAGCCGTCGCTTTAAAAGACCAAACTGCGTTGACAACAGCTGCGTGTATATATAAAACCATCATTGTCCGTCATGGGATGCCAAAAGCTATTTTATCTGATCGTGGAACAAATTTCACGTCAAAATTATTTCGCTATTTTTGCAAAAAGTTAAAGATCTATCAAAGATTAACGACTGCATATAATCCAGCCAGTAATGGGGAGACCGAGAGATTTAATAGAACATTAACAACTATGTTAAGGAAACAATTAAAGGATGGAGAGCATTCCAATTGGGAGGTTATGTTAGACGATGTTTTATTTGCTTATCGTAGTTCAGTGCACGCGTCAACACTTGACACCCCTTATTATTTGCTTCACGGTAGGGATCCCAATATTCCAATTAATGAATTTCTAGATGCGTCCCCAAAAACCTTTAAATCTTCTTCCGATTATGTGGGGAATTTAGCGGAACGTTTGCGATATAGTTTCCAAAGGGTTAGAGAAGAAAGTGAAAAAGCTAGGAAGCGCCAAAGGGAACAATATTGTGACGGGGAACTGCGGGGAAGCCGATGTAAGAGGGTAAGAACACTTGAGACAGTAATTAGAGGAGAACGGGGTGTATTTCGAAGGAACAATCTAAGACACTTTCTGAAGAAGACTGAACCCCGAACCTACTTAGGCTCGGGGTATTTAAAGGCAAGGATCACCCTGTTACGGGTGACGCCGGAAGAATCTAGGAAAAGATGGTCATCTAGATAACACCTAGATGACCGCTACGACGTTCTAACCCTTTTTCTAGGGTAAAGTAGAAAGTGTATACGGAAGGAGTAGTTAAGATGGTCAAGTAGATAACTCTACTTGACCTTACAGTTCAAGACGAGAGAAGAGTTGCACGTGAAATCCATTAACACGTGTGTGTCCTTCGATTCCACGTGACAGATCCCCCCCACGAAGAGGCCATCGACCCGATGGGCCAATTCAACACGAAAGAATCAGTTGTCTTCCTCCAGCGTCGGCGGTCCAGAGGGCCGTACGGGATGATAATCGGCGATTTCGTAAACTCCGTTGTTTTGGCGAAGATGATTCATCATCCGTCGGGACAGGAGCAGCGTGAACACAGTAAGCCCACCTAACCCAAGGGTTAAGAGAGTAAACGCTACCACCCATTCATACGGGTAAGCGCATTGATGGGTGACCGTTGGACTGGAAGAGTCCAGCAAACGCACAATCTGGTCCTGCGTCATCGATGCTTTCACTTCTACAGCTGCCTGTTGTAACAATAATTCACTCATGCGAGTTAAATGAGAGGTGTTGGTAACCGGGAATGGGATTACGGTTGCGGCTTTATTATACGTGATATTGGGACGAAAGTCTGGTAAGTTCGGAATTTGGAGTGCGATAGCCGTGGACACCGTGGAACCTTCCAAACTGGCTGGAAAAATCCAGTGATCGGTTCTGGCAGTGCAACCCGAGGGAACCTCGAAGTATCCAATAGGAGGTAACTGTAATCTTTGCGGGGGAGGTCGTTTGTTATCCGGTGGGCAGGAGAACACCACACTATGAGGGTTTACGGCCGAAAAGGCCCATTGGTTTTGGCCTAAATATGCCACTTCTGGGCCATTCCACTGTACAAATTGGGTTTGACAGTAAGAACCAATTTGTGACACGTCATTCGTAAATAAGGCAACAGCACAGGATGTACGAGCCCCCGTTTGGAGAATCCAGTATGGAAAGCGCAAAGTTGTTTGTTAAGTTGACGGCAATTTAAAATTTCTATACTGGAAAGTTCGATGAATGTATCGAGATCTGGCGCAACCGCCAAAAAATCCGGAATGTTGGTAAAACGCACCCCGTGTGAACCGTTTTTTGTTGGTTTGGGAAGGGAAATGATCTGAAACAGATTGAAGTGTTGAGCATGGTCATAGATAGGAATATCAATGAACAGGCGAAAATGATTATTAATGACTGCAACTGACACTCGTGCTTCGCGATAGATAACCCATAAATCTTCGGATGGAATCGCCCAGCCCAATGGGAGATTAATATTGATGTCCGCTATTACCTTTTGAAGCATTGTTGGTGATAACATTTGTGGCGAGAGTCGTCCATTGGCCAAGGCAGATAACCCGATTTCCCATGACTCAATTTGTTGCTGTAGCCACCCTAAAATGTGTTCCATGGTTTTAAATGTCGCGTCTAATTCTACGAAGTATTGCGTTTGTTGTACATGAATCAATTCATAAGACTTAATGTAGTCCATGATGTAATCTACTCTTTGTGTTAAAATCTCCGACTGATTTTGTAGCTCTGTCAAAAGGGCCAAGTTGGATCGTGTGATTTGTAGAGTCTCGTTGATAATTGACGCATGTTGATCCAGCAGGTGTATTACGGTTTTATCCGATTTCGACAAAGCTTCGATGCGAGAATTGAGGTCTTGGAGATCTGCTTGAGTCGATACTCCGAATAGCCATTTTAACGTAGCACCTCCCAGGTCCAGGATACCCCGTTTTGGCCGCCGTGCCCCCGATAATGTGAGAGCACATGTTGCCAGGCGAGTCTTAGAATCATTCAATGTCCGCCCCATTAATCGTACTTGGTTATCAATTTTATTGGCCGCCATAAAGCTGGTGGTGTCCCTCCATGCTGTACGCACGTCGTCTTTTTCAAATTTGATGCCATCCATGTGATGAGCGTGTGCTACTCGAGAAAGTTTCGCCAGATGGTCTTCTACTGCTGCAATTGATGTTTCGGCGTCATGGAGTAGGACGTCCGTAACTACCGTCCAGGAAGATTCGCTGATAGAAATGCTGGGCTGTTCTTTAAAGATTGCCGTATCCCGGATGATAATGCCGTCTTTCGACGGCAGCGCGTTACCAAACCCTAGTAACAAAAGATAGATGAGTCCGGCCATGAAAAAATTTGGTTTGCGCCGAATACGTGGGGGCAAGTCAATTGGGTTGCCTCGGTTGTTTATTGTCGATTGCTCGGTTATTGGAATTGGCGGTTGGGACGTCCTAGCTTCTGCAACTTCAACAGTAGCTTCGGGAGCAACATCTAACGAGCGCGATTGCGGAGGCAGGGAATGTAGTTGTCTGTGTTCCGTCACCTCTTGATCTGGTAGAGGTAGTTTGTACGACGCGGAGAGAGTGCGTGGATCTGACTCGACGATACGTTCGACGAACATTTTCATGCACACTACATGTACAATATCCGTTTTTTTCTTGCTATGTTGTAGCTGCACTTCATAGTTTACCGGGGTTGTTTGCCGTAGCACAATGTAAGGACCAATCCAGCGATGGAGTAATTTTTCTGATCTTCCATTTTTTCGGATAGGCTTGTAAATTAGAACTAAATCACCTTTTTGGAAGGTGATGTCGTTATGTCGGGCATCATACCCTTTCTTCTGTTTTTCTTGTACGTGTTGTATCCGCCGCCGAACTATGTGTCGAGCATTTTGAAGGTTCAACAATAATTGTTCAGCGTATGGTAACACTTCCTGTGATTCCGGTACCCAGGCCTGCGGGCATGTACCTACTAGCAAATCGATTGGGAGTACTGGCTCTCGCCCATATAGCAGAAAAAATGGGGAAAACCCAGTAGAATCTTGTCGTGAAGTGTTATATGCAAAACAAATGTGTTTTAGTTGTGCATCCCAGTCTTTTTGGTCTTCGGAAATATACATAGAAATCATGGTTGCCAATGTGTGGTTCATCCTTTCAACCTGGCCGTTTGATTGTGGATGGTAGCTAGATGTCGTTTTGTGTTGAATCCCTAAGGTACGTAGAACGGTTTGTGTGATATCAGCCATAAAACACTTTCCTCGATCTGATATGAGTTTTTCCGGCATTCCGTGACGTAACACAATGTGTTCCACCAAGAATTTTGATACTACATCCGCCTTCCCTGAGGGCAATGGTGAAAGTTCGACCCATTTAGTGAGGTAATCAACCGCTACAATGATCATTTTATTCCCGCCGTGGGATATCGTGAACGGCCCCAGTAGATCAATCCCCACATTTTGAAATGGGCGAGACACTCGAATGCACTGTAATAGTCCTGCAGGCTTGATTTTTGGACTTTTCCGGGATTGACAAAGCTTACAAGATTTAACGTAAGACACTACCTCCTTTTCTAACCCGGGCCAATGAAAGCGTTGTCCAATTTTTGCAAGAGTTTTGTGAATCCCCAAATGTCCAGCTGTAGGGTCGTCATGGTATTTAGTCAGAACGATATGCGTGTATTCTGGAGGAACGCACAAGCGAAGATATGTCTGACCCCAACAGTGTTTAATTTTGAATAGTTTCCCATTTTTCAAGCAAAATCGTCTACCCGCCGATCGGTTATTCTCCAGTTTTGTAATGATCGATCTCCACAAATGATTGTCCCGTTGTTTAGCAGTCAACTCGTCCCAGTCTTTGTTCGTGAATGATTCGTTGTTTGCGTAACTAAGAGTTCCAATTGTAACGCATCTTTCTTCGTCGTTTGTGTCCTCGGAATTGAGCGGAAAACGTGAGAGGCAGTCTGCATTGGTGTGTAATTTCCCACTGCGGTATCGAATTTCTACTTCATATTCTAACAGACAAAGGCTCCAACGTGCCAATCGACCGGCCAAATCTTTCTTCGTGCGTAACCAGCAAAGGGCTTCGTGGTCCGTGATGATAATGATCTTACACCCCCATATGAATCCTCGGAATTTCTGCAAGGCCCAGATAAGCGCTAAGCACTCTTTTTCTGTAATGGAGTAGTTTAGTTCGGCTTTTGAGAGTAGCCGACTGGCATACGCCAAGGGAAATTCTTTTCCCTCCTTTGATTGTGACAAAACAGCTCCGATGCCATAGCCGCACGCATCTGACATTATCATCATTGGGGATTCGTAGTCTGGATGTGCCAATATGGGTGCTGATGTCAATGCTTTTTTGAGAACCGTAAAGCTGTTTCGTTGTTCATCTCCCCAGAGAAATGTCGCCCCTTTCTTAGTCAGAGCCGTCAAAGGCTGAGCGATTTTTGCAAATCCTGCTATATGTCGTCGGTAGTATGAGCATAATCCCAAAAAGCTTTGTATCTGTTTGATTTTGGTACTTGTAGTTTTTCCTTGATTACATTCCGGAAAATCCCGAACCGCTACTATTTTGTCCGGGTCGGGGGCAATGCCTTGTTTTGACACTATGTGTCCTAAAACTTTAAGCGTAGTCATAGCGAACTGACATTTAGATCCTTTCAATTTTAAACCCGCTTTGTCTAGGCAGGACAGAACCGAAATAAGGCGAAGTAGATGGGTTTCAAAGGTAGGGGCGTATACCACCACATCATCCAAATATACCAAACATGACGACCATCGAAGACCGCCCAATATAATGTCCATTGCTCGTTGAAATGAACTAGGACCATTTGAGAGACCAAAGGGCAGTACCTTGAAGTGATATAGTCCATCCGCTGTAATGAAGGCTGTTTTTTCTCGATCTTCTTTACGCAAAGGAAGCTGATGATACCCCGACTGGAGATCCATTATTGAAAAATATTCGGCGCCTTCCAGCTTGCTTAAAATATCCGAAATGCGTGGTAACGGGTACACATCCCTAATTGTGACCTCATTTAAACCGCGGTAGTCCACACAAAATCGCCATGACCCATCTTTTTTTTTAATGAGCACCACCGGAGCACCCCATGGACTATCGGATCGTTCGATAATGCCTGCTTTTAACATATCTTCGGATAAAGTTTGAACTATTTTTCGGGCTTTCCACGCACTAGGATATGGACGTTGACACACTGGAGTTGTACCTTCTTTCAGATTTATTGGATGTTCTGCCATGGTACAGTAACCGATATCCGTATCTGATGATGCAAACGTTTGCCGATAACTTTGTAGTAGAGCCATCAGAGAGAGTTTTTGTTGCGGGCTCAAGTCAGGGTTAATGTTGGTTTCGAGGCTGGTTTCTGACATGTTTTTTTGACGGTAGGGTATCATTTGAAACGACTTGGTTCACTCCATCGAACGAGTCAGGGAGATCACAAACTACCACGTCGTCCGTATAAGGTTGGAGAGTCCCTAGAGTAGAATGTTTGTTTAACCAGACCGGAATGGCCGACAGATTGGTCACTGGGAGCGATCGTGTTGTGTTAGACAGCACTGCATGACCCACTGACAGTGATTTAGTTGAAAGCAACTTTTCCGACGGAGTAAACAGAAAAACCCCGGGAAACTGAGTGTCCAAGGTCGTAAGAACCGGTACGACCGAAAATGCCGGAATTATACACTCTTCCAGCGACCAAAGTTTAGTGTGTCGAACGGGTGGTTCCGGGAAGTTCAACGCAAAAGATGGCAGGTCCCCCAAAATAACGTGTGCTTGTTCGCCAGTGTAATCCACATGAAGGTGACCAAATTGTCGCAAAAAGTCGTTTCCCATTAAAAACTCAATCTCATTCATGGGCAACACTACTGCTGTTCCTGAAGCCGTTTTATTGCGATATGTGATGGAAATCTGTGCCCCTCCTAGTGGCACAGCACGAGTTCCATTTGCTAGGACAATGGCCGGTCCGTGCCATTCTTGAAGAAGGTAGCCAGTACGATGTAAAAGTGTTGGAGACATAACGCTAATCGCTGCACCAGTATCAACCACCGCATTGGTAGTCACTGGCCCACACGTTACAATTTCTTTAATTAAGTGGGACGTATCTGACCTCCAAGCTCCGTTGTCCTCCTGGTGATGGCAGGTGTTAGGTTGCGGAACCGTTGGTGAAACAAGATCACCATCGGTCTCTTGTTGAAGATAGTGATCCGGAAAAGGAAAATCGATGTGATGAACTGGAAAAGTTGAACAATTTTGCGTGTCTCCAGACGGCATCGTTTGAATATTATTAACTGGTCGGTGTTGTACATTGTTTCGTGGGCCTGAAAGTCCCTGCTGATTATTGTTAACTGGTTGTTCTTGTCTATTGTTTTGTTGAAATCGGAAATCCTGTCCTCGATAATAGGAGGAAGATGGGTTTTTGAAGCAACGTGAATCCGTATGTCCCGCTCTTGAACAAAAACCGCAAATAAAACGTCCTTCCGTCGTCCTCCTATTGCGACCCGACTGATTCCAATTGGATGCTCCCGAAACGTTGAGCGATCGCGGTGAGACGGCTGTTTGAGGTTTACTGAGATGTTCAATCGTTTGTTGAAGACCGGTTAACAATCCCGCTAATTCCTTGACCAGTTTCGTCGACGCCGCTGTTGACGAATCAGGAACGTCTGGAGTCACGGCTAACAGCGATTGTGAAAGAACTTTTCGGTTTACTAAACTGTTGGCCTCGGCGTGTAATTTGGCTACGTCCAGGAATTCCGTCGTCGATGCTGGTTGTAGGGGATAGATCTTCTGTAACAATGTTGGTTTCAATCCACGATACAAGTGCTGGAGCTGCTGCTCCTGCGACATAGTCGGATTGACTATGCGACACATATTTATTATGTCGTAAAAATATGCCACTACGTCTTCCTCATTTCCTTGTTCTCTCTGTCTGAGTTTGCACTCCTGAACTAGTGAAAAATTTGCTTGTCGAAAAGCCGCCGAAAATTGTGATTTGAGACCGGTAGCCGCCGGTAAGTTGGGTAATGTGGGATCAGTTGGGTCTGGACGTGCCGGTAAATCTTCCCAATGATTCGGATGAGTATGCACGAGGAACCATTTACGAGCTGGCCCCTCTAGATACATCACGAAATTTCTCGCTTGATCAGCATCTGACCACCGATTATATGTCGCAGCTAATTCAAACCGTTCTAGCCAATCCACTGCGTCTTCTTCCAGCGTAGCTGAAAAGATGGGGGGTGCGATGAACTTTTGAACACTTGCCGCCATGTTCGCCAAAGAGAATAGACGTAAAGGAGGCAGTAAGGAAGCTCTACTGGACGAGGAATCGTCGTCGGAATCCGCTGATGAATTTTCTGAAGACTCCTCGTCAGTGCCGTGCTGTACCAGTGAAGCTTCTTCTGAGAAAACCGAACTCGAGGAAGACGGCGTCTGAGGTGTCCCCGTGCAACTGTTTGCTCCGTATTCGTGTATGCGTCTTCCAGTTGTGGAAGTCGGGATGAAAGAAAAAGTTCAGGGTGAAGTCGCCGGCTGGGGGGCCGTCCACACGTTGGATATCGTGAAGATCGTTTTTTTATTTCACTCATGTATAACACCTCACGAGAATGTATCCGTTGGGGATACCACTTTAGCAAGTTCACGCAACGTAGATCCGAGAGAAACACACGGAAACTACGTAGTTTTCAAAAATTGATCGTCGAGATAAAAGAGCAAAGTACATGAAACGAGAGACGATTTTAGTAAGGTGAAATGAAACACGGGTTGAAATAGGGAATACGAACAGAACTTAGCGAAACTTGAATTAAATGGGTTGAACGAGAATACGAGTTGAGTAATAAAAAATTAATTGCAAAGAGAAAAAAAAATAAAAATAAAAATAAAAAAAAAAAAAAAAAAAATACGAACGGGGCTCAACCGAAGACGATTTAAACGGGGTCGAACGGAATACGCGTTGAGTACAAAATACGAACGGGGCTCAACGAAAGATGATTTAAACGGGGTCGAACGGACTACGCGTTGAGTACAAAATACGAACGGGGCTCAACGAAAGACGATTTAAACGGGGTAAAACAATAATTTGCTATACGCAATAAACGGACTGTAAGGAAAAATTTCTACGAAACAAGAATCAAAACGAGAGAGTCGAATGAAGGAAGCGAAAGGAAATGAAACACGGGTTGAATATGGAATATGAACAGAACTCAGCGAAAGGTGAATTAAATGGGGTGAACGGGAATACGAGTTGAGTAAAAAAAAATAAATTAAAAAAAAATACGAACGGGGCTCAACCATAGATGATTTGAACGGGGTAAAACAATAATTTGCTATAAGGAGTAAACGGACTGTAAGGAAGGATTTCTACAAACAATAATCAGAACAAGCGAGTCGAATGAAGGAAGCGAAAGGAAATGTGAAATTTCCTCCTTTGGGGGAAAAATCAACAGAAGAAGAACGATAAACAAGAAAACAGAACAAAAAACAAAATGCGACCTGTATCTCCACCAATTGTGACGGGGAACTGCGGGGAAGCCGATGTAAGAGGGTAAGAACACTTGAGACAGTAATTAGAGGAGAACGGGGTGTATTTCGAAGGAACAATCTAAGACACTTTCTGAAGAAGACTGAACCCCGAACCTACTTAGGCTCGGGGTATTTAAAGGCAAGGATCACCCTGTTACGGGTGACGCCGGAAGAATCTAGGAAAAGATGGTCATCTAGATAACACCTAGATGACCGCTACGACGTTCTAACCCTTTTTCTAGGGTAAAGTAGAAAGTGTATACGGAAGGAGTAGTTAAGATGGTCAAGTAGATAACTCTACTTGACCTTACAGTTCAAGACGAGAGAAGAGTTGCACGTGAAATCCATTAACACGTGTGTGTCCTTCGATTCCACGTGACAATATAATAAACGTGCAAAAGAAAAGCGATACGCGGTAGGCGATAGAGTGTTATTGGATATTCGTGTAGTTAAAGATGGGGATAGTAAGAAATTCACTTCTAAATATAAAGGGCCGTATAGGATAGTTAAGGTATATTCTAATAATACAGTAGATATAGCGGTATCCAAGAAATTGTAAACCCGTCCCCTGATGTAAGCACTACACTTCTTGGCGACGACTTGAAAATACACACCGGAAAAGAGGCGAGAACCCTCGCGACGAAAAAAAATACGAATTCGATTGAAAAATCGACGAAGATGGAGGTCATTCATCTGGATTCACACGATTCTGGAAATTGTGCGAAAGACACGCCGGAAAAGTGTCCACCAATTGAGATACAATATGAAAATTTGCAAGAAAATTTGGGAAAGGATGCACCTGAAACAGTCGCGAACACCGGACGTCCACAAAGAAATCGCAGGAAGCCTATTCGATATGGATTTTAATATGAATCTCTCTTGGCTGCTTTGCTTCGGTTAGAAGGGACTATATAAGCCCATGACACACAGTGACGGATATTCAGCAGTTTGTGTTTGGTGATCTTGATTCCGACATGGATTCTGACAGCACGGTGGAACTGAAACAGTGGGACATCACCCAAACCATCGAAGTGGCGACGCCATCTACTCCACTCACCGGTAACGAAGAACCGGCGAGCAAACGCCCCAAGATAAAAGAAGTAGGAGAGTTGGTAGAAACTGACGAAGAAGAGGAGATACGGCGGGAGAAGGCCGTGGAGGAATTTCTACAACCAATTTTGACTAAGGACGAAAAAAGGAAAAGAGACGACGACGAAAAACTGTGGGATGAGATGTGGGATAATTATCGAAGCCCAGGTGCTCATTCCCAGGACTCGGACAACGAATTTAACTGGCGTCGGGAGCAGCGCCGCTACAACAGAGAAATGCGTCGACGGACAAGAGAGTTGGCGGAGGAACTACAACTCCATATCCGCCAAGAAAACTGGAAAAAGCGGTGCTCAAATTAAAGAAGATTCTGGATCTGGATCCCGAAAATCGAAGTCCACTCCTTTATGGCTGGTTTCCAGAAGACTGGAACCCGGCTTACCGTTGCAGATTTTGCAAGAAGGATTGAAGGAAGAAGAACCGAAATTTTGTCATTTTAATAATTTCTTTTACCCTCTTTATTGTAGTGCTTTTGTGTATGTGTAATGTTATCCTCTTGTGTATGAGTTTTTTTTTAATGATTATTCTCTCTATATTCATGTTTGTATTTTCAACCGACTTATATGGCATGGCATCTCTTATATTCGCTCGTCCGACGTTCAATATATTTACGCTTAGTTTTCCGAACCTCGTATAATTTTTTTCTCTTCATTATTATTTACTATTTTCTTGTGATGATAGAAGAGTTTTTTCTCTTCTATGATACGCGGTTGATGAGGCAAATAAAATATAACAAGAGTAGGAAAAAAATTGAAATTCAAATATCCCCAGTTGAAGAGTAGTATTACTCTACTGTAATAAAATCGGACAAGGGTACGATGACAAGAGGTGCGAATGCAGGGAACGCGTACATATATATACACATGAATATATATATATATATGAATTTCGATGATGAGCTGTTCGATTTCTCCTATTTATGATTAAGTTGTACCATCTGTTGCTTCTGCTATACATATCAAGGTTGGAGATACATAAATTTTGTATATGTTTTTGTGTTTCGGGGAATTTGTAATCCGCTACTTTCCGAATGTTCCCCTATAAGATTACATCTGCTCTCGCTTGCATCAATAGTGGATTCGGCTCAACGGAAGATTTGCTTACAAGATCAAGAAGAAGCAATTAAAATAAGGCATTAAACGTGTCGTTTTTGAAAAACAAAGGAAAATAGTTCTCGATTCCGAGAAATTGTTCAGCATAGCTGACGACAACAATACCTTAAAATATATTCGACGCTGTTGGATGGCCAGGAATCAATCCTTCATCGCAACTCGTAACGTCGTTCTGTCAAGAAAAGTTTTTTTTCGTTCCGGAAAAAATGCCAAAGGATAACAACAGAAGTCATAGGCTGCCACCTTATACAACTCGTCGGCATAGTTCCGACAGTGCTTGGCGGCTAAGGCCAATTGATTTCGGTGAGCCGGAAGCGGGGCCATCTGGCCACATTACCCCCATCTATTCCACCCCGGAACCGAACCGACCCGCCCGCAACACCGGCGCACCCCAACACGCTTCGACTAAGGCCACTCTCAGAACTCTTGGCTATTCCACCTACCCGGCCTACCCGACGCGACCTCGGCCTGCACTACCTGAATCTTCTGACTGGAATTTTGAAACTAGAGCTACACAAAGCTCTGAACGAGGGGAAATGGCAACGGTCTGTGGAGAAACTTCAGGAGATCCTGGAGCTTGACCCGCAAAACCGTATGCCTCCGCCACCAAATTGGGCACTATCCCAATGGCAACTTAGAATCGTCCAACGCGTTGGACCGTTTTACAGACTTCGACACAACCTTTCTGTCAAACGGTTCAACGCCAACTAGAGATCCTGTCGGCCAAAAGTGAAAACATTTTGGTAAATACGGTCCAACGCAAAAAATTGGCTTGTGAAAAGTCGTTTATTGAATTTGATCAGTGTCAAACCCGTGAAACATTGAGGAGACAACGTAAATTAGCAAAAAGGAAAGCAAATAAAACTTGTAAAAGTTTGGGAAAATCTTTAAGATTTTGTAATGGCAAACGCATTTATGCCAAATCAGTAGTGCAAAAAAAGTCGTAAAAGAGAGAAACCTTTGAAAATCGCGACGATGTCCAGGATAGCAATGAAGAAATACAAGGTAAGATTATTAAATTACTTGAATTGAGATGTACAATTTGTAATGCATTTCTGCCATTCAGTTTGGAATAGCCAGCCCAATGATAGCATATCGAAGCCTTGCGATAATGCCAACTTGAGTTATTTATTGCAACAGCTTGCAGAAGATGATGTTGGTTCTCATCTCACTGGTTATTCAAAAACATCTGAAGAATATAGACGTAAAGAAAGCAGTTGGAAAATACGTGCTACCCGATTGGATGAAGAGTGGGATTCCTCAAGGTCTGGGATAGCAGAAAAAGCCTTGCAACATGAACGGGACACATTGTCTTGTAGCACATGTCAAATATGCAGAAGTAATTCAGCTTGTGTACGCTGCAAGTCTTGCAAAAAGAGCTTGGGCTATTTGTGTGATTACACTATTCACTCTGAACAAGTGACACATCGTCGCATTTATTTCAATAGTGGTGCAATGGTTATTCTTCTTCCAACACAGTTTCTGGATGTCAAGAAGGAATTGTGCTTAAAAGGTATTTAAAAAGGCATAAGTTAATGTTTATAATGTTTTTTATAATCTATTGATGTTTTAAGATGTAGCCGTTCCTGTCTTTGAGCCAAATTTCTGTCACAACTGCCAATCATCTGGAACTATGCGCATTAAAGCTGGGTCAAGACCAATTGTTTTAATAACAATTGATGGTTTGTTTGACTAAATGTTTCTTTGAAAATAATCATACCTACCATAACATGATTTTCTTCATTTCCAGGAAGATTCGATTTGAGCACTTCAACTTTTCATTGCCTTCATTGCAATGAAGAAAGAGAAGCTACGAACGATGAATACATTTTTGCTGGTTTTTGGCCAGCAACCTTAACTGATACCAGTTACCTTCTGTGTCGAGGGATGTTAGAAATATGGCGCCATTTAAAACACAAGAGCCCTGGCATTTCGGAAGGGAAGTTCATTGAAACTCTAGAAGAAAATTCCCAGGAAGGCTGTCGAGTAAGCTTATCATTTTTGTTCCGCCTATTTGGCTTTAAAATTGTAATACTATGTCATTTTTTTTATGTACAGAGCAACATAATTAATCGCTCCTTATTCAATCGCGCAAGTCGTGAGCACGACTACAACAAGCACTGGTTAAAAAAGAACGTCCTGCGTCGTGGATACGACAAATGTAAGGCTTGCGGAACGCAGCCACTAGCATGCCATTGCGATGGTAATGTGAAATTGCGCCGACTGGAAACAGCTAAAGAGTACTATTTCACCAGATAAAGCATTTCTTAAAAGATACAGCGTTTTTTATATTTTAACCCTTTTTTCATAGTCGCGGTTCAATTTCGCTACTTGGAGACGAAATGATTGCTTATGACGATGACATGTATGCCACGATTAGAGAAATCGATGCTGGAATACCTCCGGTATGTCATACTGAATTTTAACCCCCAAGTACTACTTTATATATTTTGCTATATGCAGGCAAAAGGGAGTTCGCGATGCGGATGTTCTACTTTCAAAGCAGCCCGTACGACATCATCTCATTACCGCGGTCAAGACGAAACTGGTATCGTTACCTGTTGTTGTCGTCACGGCACTATTCTTCGTTCCGCGAACATGTATCAGGGCGAAACATATCGCCATACGCTTTATCTACACTATTTCGCTTGGTTGCGTGGGACATTGTTTTTCTGCAACGATGTCGTTTGCCAGTACTGGCCGTTCGCTGAAAAGTGTCGAAAATGGCACAGGACGGCTTGCTTAATGAAAAGTACAGTCACCTCACAAAAGACATGAAGCCGTTTTTAGGAATATTCCACGGAAGGACTCACGATTGGGGATGTCGAGTACTCTCTTAATAGATATGTACAGCTAACTTTTTTTTCAGCAGAAATGTTTTTTAAAGGTTAAATATAATGGACACTGGTCAAAGAATGGTGGAGCTACTTTAGGAGAAGAGCAGGAGCAGTGCTTTGTCCGACTTTCGCGCTATGCTAATGTGACAAAACATATGAATAAGCCAAGTATTTTTATTCGTTTATTTTCTCTTTTGATTGTACTAACCTTTTTTCTTTCGTCTATTACCAGATCGTAATGACCACCTTTCACTGGGAATGCTGTACTGGAACGAAGAGAAAGAAAAAAAAATGATTACAGCCTTATGTAAAAGATTGTGGAATGCTCGAAAAAGAGCACCGGAATTAAATACGAAACTATCATTGCTATTAAAAGAAAGAAATTTGGGTATTGAAGATCTTTCACAAATTCTGTCGGGATTACATTTCCTAGCGTCATTAAGTCATGACAAAAATTTGGCTTCTAATGAATACGACCTCCCGAATTTAAGAAAAGAATTAGAAGGCGAATGTCATCTGGTAAAACTACAGAAACGAATTTCCAAAGAGAATGGTACATTTATTTGTTTTATACATTACATACGTACATTTTAATTAAGAAAATCACTATAGATTCGTGCAAAGCAAGAACGGCTAATCGGAAGGCAATCACCCTGAAAAAATTGCGGATTCAAAAACTAATTACTCTTATTAATGAGGAATCCGAAACACCCATAAATGAAAGTCATATTGATTCTGGAATTTTCCCCTGGCATGATAGCAAACATGGTAACATAAATTTCTTGTATATCGGAAAGATAAATTTCTATATAGTATTTTTTATTGTTATTGTAGTGTCCGTCGCGAAAGACTACGAGTTAGTTGATACATGGATGCTGAAATTATGGTTCGAAGAAGAAATTGCTCAAAGTCAAAAGGAGATGGCATATTTTATCACCGAGTTAATAAAAAATCGAGAGACTTTAGAAGAGGACATAGCATCTTACCTGAGAATGTGTGATCCACTTAGTGAAAGCAAAGCGTCATTAGCTAAGGCAGAAATTTCGAGGATCAATTTTGTGCTCGGCGAAGCCTTGTTGAAATTTGACGTTAGTTTTTCATCTATACTAAACCTTCCTCATGACTTTGTAGACGAGTCAGATGTTGAAGAACATGAATCAGAAAATTCAAGTGATGATGAAGAAGATAATGATTTTTGAATACAACTTACCATTTTACTTGTTGGCTACATTGAGTTCATTAATTTAAAAAAAAAATGAAGCTGGCAGCATTGGCAGATTACCTTAAGACACAGAGATGAAATAAAATTCAAAACAATTTGAATTAACTCACATCCAAACTGGTATTATGGTGGGTTTATTTCCCTTCCTCTGAAATGAAGACTAAAATATAAATAATTAACTGAGGCTCTGTTATAAGTTAAAATGTCATAAATTTAACAGAAATGGATAGCTGTTTCTCTCGATCTATCCATTTCTGTAAAAATAAAAATGAAATATTAAATAGGAAAAATATTTCACATGAATGCTTTTTTTCAGTTTTTTGGCGAACGAGCGCTTTACAGTAGCCAATGAAGAAAACGGAAGAGAAAGCATTCATGTAAAATTTTTTTCCTTCTTAACTTTTCATTTTTATTTTTACAGAAATGGATAGATCTCGTCAAGAGCTATCCATTTCTGTTAAATTTATGAAATTTTAACGTATAATAGAGCCTAAATTAATTATTTATATTTTAGCCTCCATTTCAGAGGAAGGGAAATGACAGCCAAAGTTCCAAACTTTGGGACATTCGTTCGTGGGTTATTTCCTATTTCTGTAAAAACAACATACACTTATGGGAATCTCCGCGAGCTCGTGCATCTCGTGATGCCAAAAATTCTATTTATTTTTGAGTTTTAGTTACCAGAATATTGAAAAAACATTTCCACCAATCACCGTCGAAGCAGACAACATTTTCAAGGATTGGGCGGTAATTCGAATATTTTTTTTATAGATTTAATACGGATTTATTTACCATTGTAATAGTCGACATTTAAATAAAATAGGCAAAATTTTTTGATTCTGCAGCCACACACATCTTTTCATTTATTATATTATTAATTTCTAGTTTAAGCGTACAAATTACATTCGCGATTAAATAATTATCACAAGTTTCGGTCACACGAAATGTAAATTAAACAAGGCAGTTCTTGGTAGAGGGAAATTAAATCGACTTGAATTCCAAATAGGAAACATTGCACAGCTACAAGTATTTTAAAAAGCAATTGAGATTTTGTTCAACTGCACGGCACCAGACACGAAGCAGTTTTTAAAACTTCAAGTGCTGGCTGGTTTTACCAATTTTAAGACCTTTGAAAAGTAATGAAAACATTTAATAGAAATTTTACAAAAGAACTAAGTTGATATTATATTTACCTCCCCTTCGTGTTCTACCAGGATTTCGTTGTCCGTTATGCTTAGAGGAACTAGACTCACGAGCTGAAAATTATTTAGATAATGCTTTTAAGAATTCACTGCGCACATTGACAATAAATGTATAAAACTTACTTTTCCATTTAGCGTTAGGGACACAATGGGTTTCGTTTTTAACGATATGGCAGGGCCAGGACTATTCTGAAAAGTTTTTAAACATTTAATATTGAAAATTAAATCTTAATGAGTAAAAATATTATATAATTGAAATTACATTGGCGACGTTTTCATTTTCTTCGACTGTTGGGTTCACCTTCTGGAGACTTTTATTTGCCAAAGGTGTTGGTGAGTCGGAAACTGCTGTAGAGCACTAGAAACAAAAAGGAACATGAAAACTGATAAAAAGAACAATTCGCATGCAAAATACTTACGCTGGCCGGGCTGACATGGGCAATTGATGGACAAAAAATTTTATTTGCCATTCCTTTTCTTGCATATGGTTGACTAATAGGTGTCGGAGTGACAGGAACTGCTGTACAGCTCTGAAAACAAAAAGGAATATTAAAATTGATAAATAACAATCAGCATGGAAAATATAGTTACGCTAGCCGGGCTGTTATGGTCAATTGATGGACTGAAACTTGTATTAGTCGTCTGTTTCCTTGCATTTGGTTGGCTAGTTGTTGGAGAGATGGAAACTGTTGTACAACTTTGAAAACAAAAAGGAAGATTAAAATTCATAAAAATAACATTCCATGCGAATTATACTTACGCTGGCCGGGTTGACATTGGCAATTACTGGAGTCGAAAATTGCTTTCCAGACATGCTTACATTGGTGTCACTGGAAGCGTCTTTGGCCTCCCGAATGTATTTTTTTTTCCAGTAGGTTCAGCAGTAGGTACTGGTTGTTCAGAGTTCAAATCAGGTTCCTATAGAGAGTTATTAATATAATTTTTAACAGCAGATGTCTAAATGTAGTAAGTGTACTTACGATGCAAGATGTTGGACAATGGTTTTTTATAACCTGCTTGGCAAAAGTGTCAAGCTTTTTGCACACCTCAGCCTGGATACGTGATAAAATTTCTTCAAGTTGTATTGGAGTAGGGTCTCGTTCCCCTTTTTGGTTGATTTCATCTATGTATTTGGTCCACGATATTGCAACAAGGTGGCCCAACTTGGAATTCAAGAATGTTGTTGCAATTGATCCATAATTTTTAATGTGGTTTGAATATACAACTTCATTCTTGAATGCTTGGAGAACCAGCATATGGGCATTGTTTTCTTTGGTCAATTGAGTCATCTAAACAACGAAACAAAAGGCACTGAGAAATTATCAAACATAATCTTGGCACATAATAGTAACTGAATACCTTGGTGTTAAGCGCTGCATTTCGACTTCTTTGGGTGTTGAAATTTGATGATGTTTTTTTATTTGCAGGCTTTGAATATTTTTCCTGCGAGAAAAAGAGTAGCAAAGCCTGATGTACAATGTTAGATGCAATAAAATATCTACTACTTTTACCTTCAGTTCAGGAAATGATATTGTAGGACCTCTTCTTTTCCTGTCGGGGCACTTTTCACCACTATTTGTATCCATTTTCTTCGGAGTGAATTGTTGACACTGATTTTTACACTAATGTTTTTCTTTTTGAATTGACGCGGGACGGGGAGCTCTGGGTACGCAGGCGTAAATAAAAACAGAAAAATGGCAACGTGTTGGACCGTATTTACCAAAATGTTTTCATTTTTGGCCGGCAGGATCTCTAGTTGGCGTTGAACCGTTTGACAGAAAGGTTGTGCCGAAGTCTGTGAAATGGTCCAACGCGTTGGACGATTCTAAGTTGCCCAATGGTGGATACAAGACGTCTGCCCCACCTGCGGACGGGCCGGAAGGCGCCCCAGTGGACCGGCAGTCATAACCATTGATGACTAGCCTTTCGTGTATTGTTTTTTAATGTTATTTTTTTTCCACATTCATCTCTTTTGTAATTGTATCTTGTATGTTTCTTTGTTCGCTATTAACTATTATATACAAACTTTTGTTGCCACATTTATATTTGTATTCTCTTCGCCTTTATAAAAAAAAACCCGAACAAACATAAAGATGCTCTTACGTCATGATACATATATCACCTGACGTATATACAATTCACCTGTTAAAAAAAAAAAAAAAAAAAAAAAAACCAGAGGAGGAAATAATGAAAATGGAATGGATAAGAGAATACATAAATTCTTGTTGTATATTTGCCCTTATTTGTTTGATGCTTTACCCCCCAATTTTGTCTTCCAACTTATTTCGCTTTCGAACTGGCAAACAATAAAAAAAAAAAAAAATAATAATTCTGTTCTGTAGTTCATTCAAAATATGAAATTATTAATAGCCAGTAAATGAGTGTTAAGGTAATTTAGAGATTGTGTATTGTTTCCACATCCCATAAAATAACAACACTAACATAATATACATTTTGTGCAGAAAACAGAATATAAAATTAGTAATAGCCAGTAAATGAGCGTTTAAGGTAGTTTTGAAATTTCTTGTTTCCGCATTCCATAACCTAACAACACTAACACAATACGTAGACATTTGGTGCAGAAGACAAAATCACTCCCGGAAAACAAAAACTTTTTCTTATAGTTACACCAAAGTTTTTTTTCTTCACACACAATTATTCTTTCGCCTGTACCTCCAAGCCACTTTTCTACACTTCTTCTTATTGAATATAGCCAACGCCCAGATTTTCCCCAACGCGTCACTCACTTTTACACTTCTTTTCACTTGTCTTTCCCGTTGAACACTAAATATATTCCAACACTTCGCAGCAAGTGAAGAAATATATTTTCTTTCGTTTACTTTTATCAACCTCCTTTTCTTACTTCTTTTCACTTTCCTTGTCTTACACACTGAAGCTGCCCCAACACTTTGCAGAGAGCTAAGGAATATATTTCCTTTCGTTGAGTTTTATCATCTCCCTTTCACACCTCCTTCTGTTCCTTCTTCTTCAATATTGAAGCGTACCAACATTTCGAACCACGTAGAGAAAAATATTCTTGCTCCCTCTTTTTGCCGGAGGGCAACTAACAAGCCTTTCCATACACTTGCATTCGTATTCTGAAATTCCTTGTTTCCCCTCGAGGCGCATTGGCTCCGCCCACCCGTTCATATTTCACATTCTTTTCCCTTCGTTTCTAGCCAAGTCCCTTTTTCCATGCGTTGGACTTGGACCTGGAAAAAAATGAAAACCCGAGTTTGACCTTTCGCGCACGGACTTTTTTCGCCGTGAAATTTTAAGCGTTTCTTTTCTTCTCCGCATAATTAAACGAATCAATCTTTTTCTATCATTTCTTTTTGATAATTACGAGTTTCCTTATCTCTTTCCAATGTTATCATTTTCGATTAAAAATAATTTTTCCTTATGCCCGAAAACACAGTTATAATGCGACACCCTTTTATTCCCTATCCTTTGCCGTAGCGCAGCTACTGAAAAGCCGACGGGAAAGCGTTGACCTTCTGCCGACGGCAAAATTTTTCATTCTTACTTTCTTTTCTCTTCTTGTCTTTCATTCTATTCTCAATATTTATATATTTATAAAAAAAATCCCAATGCCGATGTAGAATATTTTTGGCCACTGCTCGGTTTAAATTTTTCTTATGTATTGTTTTTTTTGCGTATGTAGAAATGTCGTCTTTGTCCATTTTATTACTGCTATGTCTTTACGGACTTAGCGTTCGAGCCTTTGAAGTGACCGTATGTGATTGTACGGAGTCGTCGAAAATGGGAATAATTCAATTTTCGGATGCCGATTGTCATCCGGAAATAAATGATAAACATTCCGCTGACGTACGATATTCCATATACAGTGCCGGTCCACTTATAGAACCGCTTAGCTATAGAACCAGCTCGGTTATCGAACCAATTTTTCCTTGCCCTGTTTCAGCGCCGCCATTGGCTGTATTTTGAACTAAATCCATATTTTTGGGTTCGTACGGATTACGCATTTTAAAACGTACAAGCACATGTTATTGAAATTGGTTTTAGCAATTTTAGACAATAGTACAAATTGGCTTAATGACTTTACGTAAAATAACAGCCTTCCAAACGAATTCAGGCGGAAAACAATAAAACAAATGACTTATCGTGCTGCTTTTCTCTTTGCCTTTTAATGTTATCAGAATATTTAAATAACTGTATTACAAAATGACACTTTTCGTGTCGTTTTGTTTTTTTCCATTTATTAATTATGGGCGCTGAAACAGGGGAAATAAAAATCGGTTCGATAACCGAGCCGGTTCCATAGCTAAGGGTTTCTAGAAGTGGACCGGCACTGTATCTAATATAATGACCAATCGTTGATGGGGCATCCTCTTTGTGGTAGAACCTTATTGTTGGTAAAATAATGCAGGAATGGTTGAGGTATTAAATTCTATATGAGAACCCCCTTCCCCCTATTCTGGGTAGTTGCATAGAGATCAGCACTATCCCTGTGCTATTCGCTTTTACATTCACATACTGTCAAAATCTGTGTGATGAAAGAATCGACGATAGGTGGCTCTGAGATCGGCTGCTCGGTTATAGAACCATTCAGTTATAGAACCGCGCACAGGCCGGTTCTATAACTGGACCGGCACTGTATAGTGAAGTGCGTGCGGCTGTTCATTTTCCTGGATATATTTGTGCAAAATGGAAACAAATACGCCATGTCACCATGAACTTTTTTGGACAATTAGTGATTGTGCCTGACAAAATTCCGCTTGACATTACGTCTAATGAGTGCAACGATATGATTAACAGTCTCCGGTGCGACGATCAAAAAATGATTGCTACGGAAAATATTGATCGTGAACCTCAAATTTTCGGTCATTGGTTACAAACGATTGACGTGGAAATTGTTAATTGTGCGCTCGAGAAAATTCGTCTTTATCAAGATATCGAAGATGGCAATTTTTCCACACCTATTGGTATTGCTTCCGCATCAACAGGTCATTTGTCGCATAATCATTTAACATTGGTTTGGGACAAAACCTATACCCAACGAACTGAACCCAAGGCTCATCTCATTGAATCTGGAATCGGGAAATTAATCCGAAAAACGGGCAATGATAAAATTTTTCGCCCTCAAGATGATAAAAAACAATTGGACTTTCATTTATCTTTTCAACCGCGTTGTATTCCCATACAAAACTCTTGTTCAAAGAAATCTGATGCTTTTAACATTGTCGGCCAATCAAAACTCTTCGTTACAACGGCGGCCATCATGGAAAATTTGTTGACAATAACATTGGCGGACCCCGCGCCACCTAGCGCTCAAAATTTGGACCATCCCGCTAACTTACAATATATTCGTGATCAATTTACGGACCATGAAAATGAATTATCACAATTAATTCAAATCTTACAATGTGATTCAAGAAAGGCCAAACATGTAAGAGCAATTATTGCAGCACAATATAATGGCTGGCTAGCTGCTTCGCATCTAGATCTGCCCAAATGCAAAAAATTACAAGCATTTGGAAAAACCGCCATTGTCATCTCGTGCAAACCTTTAAATGTGACTTTCGAGACCGTCATAACATCTTGTGGACCGCAACCAAAATTTAAAAACTATACCATTAATTTAGATGGTTGGGAACTTGTTAAATATTCGCCGTGTTATTGGACGAATGGATTTGTGAACTTCAATGACCTACCTTATGCGTTTCGCAATAACACTTGGAAGCCCGTGAACGCAAGTATCGTCTTACCGGTACAAGACCTTGCGCATTCTTTTCGCTATGAAGATGTAAAATTTTTTGATTATGAACATAAAAGTAACCCTGCGTATGGTGAAACTATTATGGATCATATAAGTATTATGGCTGATATTGCCGCAGCTATGAATGAACATTCGCCGAGTGAGTTTTCATCCCATAGTCGACCGAGTGTAACCAACGTTTTGTTATCAGCATCTGGATTGAACTCTTATACTAGCTGGTGGGAAACTATTAAAAATTATTTCTTCACCGGTGTACTTTGCCTTCTTGGTCTACTTTTTCTACGCATCTGTTATGGCTGTGGATTTTTCGGACTCATCAGCAAGTTATGCTGTCGCCCAATTCAAGAACCAGAACCGGATTTCGCTTATGAAGTCTGATTACGGGACGTAATCTCGCACCGCCGGGAGTGATGTAACGAAGTCATAAAATACAAATTTTATTGAATTATATTGTGTCTTGATTGTTTGTTTTATTAATATGGTTATATATACATCCGTTGCCTTTATGCCTGATACATATCATAATTCAAGTGTGGTTGCCCTTTCGTCGAATTCTATTTTTATATTATACCTTGTGCTCTACTTATTTCCGATTGGATGAATCTTCATGCGTAGGAAGTCGCGCCATGCATTTCCGTGAATATGAAATGTTCCTGTGTACGACATCCGGAGCTCATTTGTCGGAAATGCTATGTCTCCTTAAGCATGCAAGACCTATAAAAGGATACTCTTTTGTTCCCAAAATTTAGTTCTAGTTCCGCTTCGTTCTTACACTAGTTTCTGTTCTTGTTCAAGTTCCAGTTCTAGTGCTATCCTATCTACAAGTGTTGTTCAATTCATCAATAGTTGTGAGTATAAATTTTGTTTAAATCAATAACTATTATAAGTGCTTCTCATCGCTGCTTGTGCGACCGATGAGCCTGTAATCTATATCTTCTCCGCAACGGTTCATCTTTATTTCTATTCCCCGCCACCGTGGTGACGGTAAGATCAATTTCGCATAACTCTTTCCCTCTATTTCCGTTTCCCTTTTTATGCCCCATAACTGTGTATTCCCTTTGTTGTTGTTTGGCCCACTAGAATAAAGAAATATATTCGGCATTGTGGTAACGCCTTCCGAGTTCATTCATTATTTATTTATTCATTATTATCATTTCTTGTCTTAATCAAGTAAAGTCATTCTTCCTACAAGGAGAATGCTTTACACATGTTAGAAAATATCTTATCCCTAATGGTGATGCAATCTGCATCGGGCGACGAAATAGGCATGAATTGCTTCGCCAACCCCCTTCACTCGTTTTCGTTCTTCTAGAAAAGATATTCTACGCATCATGCCATACATGCAGCCGTTACACACAGATATGCTGGATGTATCATCCAGGTTAAGTCCATTCACTACGTTTCTGTTTCTGTTTGCAACGATTTGAATTGTTTTTTCAGTAACATGTCCATATCGCTCCTGCCAGTAGGTAGTGAATCCATCTGCCTAATGGTTAAGGAGTTGTATTCAGTATTGAGTTGGTACAATCCGTTGACCGCTTTCTTTCCTTTAATTGATAGTCTTCCATTATTCCAAAAGAATACTTCGTTCTCCAAGAATAGGATTTGTACATTGTCTTTCTCCGTCGCAGACCCAATAGAAAGAAGATTTAGACAATGATCGGGTACGTATAGTACATCTTTCAGTTTTCCAGCTAGAAATTTGTTGTGAACATCTGCGCTTTCAAACACTTTTCCAATTCCCTTAACCTGGAGGCATTTTTCTCCAACTCCTTTGACGACGCCCGATACTGCTATAAATTCCTGAATCTCCAAGTTATAAGGCTTCGTAGCGAGATGCAACACCACGGGCAACTCCAACAGGAAACGTAGCAGTAAATTTGGCGAATCAAGCTTCTAGTGTATAGGAAGAAAAATACCTGTTGAACTTTGATGGAACCAATTTAATCAGAGAACCTGCCCTCTGCGGTCAAGTGTGTACAACAGCAGTGATTGCTACCGGTGCTGTAGTTACAGTCATCTCCCGGAACTACCGAAGAAAACTCAGTTCGTACAGCAGCCGTGGGATGGTTCCGGGATTATTCTTGCAACGGTTCACGAGTGATGGGTCAGGGAGCAGCGGAAATCATGGTGACCCACAAGAATAGATCTGTGAATGAAAAAGCGACAATTATGGGTATGTCAGGAATGGAACATCTGATGCGAAATGATTTTCTCAAGCAATTTGGATCTATACGAATTAACCACCAGACGAAGAAACCTCTTCTCAACATGGGTGATTTAACGCAATCGCCGCAATTTCTCTTCCACCTGTAGAAAAATCGGAAGATAACGTGTTAGCAACCAGCGACCGTCAGGAAATTCCAGCGTATTCGATTAAGGCAGTTTCAGCAAAAGTGTCCAATGATGTGGAAAGTGCCTGTGTCTAGAAACCTTCGGAATCCCTCTTGGCCGCTACAAGTCTATCTACGGGTTACGCTCTCAATCAGACGGATCTAGAAAAAATTCTTGTAACCAATCTTTCGAAAAAACTAGTATGGCTGGAGAAAGGTGTAACACTGGGAAAGTTAGAATAATTTCAGGAGACTGAAATTTCAGAAGAATCCGCCCAAGCCCCGCAAACGGATGCTGCAATTGGAAGAATGGATAAGAAATTAGAAGAATTAAGGATAATTCGAAAAGCAGAATCGGAACAAACCAGTAAAGGGTAAGTACTTCCTACCGCGCATAGCCGATACTTTGAGCCGCCTGCAAGGAGCAACCATTTTCTCCAGCATGGGTCTTCAATCCGGTTACCACCAGGTTCCAGCCACCAGCGAGAATAGACCCAAAATGTCCTTGTAACTGCGGATGGGTTATATCAGTTCCGAACTCTTCCGTTTGAATTAACGAAAGTTCCTGGTACATTTCAGCAGGCAATGGATATTATTTTGTCCGGACTACGATGGATAACGTGTTCAGTATACCTAGACGACGTCATCTTCTGCTCTGCAACGTTTGACCAACACATGGAAAGACTCCATTTAGTGCTGGATGGCCTTGGGAAAGGGGGATTAAGGCTGAAGTGGTCAAAGTGTTCCTTTGCTGAGAATACCTTTAAAATCTTAGGACATGTTGCTAACAAGGAAGGTGTAGGTCCAGATCCCGAAAAATTGGAAGTGGTCAGAAACTTTCCATCACCAGCAGTAGGTCACTCGACGGCAAACAAAGTTAAACGGGTGCAAAGCTTTCTGGGATAATGCTCTTATTATCGACGTCACATCCAGCATTTTGCGGCCATCGCACGTCCACGCCCCTCGTTTACTCCCCAGACAGAACCGTTCCGTCTTTAAGACATCTTTTGTCCTAGTCAACGGGACTGTGCATACCGTATTAAAAACGTTCCAGAATGGTCCGATAGGTGACCAATTCTGGTTTTTATGACCACCAAACCAGGGATAAAAAAGGGCTTTTGTAGGTTTTTTGTACGGTGACATGGGCCTAAAGACGTCTTTTGGTTGGGCCTAAGGACGTCTTTTGTTTAGCCAATAAACGTCTTTTGGCCGCTCATACAAAACGGCGAAGTGAAAAATTATACTTATTTTTTTTTAAATTCCAAACTTAAGTATGATTTGTAAATTTTTTAAGGAAATGAATTATTTGATATTTAAGTCCTATCATGACTAATACTTGTTTTGAGCATTTCTTATGCTAAATTAATATATGTTTTCCTGACTCCCTTTTTTCTAGCTTACACTTATTTCAATAGCTTGATTCTCGTAAAATATTTGATAAGGCGTAAATCCGCCTTTTTCACAGGGTTTCGAATTGCGTAAAGTCGTGAAATATGCCTAGTTTGAAACCGATTAAAGCTGTCTTTTTCCGGTCCTATATAATGTTTTTAGGGCGGTTTTTATCCCGGAAAAAACCAGGCGTGTTGTTTGGGTTTCAGACCATGTGTATTTTGGTTAAAAAGCCTGATTTCGGCCCAATAAAAGCCGTTTTTTTCACTGCATTTCAAACCGCGTAAGGTCGTAGAATATGCCTAGTTTAGGCCCGATAAAAAACGTTTCAGTTATTGCGCTTCGGACCGCACTTTTTTGCAAAAAAAGAACCAGTCTGGGCCCGATAAAAGCTGTCTTTTCCCCGTCTTACATTACGTTTTCAGAGAGACGGTTTTCATCCCTGAAAAAACCAGGCTTGTTGTCTGGGTAAGAAAGAATTCCCTTTCATTTGGGGGATAGATCAGGCAAAAATTTTCAACGATCTGAAAGTGGCGATTACATAAACTGCAGTATTAACCGATCCAAACTACGATCGGCCAATGGAAATAATACCAGATGCATCCAGTTACGGCATTGGAGGTGTACTAGCTCAGCCATTGAAGAAATCGAAAGCCCAGTAGCATACGCTAGCCGCTTACTATCAAAATCAGAAACCAATTATTCAATTACAGAGAAAAAATGCCTCGCGTTAGTGTGGCCCCTTGCCAAGTTTCGATGTTTTGTGGATCAAACAGATGTCTAGAGAAATAGGTTACTGCTCATCAAGCACCGGCGTGGCTGATGAACAAGCGAGACCTCACAGGACGTTTGGCACGCTGGAGCCAAATGTTGGGGACGGGGTCGTCACCCGGTCTTTTCGATCCAAATCCGCTGCATAATTATTTTAGCCACGACGGTCACCGGGGAAATCAGCCCCAGTGGGTCGAAGACTTTCAAGGCCAAACTAAACAGTTTCCGCTTGGCGGGCCTATCTGTTAATATCGCCGCCTCCTCCAATAGTTTTTTCGGGTGAAGCCGAAGCGTGTCGGTCCGCGGTTCCCAGCTGACTCCTAACGCCTTTACCATCTCTCCGGGGTTTTGGCCCAGTGTTATCTCGTCGTCACTAAATTGGACTGTCAGTAGTTCATCCTTCAGTTCCGGACAATTTGTTGTCCATTTCCGTAGTTCCATCTTTGCCGTGGCGAACAATCGCTGCGCCTGGGATATGATTCGTTGAGCTTGGGAGATCGTACCTGCTCCCCCCAACCAATCATCAACATACACTTCAGCTCTTAACTGGGCCACCAACTCCGGGCAGTCCTGTCCGCTATCCTCTAGGTACTTCAGAATAACCGCCCTTAGTATGAACGGGCTACTAGAGAGCCCAAATGGTACTCGCTTCCATCGGTATTCCACTAATTGTACCGGCTCTTCGTCGGGGTTTCTCACCCATATGAACCGAACGATCTGTTCGTGTTCTTCCTGTATCGCAATCTGCAAAAAGGCTTGAGTGATGTCGGCTATCCAGACGATTTTAAACCACCGGAACCTTAGCAAAACGGGGAGGGGTTGAGACTCAACCCCGAGTTCTGTGTTGAGATTGGGTCCGGTTTCCAGTAGGTCGTTGAGGCTGGGCCTGTTGTCAGGTGCGTTGACCCGTCGAACACCGGCCTAATCTTTGTCGATGCCGCATCCTGTTTTATCACAGGCCTGTACGGGAGGTACGTGCAAATGCCTGTGTACCTTCGTCAACTTCCTCGATGTACTCCTTCTCTAAATATTGTTGGAAAATCGCGTGGTAGGTCCGCCTATCCTATCTTGTCACTCGTCTTAGGAGGCTGGTGAGGCGGCTTAACGCAATGACTCTATTTGTTTCCTTATCACGCCTGTTGTCCTTGGGAACAACACCTCGTACCTCCCGGAGTTATCTCTTTTGGGGCGTAACCCCCATTTGGTCAAGACTCCAGAATTCTCTAAAATCGATTATTGCCCGCTTAGTATCCGTTGGTTTAGCGAAATTGATCTGTCCCGTATTATCCATCCAAGGAAAATCGTCGGACCGTTGTAGAGTTTCGTGGTTCAGGAGATGCCAGTAATAATCGCATCCGATTATTATCTCGAACTCTCCGTTACCTTGGTCGTGTTCTATGCGACCGTCCGCTCTTAAGCTTCACCTCTTCGCCCTCTTGAGCGATTAATCAGACGTCATAAGACTTGGTCGTTTTTGTCTGGGCTTTAGTAGATCCGAATGTATTTATTCTTATTTCTTCGGTCTCTTCATTCGCCTTGGCCGCATCGCAAGCGACTCCTCGCTTAATGAAAGTCCTCTAACTCCCTGAGTCAATCAGCCCTAGCACTGCGATCTTGTCTCCGGCCTTCCCTCGAATGAATGCCGAGAACGTCGGGAGTCCGGAGGACGTCAGGGCCACGTTGATGTTAGTGTCGATAGTGACCGATCTCCCGGAGGACCGTTGAGGGGATTGAGCCCGGTTAACTCCCATTGAGGGCCTCTGTCTCAATAAACACATGGCCGGACTGTGGTCCAGGCTGTTACAGTTTCGGTAGGGTACCCTAGCCATGGAATGCTCGGTTCGGTGCGACCGACCCAGGCATTTCAGACACCTGTTATCCCTCTCGCACATCTCGCGTCGGGCTTGTAGTGTGTTCACCGTACACCGGTGATGTATGTGATTCTGTTGGCAGAAAAAACACGACGGTTCGGTCTTGGGTCCCCCCCCCCCGTGGGATCACCACCGTCTCTGGCCGCCGGGCAGTAGTTTCCTCCATTTCTCTCAGCCGGATTTCTGTATCCAGCTCCTTGAGGATCATATCCAGCGTCGGTTGATCCCTGTCAAACTACTTTTCCCGCCACCACCTTGAGGTAAGTGACCGGGGTAGGGCTTTCAGCACGTCGCCCACGATATAAGAGCCTTGCTAGGGCCAGCTTGGTGTTGGAGAGCCCGTCAAACATAGTTTGTAGCTGTTCGGTTGTAGCGGACTCGCCTAATCGGCTCGATATGAGATTCCTCAGCTCATTCATATAATGAGTTTTTAATTTTTTGGGGTCTGCGAAGCGGGACTCCAACCTCTCCATTGCTGCTTGGTATTGGTTGTCATCAAAGTGGAAATGAGTTATGAGCTCCGCCGTCTTTCCCTTCAGACTTAGTCGGAGATATTGGAACTTCTCGACATCGGTTAACTTAACATCGAGGTCGTAGGTCGCCCAAATGGCTCTCTAGCCCTTCCAGGCCGTGATTTCCCCGCTGAAGGTGGCCAACGGTAGTGCGGTTCTTACCACTGATGATTGACTCTCGATTCTTTTATGTTTCTCGCGGAGTCGCCTCATTTTTTCTCGGTACTTGTCTTCTAAGTCCCGGTCTTTTGCTTTCTTAGCGGCCGTGGACACTTGCGCTATTTTTTCGTGGAGGGCGATTATCGCTGTCCATCTGGCTTCAGCTTGATCTAAGTATCGCTCCTTGTTCACTTTATCGGCGTCCATTAGCGCAATGTTTTCCAGCAGCTCCTTACCGATAAACTCTCGATCTTCCAACAGTTCGAGCCTGGTACCTCCGACCTTCTCCGCACGCGAGGATGTGCGTAGTGGCTCGGCCCGCCTGAACGGGCTGTTTTCCAATGCGGGAATGCTATCTTTTCTTAAGTCCCGGACATCTTCCTTCGCTTGGTTAATAATATCCTTGAATTCTTCTTTAACTGTTTCCACTATCATAGTGATCTGTTCTTCCCACGAGGTGGTTTGTCTGACCTGCTCCATTAGCTCGGTTGCGGAGTTCAAGGCTCGGTTACTTCTCTCGTTAATGGCGTTTAATAACGCCGTGAGCGACTCAAGTTTCTTTTCTAACTCGGCATATCCTTGTAATTTTGCTTTCTAACTGATCGACCCGCCCGGTCAACGAGTCGACTTCTTTTTCCTCGGCCTTGTTGGGCAACTCTCTACTCAACTCGTCTAGAGTGGTCTGCATCTTCCGAGAGGATGCGGCCTGATTCACCCACATCTCTTTCATTCGCCGGACCTCGGTTTCGACTTGGCTCAACCGCTGTTCATTTTGAGAATCATCGGATGAAGCCGAGATTTCCGCAGGGCGAGGTGATGTTGGTCTCAGTTGGCGGACCGACATATTAAAAGATTGAGAAGTGTTGTTGGTGTTAACTATGTTTATTATTATAACAATGGACAAATAACAATAAACAAGTGATTCACGCCGAGTACGGCGACGGAAGGATCTCTTCTTCGTCTGAGGAGGATAGAAGTCCGGTTCTTGCGAACTTGCGGGCTAACTGCTTATTAACTTTTTCCTCCTCCACTATTCGTTTCCACTTTCGTGGTGTATTGGCGGTGGATTTGGAACGTTTAGGAGTATCTGGGGCCTTGACTGGCTCGGGCAAGGGGTTGGCTGGTGGCTTGGCGGAAGTTGACGGATCAGGAAAGCAGATTCTAGGTGTGAGTACTACAGGGGCTGCTGTTCTCGCCCTCGCAAGCGCTTCCTCTCTTCGCTGGATCTCCTCCTTGTCTCGGCGCAGGCGGCTGGTCTCTAGGAGGAGGTTCCTTCGCTTCTCGGTGTCGTCCCTGGCTTTCTGCGCTCCGGAAATGACCTCGGCGTGCGTTTCTTTAACTGCTTGCAATGCAGCGAGCTGAACCCTCTAGTGTTCGTTGAGGTACCGCTCCGGCTCTTCAATAGTTTTCGGGGCGGGCCGGGCGTAGAGGCCGGACCGAGATTTCTTGTCGGAGGCCTTCCCCGACTTCTGATCTGGGAATGGTTCTGGAATCCGCAGTTGGCGGAACACTCCTTTTGGGACGGTGCGCTCCAACTCCTTCCACAGCTCGTAACTGCGGATGTCGGTATCCAGTAGATATTAAAATCTAGCGAACACAGCGCTCTGGTGCTGCGCTAGTATGTTGTCCGACACTGGAGGAAAAAAATATAAATGGTTTGTAATTTAGTTATGATTATATTGTAACGAGCTGGAAACGTTTACTTCTTTGTCATCTCGTCGATTGCCATTAGTTTTCAAAAGAAATGTAGGGCAAACGTAGGAGGGAGAAAAAGAAGATGCAGTGAGTTGTTGTGGTGGTCATTCAAGTTCTTGTTCGCCTAACGTTGTGACTGTTAGAGATAAACTGTGAGAGTGAAACGGAAACCATCTCCATCTCGGTATGCTTATCTAATTTTAACATTATAAGTTATTAAGCGAGAAATGTGTGAGTTGAAAATTATGGCGAGTAACGTTGTGTAAATGCATTATGGCGAGTACCTTTGTGTGTGAAATTATGGCGAGTACCGTTATGTTTTTGTCATGTGTGACACTGTTAGTCAGGAAAATAAAGCCGAGCTGGAAAGCTCTTAACATGGTGTCAGAAGTGGGATCGGGCCATGGAAAGGCTGGATTTATTCAGTCGCCCGAAAACCCTATTCTTATACGGAATTTGTGATAATTATGTGCTGTCGTTAATAATAACTCATTTCGTTTACTACCCTTAGCATCATGACTGAGAACAATGCCGAACAACTACACTTATTAACCGAGATTGTTCGAGCAAAACACATTGCTCAACAAAGAAACCAACAACAAATAGAAGATCAACGGGAATGGCAACGCACACGAGAAAGCCAAACCAGTCTTTCCGTCACCTATGGTGGAACCTCGAACGAAGATGTTTTCGATTTTGTGGACACAGTAAATAGAGAAGCTATTACTGGAGCGTGGGACGATGCACGCAAGAATCGACTTGCCAAAGCCGCTCTACGGGGGGTCGCGGCCGAATGGTATTGGCGCCAAGTTGCTACCTTACCGGAAGAATGGGAAGGCTGGTCAACCGCCCTATGTATGGCACTAAAGAAAACCTATTCAACAGTGGAATGGGAAAATCTAGTAACCGCTAGACAACAAGGAAGAGACGAATCGGCAGCACATTATGCTCTATCAAAGTCAAAACTTCGTCGCTATTGCCCGTACCCTATCACAGAATCGGCATTTATCCCCTACCTGATTAGAGGGATATTCCAACGTCAATTCCGCGCTGCCCTTTTAGTCGCCAGACCGACCACTGTTGCGGCTTTCATTGAAATCTACAGCATGTTGGAAGCAGAAGCTGAGCATGCCCCAACAACAGATAGAGATACTGGTGACAGAGACTACGACAATCTAAAAAATTTAGTTACGAAAGTACAACGACCAAGACAGAATAACACGGATATAGCCCGCCGGGGATCACAACCACCCTATCAACGACCGTCTATACCATTTGCGGAGCGACGCTGTTTTGGTTGTGATCAAATCGGACACATTAAAAGAGATTGCCCTAAATCATATGGCCAAAATCCATCGGGAAACGATCAAGCCGGACCCATGGGCCAGGCCCGGCGATAGCTGCTTTTGAAGTCCCATATGAAAGACCTACTATCACAGTATTCATTTCGGAGTTTAAAATCACATTGACGGCTTTAGTTGATTCAGGCGCATCCATCAGCGTTATGCGAGCATCTCCAATTATACAAGGCGAGGCTCCTCCTCAATTGTCGTCACGACTGAAAATGGCAGACGGCAGCTACGTAGAGACAGTTGGGATATTGAACATTACTGTTAACTGGGAGACTAAAAGTGAAACACTAAAAGTGCCACTTTTACAGGAATTATCGCATGAACTAATACTGGGCGTTGATTGGATACAACGTATTGGGGGAATTTCCCTCTTCCCAAACGGGACCCACTTAATTGTTAAAGCTGTAACCAAGTGTGATCACTCAAACATTTCATCCGACACCATACTGAAGATTGACACTCTCCATGTTTTTGAAACTACCATTCTACCGCCAATGTCTTTAGCTTTTATTCCTGCACAAGGAAGGGATATTACTGGTGCCCTTTTCAGCAATTCAAAGAAACAACCTTGGGTTGTAAATCGAAGCTTCTCTGCAAAACCGGGAAATGAATGGATAATTCCAAATTGCTTGCTTCCGGATCTGGGTAACACCTTGTATATCCCTGTTATCAACCCGTCAATGAAGCCAATCACCTTCCACATCGGAAAAGACATAACGGTTGCTGAACCCATACCCATCACTTATTGGCCTCAATTTCTAGACGAAACGATTGGAAGTTTCACCAGAGGAACAGAAAACAAATTATCAGATGCTCTTTCGAAACACCTAGATGGCATACCCAACCAATATCGATCAGCTATGAAGGCCCTACTTACTCGGTACCATCATCTCTTCTACCACGACAACAACGCGACCTATCTGAAAAGTACAAACACCACAGAGCATCACATAGACACTGGCAATCATACACCTATACGGACAGCTCCTTATCGAGTAAGTCACAAAGAAAGAGAAGCTATTCAAAGTCAAGTTACTAACATGCTCCAGGATGATATCATACAGCCATCATCTAGCCCTTGGGCTTCGCCTGTAGTTATGGTCCCAAAAAAGAATGGCGAACTCCGCTTCTGTATAGATTATCGTCGATTGAACGCAATCACAGTCCGCGACGTTTATCCGCCTCCCAGAGTTGATGATTTTCTAGACCATTTAGGAGGGGCGCAAGTTTTCACCAGCCTAGATCTCAAAAGCGGCTATTGGCAAGTCCCCATGAATAAAGACAGTCAACCAAAAACTGCATTTATTACGCCTGATGGACTTTACGAAAGTAAAAGGCTTCCTTTCGGACTTTGCAACGCACCCGCCACATTCCAGCGAATGATGGATCGTGTTTTGGCTGGACTGAAATGGGACGTTTGTTTAGTTTATCTTGACGACCTTGTGGTGTATGGGAAAACCTTCGACGAACACAACAACAGATTAGAAAAGGTGTTTAAAGCCCTTGATGCAGCACAGCTGACCCTGAATCTTGATAAATGTACGTTCGCACGGAGTGAAATTGTTTGTTTAGGCCATCAGGTCACCGCAAAA
This sequence comes from Daphnia carinata, assembly GCF_022539665.2. Lineage (NCBI taxonomy): Eukaryota > Metazoa > Arthropoda > Branchiopoda > Diplostraca > Daphniidae > Daphnia > Daphnia carinata. The sequence continues at coordinate 605,688 of NC_081337.1, forward strand.
GGACTGAGACCAGATCCCGATAAGCTATCCGCAATCGCCAACTATCCATCGCCAAAGCATGATACACCGGCCAGAAGGCTAACAAATTTACGAAGTTTCCTGGGAATAATTTCGTACTATCGACGATTTGTTAATAATTTTGCTTCCATGGTTACACCCCTTTACAACCTACTACGGAAAAATACTACCTGGACTTGGGGCAGAGAACAAGAACTAGCCTTCCAGAACATCAAAGTGAGTCTACTAAATACTCCGTTACTCAGTCATCCCATTGATGGAGGAACGTTTGAGGTACATGTCGATGCCAGTGGCGTCGGATTAGGTGCCGTACTGATGCAGGAAAACAACAACATCTTACACCCAGTGTCATACATAAGCCAAAGATTGTCAACTGCTGAATCCAATTATCATTCCAACGAATTGGAATGTCTAGCACTTGTGTGGGCACTGGCGAAGTTTAGGCATTTTCTTTACGGTCAACCCTTCCGTGTCAAGACTGACAACAATGTGGTACGATGGTTAGCCCAAAAGAAAGACATAAGGGGAAAACTAGCCCGTTGGGTACTTCAATTACAAGAATTTGATTTCACAATCACTCATTTGAAGGGAACTGAAAACAGGGTAGCTGACGCCCTTTCCCGCCATCCGGTTGACACTGATTCTGCAATGGGGAACTTAAATTTTCAACTTTCCTCTTCACAAGTTGAGCCAGTATCACATCAAGAAAAAGCTGACCAAATAACAGAAGAAGAAGGACCAGGAGAACCAATGTCGGTTTGCAGTTACCAACATTATTCCAAGGAGGAGTTAGCCATGTGGCAACAAGGCGATGAAACTATCCAGGAACCGCTTCTCAAACTACAAAATTCGAATTCGACTCAAGAAAAACGAACAAATTCGACGGCCCCGTTCGCCCTCAAAGGCGGGGTTTTATACCGATTTAGCAAAATCCCTGGAACTCAAGCTCAACTTGTCGTCCCTTCGAATTTGCGACGAGAAATCTTAAGAGCTAATCACGACTCGCCAGATAGCGGCCACTTTGGCGTTTTCAAAACCAAAGCCAAAATTGGTGAAAAGTATTGGTGGCCGGGTCTTTCGCTTAGTGTTAAAGCTTACGTTGCTGCTTGCGCATTCTGTCAAAAGAATAAAAAATTATCTAGCGCCATAGGTGAGCTTCAACCCATATCACCACCGACTACCATTTTTAATCTTGTTGGACTCGATCATGTCGACCCTTTCAAGAAAACCAAAACTGGAAATCGTTACATTCTTGTAGCTATTGACTACCTTTCTAAATGGGTCATAGCAAAACCCGTAAAAACTGTATCGGCAACTTTGATAGAAAAGTTTCTCCAGAACGAATTAATTGCCAACCACAGTTATCCCCGAAGAATAATTACTGACCAGGGTGCGGGATTTAGGGCGAAAAGCCTTCAACAAAAACTACAAGAGTGGGGGATTCAACATTCCATCATAACGACTGAACATCATCAATCCAATGGACAGGTAGAACGTGCTAACCGATCTTTGGTAGAAGCATTCAAAGCTTTTGTTAATTCAAAACATACTGACTGGGATTTGAAAATTGCAAATGCTACGCTGGCCATTAATACCGCTAAACAAACAAATACGGAAACAACACCCTTTGAAATGCTGTACGGGAGAAAACCAGAGTTTCCACTCGAACGAAAATTTCCCTGGCCCCTAAAAACTACAGAATCCCATAGCTCATTCCTTCAACGAGTGACTCGCTTTCGACGAAAGGTACAGTAGAAACTTATAATTAACCAAGCTAACGTCAAAAAGCGTTATGACAAGAAATGGAAACCGAGAGGCTTCCAAATTGGAGATCTCGTTTAGTATATTAGTTGCCCGAACAATACGTTCACTTCATTTGACACAAAAATTATTACCTAAATACATTGGACCTTTTCAAATAGCGTGTCGACGATCTCCAGTAACATATCTTGTAGAAGATATCCCCGCTGCGAGGAAGAAAAAGGAATGGCGACGTTTCTATCCTACTGAGAGGGAGAAATCGTCGCCGATATACTTCATTGTCTAATCCTCTATCCCTTACAAGTTCTTGTATTTCAAAACCAGAATATTTGTTTGTATTTTAATGTTTTTCGGTTTTCTTGAGAGAAAACGCGAGTCAGGAGAGGCCGTGTAACGAGCTGGAAACGTTTACTTCTTCGTCATCTCGTCGATTGCCATTAGTTTTCAAAAGAAATGTAGGGCAAACGTAGGAGGGAGAAAAAGAAGACGCAGTGAGTTGTTGTGGTGGTCATTCAAGTTCTTGTTCGCCTAACGTTGTGACTGTTAGAGATAAACTGTGAGGGTGAAACGGAAACCATCTCCATCTCGGTATGCTTATCTAATTTTAACATTATAAGTTATTAAGCGAGAAATGTGTGAGTTGAAAATTATGGCGAGTAACGTTGTGTAAATGCATTATGGCGAGTACCTTTGTGTGTGAAATTATGGCGAGTACCGTTATGTTTTTGTCATGTGTGACACTGTTAGTCAGGAAAATAAAGCCGAGCTGGAAAGCTCTTAACAATATATATTTGATTTCTGGGTCGGCGACTCCGGTTCAAAGGACCAAATGTGGAATTTGTTCCACCGTCGGAGACTGTGACTCAGGAGATATGATTCTAGTGGGTGAGTTTATAAAGGCCTAGCCCTTTGTAAAGGGCCAGCGTATCTTGGGTGGCGTCTCAGTTTTGTGAGTTGCCGGGTGATTGATGTGGACGGTACCTTATGGGGGACGCGACCGTAAGCAGGACGGGCTTATGGGCCAGACACACGGCAGCACCAAAAGAGGAACCGTTGCTAGGAAAAGAATGGATTAGCAATGGAAAAACATAAGTACTTCCTCTTAGGATTTAGAGCTGAAGTCCTGGTGAAGTGGCGGCGGAAACGAGGTAGCGGTCGCGGATGGGAGACAGCTAACGGCGAGTGCGGGCAAGGCGGTGGTCGACGGCGAGCGGCGGACAAGGCGGCGGACGTCGACGAACGACGTGCACGACACAGCGAGGAGACAACAAAGAAAATACTAAGAGTGATTTACCAGACTTGTAGACGGTTTCGGTGTAAAAATGTGTATTACTGAGGCCTAAACGGCCCTTATATATACCCATACAAAAACCCATCGTTGACAGATTAATCAATTAATGTAAAATAAATTTCAACGCTGGCTCAGAGATCGCCGCTGATCTTCCTTTATTCTGGCCGCGGAATGACCCCTTCCTACGATACTGCAACTTCCCATACCCCAACGCTTGGAGGGATTTTCTTGCGGCTATCATCCCTTCTTCTTCCGTTGGTTTTTGGTGTCCAGTGCGGTCAACTATCACTAGAGACCGCTCTCCATATATATGTAGGGATAGTCAGCATATTACAATATCATATGCCGAACCCCCGGCCTCATATTGCCTGGCAAGCGACACCGATGCGTCTTCCTCCCGCCAGGTCTAAGTCTTTATGTCGTTGAACGGTTGGTCTATTCGTCTCCGCCCGCCGGAGCGGCAGTGGTTCCGCTTGCCGGAGATCTATACTCGGTCACCGTGGCTTCTTCCATATCTTGCCCCGGCTTCTTTACTCCTGTCTGGGGGTCGGACGTCAGAGTTTCTGACATAGTTCTGACCAGCGTGATTGAGACGAGACACTGCAATACGTATACTTTGCATACACCACAGAAAGACAGGAATCCACAGGATATTCTTCGTTCTTACTTCTTTACGGACGTGAACTGGAATTGCCGATCGAACTGGAGTATTTTTAAAGAACACAAAGACGTCGCCTTCAGTGAATCAGCATGGACAATCGTAACCAACATCGACCTCGGTCCAGTCGGAGCTGCAATATCGTACTTGCAACAAAGAATACTCCAGCAGCAGGCAGTAGCAGACAAATTGAAACAGAAAATCTCTCGACCCCTCAAATTAGCGTCACATGAATTAGCAGCAAGCTACATGGATTCTCGAAGGAGCCTGGAACACCAACCCTAGAAATTGACGTAGCATTATTGACGATGGTGGGTCAGCTCTCAAATGGCTTTTCGGTGTGTCAACACAGTAAGACCTAAAAGAACTAAACAATCAACAAACAAAAGTCCAACAGATTAAACTAAATCAAAAAGAAATTATCCGAATTATGGACAAACAAGCAACTGTCCTAAACAAATCACTGTGGGAATCAAGAGCCAATACCCAGTTAATTAGAGAGCTCTGATGCCAGTTCGCATCCCTACAAAGTGCAACAACAAGATTATTAGAATGGAATGCGGAGCTAGAAGAACATGACTTTGACTACTTCGAGTACTTCTGTTAGTTGGACTACACATTCGAGGCGATGAACCAAATCTTATTATGATTACATTAGCTGGCCGACAGCCTTGACATATGATTCAGCCTGTTGGCAAACAGACATTTTGCTCCAAAAATCGTATCCCCAGCGCGATTCAATGCAGTTTTCGAGAAAATTAATCAACAAATTACCCAGAGAATGGTCAATTTCGAGTGATGAGCTCTGGGTGGCTTATCGTGAATCCACAGTCACAGTGGCGGCGTTGGAACATCAATTCAGGATCTTCATCCAAATTCCTATCTTCGACCACGCTCAACAGTATACACTCTTTCAGATTGCCAACCTGCCGGGAGCTGTGGATAATGGAACACATAGTATCAGCTTTAGCAATTTACCAAAATTTCTTGCAGTAGACGCCGATCTCGAAACCTTCCTGGAATTGTCCAAGGACGTCCGGGAGTGCAGTAAACTAGGCCGCCCGTTATGTAAAATTCACACCAGGGTCAGCAAACGAAACGCTTGGAAATCCTGTGCCATAGCAGTGTTTATAAATGACCCACCCAGAATCAAGACGCAGTGTAGGGAGAAATTTACTGTTTGGCGAGGTCCAGCAGTCGTGCACATTGCAGCAAACCAATGGGCATTTTCGGCAACAAAACCGCACTCACGACAACGTACTCTTTTGCCCGCCTAATAGTGGACAACCACCACTAAAAACAAAAACACGTCAGCATGTCAGGAGTTGGAATATTTGAAATACCTTTAGGGTGTACGATCAGAACGGATTGGTTTTTCCGACTAGCATGGAAGGACATATAGAAGCCCCGAATATGCCACCGGCGGTGCTGCCATCTGTTAACATCTTCGCTCAAGATACGAATGGCAGCAGTAGCAGGAGACAGGTCGTCATCGAAATACCGCGAGAAAATACGACGTCAATCGACAGATCAGTGAGCTGCTTCAGAGAAACGATAATGCCAGGTTGATGAGATGACCGCAAAACAAATCCACAACCTCGTGACGAAAGCCGATATATTCCTATGAGTTGCTATAATGAGTCCTATAATCTCTATTTTATTATTAGGCATAGCAACAATATTTTTAGGTCACAAATCTTACTTGCCTTGCCGGAGACTAGCCGCTCACGAACAGCACGATGTGGCCAGGCTTCCACTCGGAGACCGCGGGAGGGATGAATTGGAGCTACAAACTCTATCAGCAAAAATGCATTCGATTTTTTTTTCTTCCGTGCACCATTATGTTTGTGTTATTTGTCGTTATACTACATTTTTAGTCTATAGTGCTCTCTAGTGTAGGAACAACGAAAAGGGTTGCGTTTAAAAATGTATTAAAAATTTTAAAAAATGATCCAAAAACATAAGGCTGGTAATTAAAGGCCTTCCTCTTCGTCCCACCAGGATCCGTAGTCTGCTAGGATTCCTTGTAGATGCTCCCCAAAACTCTGAAATGTAAGAACTGAGGAGGTAGAATACTCACAATCTTGCTTATGTTTTGCACTTTCGTGACGTCTGATATAATATTGGCCAGCATGTCTTGGGCTTGATTAAGTTTATGTTCTCATACTTGAGACCATTGCTGACCTTTGTTTGCAACAGTTCTGAGCATAAGTTTTGTGGATAATCTCCTCACATGGCTGCTGATGTTTCGCAGTTGATAAGGCATTCCCACATTTTTTTCTGTTGCTGTAAGATGCTGCTAGATGCAAGGTGCAAGATTGTCACGGTCAAGATGGAGTTGAACTCCAAGATCGAGCACCTGCGAACGGAGGTGGGTATTAGTAAGATTCAATATCGAGTGATGGAGGATCAGAGGAAGTGGCTGAAAAGGAGAAACGATATCCTGGTCAACCCTAGGCGCTACCAACTCGTCGCGACGTGTCCACCCTATTCCCTTTCAAGATGTTCGAGGCAAACGTACAACTTTGTAGAAGATGAATTACCATCGATGTATCTCAACGTGATCAACGGCAAGGGACATCGGTCTTCATGTTGCGACCCTACGGACGATGAAGAAACGTGATCGGAACGTCCACATGTCAATGGTAACGCCAATCATTCTCATGGTGGTTTTTGCAGCCGTCTACGACCATAGAACTTCGAGATCCAGCCTTTCGACGGTAACCGAAAGAGATATGCTCGATGCAAGGTTAAATTTCGGGCCTTGTATGAAAGTGAGTGTGAGGACTCTACGGTACTGTTTCATGCTGATGGAGCTGCTATCCGAACGTGGTGTGGGATCGTTTCGACGCAGTCTACTGCCGTGCAGAGATTATGGATCAAACATACGACGACCTTCTCCAGATACCACCACTGAAGAGCTTAGAAGCTGTCAGCTCCAAAACTTTTGCAAATCTCCATGGTTCAGTAGCGACTCGCTCCGAGTCGAAGTATGCTCATGAACTGAACAGCCTTACCACCCTAATTAAAACTGAAGCACAGTTAACGCCGTACCTAAAGAACAAGTAGAACGAGAAAAGGAAAGCAAGGGTAGAACTGAATATTCTTGACTTAGACGACTGGGTATTCTTGAAACACATGAGTAAACAAAGGGGAAAATGCATTCGAGTTTGACCAAACTCGACGTCTAAAGGTCTAAAATTCTATGAAGGAAGCCCGTCAAACGACTCACTGCACACCCTACATCGATCACAAATATTGACAATGGAAGATTCGAAATTGTCGGCATCATCATCTCCAGCAACAACGCTTCCAAGGAATCGACCAAAATTGGAGAAGATACCAGCCGAGAAGACAGGACGTTGGAGAGGCTTTGCATGCGACGGCAAGGCCCATAATCTTCCAAGTTGCACCGTTTTCACTCCTCTCAAGCCTCCGAAAAGTGCAGATTAAGTCTTCCAGTTCGGGATATGTTTTCTGCGTCTCTCCGGCAAATACGAACGCAAGATGTATCACAGAGACATCAGGTTGAAAGAAGTTGTGACCCATTGGACCATCAAATTGCAACAACGCTGTCTCGTACGATGGAGACACGTCAAACATTATGTCTTCAGTAGTAAATTTTGTCCTTTTGTCGCATGACGGAACAACAGGTTTGAAATCAAGCAACCCCACGACCTCGAAAATTGGAAGGTGACCGACCGGATTTGCCGAGCGACCCTGAAAAGTCTGAGTCCTGGACACACCTACGTGGTATTGATGTCATGACCGTTCAGTAATAGGTTGTAACCGTGCAAATAGGCCCGTCGATTTAGTGTGTTTGAGTAGTCAATCGCTCATTTGGCAATCGAGGAACTACACGAAGACCTAAACGAGTTAGCCAAGAATTTATGGCAACTCGAGGCCAAAGAAGTAGATGTAGAGCAGCTCCTTCCATTCGAAGATGATCTACGCGGGAAACGTATTCCCGAAACTTCAAGTGTTTGTCGGTATCAAGTCGGCTCAATGTGGAAAACTGACGAAGTAAACCTTCCGAACAACCGGTCGTCTGCCTTGTAGAGGTTCTACGCTCTCGAAAGACGTTTTCATTGGGACGCTGATTTCACTCGAAAATACGATGCAATGGTAAAGAAGCAAATCGCATGAAAAATGCCATACTTTTCACGGCTGAAGAGGTGGGAAGGAGACGAATAGACGGAGTATTTACGTTTCACGGGGTTGTGAGCCCGTCTAGTTCATTGTCCAAAGCTCGATTTCTATTCGATGGAGCTGCCCAAGTTCCGAGGCACGTCAAAATTTACTCGGGACCTAACTTATTCGTTAGCTTGTTCGGTGGGATCATCCGTTTTCGCCGTAACCCTTTACCAGTCGGGACGGGCATCGAGAAAAGGTTTCACCAGGTGAAAGTTCCCGAAGAAGACCAGGCAGCCTTCCGGTTTGTTTACTGGAAGCTTGGCAGTATTTCAGCCCCGTTCACGCACAAGATGGCCGCTCACCTATATGGAGCGATATCCTCGCCGACGACCTGTATGTTAGCCCTCAACCGAACGGCTGATGAGCATCGCGACCTGTATCCACAGGCAGCCGACAGTGTTGGGCGGAGTTTTTACGTTGACTCGTTATCATTCCTGTAGACGTATTTCTCTCTGTATTCATCATAAAATTATTAGTAAATCGAAGTCCATTACAAAAGATGAAGACTGGTTTGAAAATGATTCTGTGCGTCCCATCACCTCTACAGCAGCTGAAGATGAGTGACCTTCAAATTATTCCAAATTCTACTCGCAAAAAAGTAAGCTGGGTTGTAGTGAAAAGAATTTTTTTTTTTAAGAAAAATTCTTTCTAACATTATTTTGATCTCCAAGGAACCTTATGGCTGGTGAAGATTCTCACACCACCGATCTCAAATTCCCAGAGCAAATGTTTCAATAGACTGGTCTAGGAAGAAAAAGTGCAGCACTGATGTTGGAGTAGAAGTGCCTAGATAAGTGTGATGGAAAGGCAATTCCAACTATAATAAGTGCGGGTCCTCGCTCCGAATACAACATTCGTCGCTACGTTAAGGTGAGAAACAGATATTTGAATCTATTAAGATGTTTCGGTTCCGTAATCTTTTTTTTTTGGGGGGGGGGGTTGATGTAAAGAGGAAACATCCTCGGCGATGAGCAGAGTTTGATCAGGACGTTTTCTTGCTTAATGACAGCTTAACTTCAGTCAGAGCAACGGAGTCAAAACCTTCAGAGAACCGTCTGAAGCAAACCAAAGTGGCTACTGGCGAAGCAGGGCGTAAAGTGATTACTCTACAATCCACGGATGAAGCTATTGATTGATAAGATATTGGAGTGCCATGTGACGAAAAAACTTTTTATAACTCTAACTTATACGGCACCGCTTTAGTAATAGTTGGCTGTAGATGTACTTCCATTATACACGGTTGAGAAAAATGATTTTTGGAATTTACTGCAATTTTTCTCGCCAAAAAAATTAAATCAGTACGATGAAATTCTTCGGTAAAAAATTGCAGTTATGGTTCAAGGAACGCAAATTTAAAATGAAGAAAAGTTATATGACGGCTCATTTGTTAGTACGGCAGCCGACTGCTGGAGCAGCAGAGGAAGTCGTTTTTAGCAGTAACAGCCCATAGCCTTACAGCTGATTTAGAGCGACAGAATTTGTGCATGGTAATTCGTCGTATCAAAGGCGAACAGTAATACGATGTATTAGACAAGTTGCTAGAGGGCATCAACAACGAAGAATTGGAATTACGAAGTAACTAGCTGCGACTGTAACGGGCAGCGGAACAACTTCGTGAAAGATTTCCGGTTGTTAGGAAACACCTTATGTGCTTCCGATTCAATACCATCTGCTTTCCAAGGCAGTAATTCAACAACAAAGGATAATGTAACTCCGTTAGAAAAATTTGGAAGAAAAGAATTAAGACTGTGAGGACGAAGCAGTTTCCACGGAGGACAGTGATCCAGAGAACGAGCAGTTCCAAAGCGAACTTTCCAAGAAATTAAATAACGACGAGAGCCAAAAAATGAAGAAAGGATTTTCTCAAATCCCTGCGGCCCAAAGAACCACGAAACGACGAAGAGATCGAGGAATTTTTAGCGGATCTATCTTCATCCTTTGATAGCCTCTCTAAATATTCTATCTTTGAAAAATATTTTTAAGATGCAAACTGCTCTTCCGCCATCCGCAGCAGTGGAACGTCTCGTTAGTGCAGGGGGATCAATATTTAGACCAACCAGGAGCCGCCTAAGCGATAAAAATTTTGAAATGATTTTGTTCCTTAAAATGAACAGGTGGAATTAAAAGGACATGAATTTTCTAAGAATGTGGTGTCTTTAACAATTCTTGGAGGTTGAAGAAGCGCCAGCGCGTGCGCTCTTTTCAACAAATCCCAAACACGAGTGCGCTCAGTAATGGGCTGAAGAGCGCGGAGTTCATTTTTTTATGGTGAGAAACACATGTTAACGTTCAAGATCAGAAAGTCTTGTGGCAATGACGTGCTCACCAAGAGGTCCGTCTTGCGCATCATCTCTATTGTCTACGATCTGTGGGATTCTTCAGTCCTGTTATCATCCTAGTATAGTCTTTACTGTGACACTGGTCCAAATAACTTGGACAATTTGAGTTCTTGTCAGTGCCGAAATGTTTTTGATTCCAACCTAGACATTGGACAAAGCAGCATCTTCACGTGTTTACGAATGCAAGTTTCATAGGCTTCCGAGCTGTAGCCCACTTCCATACCGTCTTAGAATACCAGTCGAAAAATGTCATTTATCATGAAAAAAAACACACGTTAGCCCAGAAAAAGGCCTGATGATTCCCAGGCTAGAGCTACAGGCTGTGGTAGAGGATCTAAATGTACCCCTGATAAATTTTCGAGAGCTAGAAAGCGATTTACGGCAAGTAACCTCTACACGGGCTCACAAACTCTGCGTCCGTATTCAATAGTATTGGAAAAATGCTCCGAAACACAGGCCGGCGCCAATAGCGCCATGTTTCTGTAGTTGCCAATCCGCAGATCTCTGCAGTTGTGGTATCGGGACAAAGGGCGTCGACGATTTGGTCCAATTCCACGAAGGGCCCCACTTCCTGAGTCCTGATCATCGGAATGGTCCACTTGTGAAGAGATAAAAAAAAGGAGAAAAACGGAACGTGAATGTGATTCGTGTTTTGGCTGTCAAAACCGAAGATGAAAATCACGTAATAGATCGATGTGTAACCCATTTTTCTGTCGGTTGAAGCTCCAACGAATTTTAGCCTAGAGTTGAAGATCCGCCTACATACGCACTAGAATTCGTGGTGACAAGCTAACTGTCGGAGAGCTGACGGCTGATGAAATGTTAACGTTGCTAGTGCTGTGCATCAAACGTGTACAAGTATTTGCCTTCGCTGAAGAAACTTACGCCATACAGTAAGAATTTGGGCTTGCTGCGATTGCGATACTGCTCCCACCCGACCAGCTCATAACATAACGAATAGTCTGGGATCATCACACGATATATCTTCACGTAAGGCTGAGAGATTGCTGACCGGTCTCTGTTCACTTTATTGGATACTCGCGGGACGTTAAGTGGAAAAATCCGCCATTAACATGTCAATAACTTTTGTGTTGAATCTCCAGCAATGGCCTTTCCATAAATTCTACCATGTTCCCCATTTACTGCAGCAGAAAAGCAGAAGCTAGCAGAAAAAAAAGATATTATAATTATGTGCACGCGGTTACTGTTCATACAATTCAAATTCTTGTTCGTTTCAAATCAACGGCTGTTTTTAGCCCTTTCTTGCTTGGCTTTGGCAAGAGTTTTGCGTGCACCAACCATCATGTACATGCGCAAATTCATGATTCCTATCTGCCGTACAAATATAGAAATGAAAATAGCCGAACTGTAAAATAGTAAAATATAGAGTTAGCTAAAGCTGCATTTGTTTTGAAATGAGAACAGTTAGTTAATATGTATCAAAGCGTACTTTTTTGTTATATTTTCACTCAAGTTTTAACTAAAGCAGAAAGGGAAAAGAACTTGTTCGTTACATACACAGTCTACTTCGACATGAAAATTCAATAGTATCATGTAGAAAATGCTAAAAACACTGCCCTAATAGAACTCTGTCGTCACAGGAACATCGTTAAGATTTCCTTCGCATCCGAGCTGGATATCATTTCGATGTACGACAGATATCACAGGGAGTTGCTAGTGTAAGGACTCCCGATAAACTTTAAAGTTAAATAAGTTAGTTAGAATATTCCATGTATTATTCATGTTGTTTCCCCCCTCCGCCTCCCCACTGACCCTCTTTTCTCTTGTTTCGTTTTTTATTACCTTCTTCCGGACAACAGGGTGTCAACGACAGCACATTTATCAGTTGACCTCGCTTCTCGTGTGACACTTCTGTTTCTTTTTTAGGACCCCACGCCAAACTTTAGCGTCCCCACGCTAACTTTAGCGTCCTCAAGCTAAAAGCGCGGTATAAAACCCACATCCGAGCTGTGCTTTTTTTTAGTCCTCACTTAGTTTTTCCCTCGTATAGTCGTGCGGTAGTGTCTTAGTGTATTAGTTTTTACCTTGTGCCAAGTGTTTGTGTAACTCCGAACTGTTGAGACGAAATACACTGTGCCCAAACGCCCGCAGCTGCCGTATTTCTTGATTCACCCCTACAAGCGACTAGCCGAGACGACGACGCGTACCGACGTCGCCCTCGTTCTTCCGACATCGCGCCGCAGTACCTTTGACCCTGTCCAGAGCCATGGCTCCCACGTAAGTACCCTCGAACCCTAATTCTTCCTATCTTTCCTAAACTGTCACGTTGGCTGCCGGATCCTAACCCCAAAAAACTGTGCACCACCCACTAGAACCAGAATAATAGCTTTAAGAAATTAACCTGACTGTCGTCAGTATTGTGTGTGCGCGAATCCCCCAGTCCGTCAAACGTAACCGGGTCCCGATTATTGCACTAGTGTCCCCTCTTAGGGTCATCAAGGACGTCCAATGGATATCATTTCCTGGACGTCCCTTGTTGGTCCATATATGTATGTCCTCGAAATGTCCATGTACGGATATCCCTGTACCGTCCAGATCAAGTAATATAAGGATATCGCGCATATTTTTACAGACATTAATCGGACATAGAACGGACCTTCCGTTCTTTTTAATGAAATGAATAATTAATAAACGTAACGAAACACTTGTTTATTGTGCAATTTCTTTTGCAGTATTGAAAAAAGACAATGAATGTTATTCCAGTAACACGTTTAATGGTAACTGAAAACAAAGGTCTGCGTTCAAAAATTCCAGCAGCATGACTGGATATACTCGATAGGGCTACCTGCTAGCACTAAGTCACGGTGTCATCAGTCTTTTTAGTATCATGATTTCACAGGAACATCACGACTGGCGTCAAGTCTTCTTTGTTATGTCCAATTTAGTGGATGTGAACCAAAATCAATTCTTTTTCGTTTCACATCCTCTCAAATATAGGAGATATTAGTTAGGGCTTATAAAAAACTGTTTAAGATTCTTATCAACGTCTTAATCGAGAGGTTGATCAATCTGGAATGCTTCCCCTTCGTCTGGTGGTTCGCCGTTCGGATTGGCAGCTTCAACTGCCTCTTCTGACCTCTCTTGCTCTGGAGCTTTATTCGTGAAATTCTTGGTTTCCCATTCCAGCTTAATATGTTTGGCATTCCGAAATTGTAGAACCACTTTTACACCCTCTACAAAAAACTGATGCTTACAACCATTAAAATAATCTTAATTACGTGAATCCACCGAAGATTGCACTAGTAATCAGCGATTTTTCGAGTCCGTGTTTGCGAGTTCTATTGCGCAATTTTTCCTCCCAATTAGATCCAGCTCTGACTTGAGAGAAAAAACTTTACTCCAAGCGGATTTCATGGCGTCTGATAAAGACAACCCCCCTCCCCCAAGGCCACGGATTAATGCGACCTGACGTGAATAATAAATTACATGACATAACTAATAGTGCAATTTTTAAAATTAAATGATTTGCCACATACCTTTTTATAATATTGTTCTTTATCTGCCAAGCTTTCCTCGAACGGTTGAATCGGTCCAATAGCCAATAAAGGAATTAGTTAGTGCTCGGATTTGGTAGTTGCAAGCACCTTGCAATTGTTCCATATTATCTAACTGATTTCGATTGCAGTTAGTTTGGACATTAAAGCATTTTGCGTTTCTTGATTATTCGCTTACTCGCGCACTATCTTCGCTAGTGTGTCCGTAACCTTCACGTTTTCGTCCTAATTTGCCGCTTGCTCTATGTATGATGAAATCGTTGGACTAAAGCGTGTAACACAACGCTGAACTTGCATCACCATAGCAGCAGGCCTGCTGCTAAACGATTCGACCTTCCGCTTTTGTATAAAATGTTCTCTAAAAAACCTGTAGAATCAGTTGTTTTCCCTAGTCGACGTGAGCAAGTATTCTGTACTAAGTGTGTGTGTCCTTCAATAAAACTTTATTACCCTGACACCTGTGTTATCACTATTCCGCCACCCGTCGCCGCTTCCTACCATGAGCCCACTGTAAGTAAACCAATACTCCTATCTATCTTTATTTTGTATTGCTTACTCTCCACAAATCGTGGCCAAGCTTTACAGTATCAAGAAATTTCGTCGGGATGTTTGCGATTACCTCTGGCTTTTCCGATTCAATCGAATTCATGGACATACCTCCGTTACTGTCCTGGTATCGGTTATTGCATCCTTCGCAATACTACAAATAGTTAATATTTCATACATAAAAACATGTTGTTTATCCATTTCTCTATCGTTTGCAAAAAAATTATTTTAGGACCATTATTTTGTGGCGAAATTGTATTTTTACCAAAAGACTTTTTTGGGGGCTGGTTGGGACAGCAGATGTGCCTGAAATGGGACAGTAGTGGGTGGGGTTAAGGGCGGAGCTACAAAAATAGTACTCTACTAATTAGTAAAAAAATTACCTATTATTAAATTTATTGTTTTAAATAAAATTTCCAAAATGTTTTTAACGTTACCCACGTCACCTAAGAGGTTTTTTCACAGAATATTAGCAACCAAATATCGATTTTAGTAATCGATTTCCTAAGCCCGGTCCCTTCATTTTTTCCCTATCATTTTATAAGGAATTTCTTATGCTATAAGGAAAATTATTCATTTACATCTTATTGACAAATAAAAGTTTTCTAAAATAAAGAGTTCATTTAGTAGTATCCTGCTGATTTATTACAATTTTTTTAATGTATTTTATAAGTATAAACTGAGGCTGTCCCACATTACCCACCCTGGTGTCCCATTTCACCCAACACCACAGGCTTCTCCCTCAAATTTTTCAGAACTTTAAAATTCTGTAGACGGTACATAATTTCTTGTAAAATTCTGAAAAAATTCATGGAGGTAAAGGAAGAGGGGGGCAATATATTAAGCCAATCGAAAAGAAAATTGAGTAATTTGTGTCGAAGATATGAACGAAAAACAAAACATGTCCCAACACACCACAGTCTCCCCCACCACCAGGTCCACCCGCAAAGAACTGATGGTTTGCAGCTAACGCAAGTTACTTTCGACTGACATCATGATTCGGTCGAAGATCACTTGCTATTCCATGTTCAGCTGGGCAAATATTAGTTCTCGTCTTCTCTTCTTCTGAGTACGCTCTTCATCCGAGCCTTATCCTCTTTATCTCAATCAGCCGTTTACTCATTTGAAAATCAGTGGCTGCCAATTGGAATTCTTCGATTGTGACCATTCTCAACGCATTTTGAATGCATTTTATTGCAAAATTTTCGTAATTTCATCTTCATGACCACGTCTAATAAAATTTTTCACGAGACGGTGCAGGTTGTTTTCGAACAGTATTACTCGAACGCTGGTTGGAGAGCAACGAACGCGAAAATTTACAAACAAATGCCTTAATTCAATGGGCATTTCAAATTCGACTGCTTTGCCATTACCGTTCCCAGACACTACCATCAACCAGCAATTTTTTGCTATAAAGGCTTCTCTGAGTGCCGGATTCTGGATACCGATGACCATCCTCAAGTATGCAACCCTGGCTGCATCATGGACGTTGGTAAATGGTAAATAAAGACAGCGCTTTTCAACCTTTTTGACTTGAATAACGGCGGCTGAATGATAACAAGGTGGATACTTTAAATGCTCCCAAAGGCTTCAGGTGCACTTACATGTCTCATGACCAAGGACGTTGTTATTTCATCCTATTCAATACGTTCGCGACCTTCTTGATTTTCTCTTATCTATATTTGCACAACCATGTTCTTAGTGCATGAACCTGAAAATATACTGTACGGTGGTAATGTGCGCGCAAAGCTCCAGATCAATGCGTGAATTGAATTTCAGTTACACCTAAGTGTTGCAAGAGACGACCAGGCTTTATCCACACAGTGACTGCTGTTGCTGTTGTTGAGCGAGTAGCTGCGACCGGTTATTCAACTTCGATAAGTGAGATATCCATTTCCGTTTAAGACCGGTACTTCCGTAAATGGTTTTGGGAAAGATTTTGTGCACATGTCACCATCCGTTCAAGGAAATTGCGATTAATGTCTTTTCCGCATGGATCCTGAATTAGGTTACTCATAACAATCTTGTTAAGTTTTGGTTCGCATCTAGATCAGAAATTTAGGCCCAAATCGTCTTGTTTGTATCATCTTTGGTTGTTGAAACCTCACTGACATCTACCCACATCAGCAGATGGGCATAGGGAAGACCCCGCTTTTGTAATTCGATGACACTAACTCTCGGAACAACAATCTCCAAAATCTGACGTTCTTAAATGTCCTTTATTAGTTCGTTCAGTTTAAGCTGATAAACCCTTTAAACAATATCTGGCCTATTCGGCGGCATTTGATAAACTGTTCTCGATATGCGTTATGCGATAGATAACACATTTATGTTATCTACAACTGAATAATGTTGTTTCTTATAACGCTAAATTGTATTTATAATTGTTTATTCTAAAATGGTAAAGGTTATTTTATATGAAGACGGTAGATCTGTAGTGGTAGATATAACAGATAATGCTTTTTACTTTTAAGAGGCACTGTCAGGCTCTTCATTGCAAACCGGCCCCCAATACAGCAACCTGCCAGTAGCGAAGATGTTACCTCCCAAAGTGCTATTTCTACTACAGAATTCCAAAATGTCTTACTGCTCCTTGTCAATCCCACGTTGGGAAACCAAAGCTCTCCAGTATTGGGTAATAAACAAAACTAGGTTAAAACTTTACTTTTCCAAGTGTTCATATTTTTTTACTTAAAGCCTATAGATAATGTGTTCACGGTACATGCAGAACGAGCATATACTTCATCATGGCTATCGTGGCTATCATTAATCAGTTTGGGTGGGTACGAAACATAGCATAAGATTATTGGATCGTATTATTATGAAAACAAATAACTGTAGGTAAGGCAGGTTGTATTGTGGTTTACAGGTAATAGGCAAGTTTTACACAAATTACAATAGCATTTATAACAAAAAAAAATCCTCTATTAGTATTGTGTATGGCCTCCTTTTGCATCGATCACGGCCTGGCATCGCCTACACATACTGCAAACGGATTTGCACAGTGTCTCACTTGCAATAGAATGTCACGCATTGCGTAACACATTGAACAAATTAGCCGCTGATGTTCTGGGAATTTTTGAAGTCATGGAATCAGCAGTTCCCAGTCATTAAGCAGTTCCTAGACCTGCTCGATTGGATTAAGATCTGAGCTTTGCTATAGCCAGACCATATGTTGCCTGATACCTTATGGTAAAAGTTTAAGCCAAAATGAATAATTACTTATACTATCCCAACATGGCTTAAGTATAAATTGTGTAGTTATAAAACGGAGAACTCACATAACAACACCCGTGCAGTTTCATAATACCTTTCGCTTTTTTCTCTGCAAATATCCCCTGCACAGTTTTGTAGCGTGTTTCGGGTCGTTGTCTTCCTGGAAGACGAAACCTAGCCCCATTAAGGAAAGCCCTGCTGGAATAGCCTGATGGATAAGGATATTATGCTGTAATGTCCTGTGTTCTAATACCACGGTAACTAGTCGGATGCCGATGATAGAATGTAGATTAGGCAGATTGGTTGTGCCCATGCTCCTCGGCTGGCTGTGACGCACTATATTTCTTCTCCAGTCCCCCACATAGCAACAGCGCTATCTGGTGGCTGTATCAATCATTACATATGGTAGACTTTTTGTCAATGACTATATTAGTGACTATTTGATGACTATTTGTGTCAAGGACTATATTAGCCTTGCGAAGCAAGACATTTAACATCCAACCCTTCCGTTTTACATACCAAACTTCTGTATCACTTTTCGGATGCTTGTTTTCGATACTAGATGTTTCCTCCCTGAATTGAGTTCTTGCGTGATTTCGGTGGCAGTCTTCCTTCGGTTTCTTCCTAAAAGAGACACGATATATCTTTTGTTACGCTCTCTTAATACACTGTATCTTCAACGCCCGGTCTATTCAAAGTTCGATTGGTTTCGGACAAGCGGCAGATTTTGTCATGTGCTGTACTGACACTACAACCAATAACTCGCAATGGCTCTAAACGAAGAGCCATTACCACGCATAGCAAAAAAAAATTTCCTTTCACTAATGGACAATTCGTTCCTGCTCGTTGCCATTTTTGCGCCTTTCATTAGCGATAATAAACATCTACAACTAAATATTATTTACATGAAGACACCAAAATCAAAACTAACCAAAAAAAAAAACAAAAACCTGGTGAATTCAGCGTCTCAAGTGGGAGTAAGATTAACTTGTTTTGACGGGGAAAAACTAGTATCGTCTTCACTTTAAAAAATTCCCTTTCCTAATATAGTTAATATTAAGTTATAGCACTAAAAAGCGATATAGTTTAATGAATATCCTATCAGTTAGTGTAATTATGGGGTCTAGAAAACACCTCCTTCTATAACAAAAAAAGTTTTCAAAAAATGACGTAGTGCCATTAGGAATCCCATTAGCTAAACGCGGTGTTCGGGTATTTGATGATTAGCATGTTAGTCAAAAAGTCTTATAGATAGAAAATGTTTTAAAAAATATGCTGGATGGCGCACTACTTAATTAATATCAGGACAAAACTATATTTTTTTGTCGTCATTTTTACTGGTCCTTTTTTACGTTTGCGTAAGCACTCCTATCGCCATAAGACACCGGGTAGAAAAGCCCCAAAAACTCTTGGTGTTCGGGTTATAGTCCGCTTTTGGCTAAATAATACACACACAACTTTTCAACGAAGCCTCCGGAATCGGTTCTTCATTTCCTGCTGGTAACCATCTGTTTAAGCTTGTCTCTTATATAACTTGCTTGTTCTCTAGCTGCCCGTCGCTTTCGGCCGTCATTATCTACCCGGCTGGAACCCAGTCCTGTTGAACAGTTGCGCCTGTCTGCCGGAGGCCTGTCAGTGTGTGCCCGTCGCTTTTGCTGCCATTCTACTCCAGGACCACCTTCGCATTTTGCAAGTAATTCTTGTCATTATTCATTTCCGTTTTCTTGCCCGCATTGGACGTATGTGACCGCGTCAATAACCGTTACACTCCACCGATATATCGTTGAAACTCGGTATTGGTTCTAGCGAGACTACACATCGAAGTGACCAGCCTTGCACGGATCACCCCCGCCCGTCGCCATACGCTGGGCTCGTCTAGACTCCAGGCCACTATTTTACACTGAGTCGGTAGTCTCCGACAATTGAATTTTGCACCCAAGGAAAACTTCAGATACGCTGGGATCATCGATTTTAGACTCATTACTTGACATTTCATCGGTGGCAATTGACGGTTGGATCTACGGCCAAACGCGATACAGATACGCTGGGAACTACTCTCCCAAGCCCACTACGTTACACTAAGTCGGCAGTCTCCGACATTGGGACTGATATGCGATTACTATCATGTGACCAAGACGCATATTCCAAATGGTGGTCTTTCGAACAAAATATAGTAAAAATCCGTGCATTTTTTAGTGTCGGGCCGCATATTAAATCAACACCAGCAGGCGGTCTTCGCTCGATTCCAGCACCTGATAACACCGAAGCCAGGGCCTACTAGCGCTGGAAGGAGTCGGAGAAGACGAAAACCAACGGCGTATTCCGAAAGCTACGCATCCCCGAGCCCTTTCCAGAACAACGCCCGAGCCGGTTGGTGTGGAAAAAGAATAGGCTTAGCCCCTATATCAGGCCGATGCCTCAGGCCCTTGACTCGCCAGCTCAGTTCTTAAGCGAACAAGGGAGAGCTCATCTGGCGGCTCTAACCAAAGTCAGGGAGTCGCATTCATCAGTCATAACAGCGACCCAGAAGGCAGCCGAGGAGGCCGAAGCGCACGCCCGGTTCCTATTGGAGACAAGCAAGTTGAGGCGAGACAAAGAAGAACTTCACGAAGGGAGCAAGCATTGGAGAGGTCGAGAGGCATAACAGAAAAATATACACTCCCAGTGCCCGTTCCATCACCGATCACAACGGCGCTAGCCCAGGATATAAAAGACTTCACAGTCCCGCAACCAGCGTCTTCAAAGGAACCGAAAATGGTGCCGGCCAAAACGGCGAAATCGACGGGGGCAGAGACGCCCAAAAAGTAGAAGAATGTTAACCCGGAAGATAGGGTGAGTAAGCAGTTGGCAAAGCGTCTGGCTTAGACAGGATTTGTATCATCGGCCGACGAGGACGTGATATTAAAGTCACTTTACTCGGCTTAAAATTTGTTTTCTATTTATGTTGTTGTTGTATAATCCCCTTGTTGGAAAAAAAGTGAAAACAGACAAAAACCCCTTTTCAGTGAGAAAATGTCAGTTCCGGCAAGAAATACGAGGCAAGCGGCCGCCTGTATAGAAGTACCGCGCGACTTTAATATGGAAGACCGGATAGCGGTGATAGTCGAGAAGTTTGAGAAAGTACGACAAGCGTTTCGGACGAACGAAGCTGCCCTGAGTGACATAAACAAATGCATTGGCACGTTGGAAAAAAAATCGACGAGAAAATAGCGAGCATGGCGGGAAGAATCAAGGAGCTAGAAGGCAAGTTTGCGGGCCAGGAAGATATTGAAGAAAACTGGCCGCAATAACGGAGATGGTGAAACAGATAGATGAGAGGAGCATTGGGGCGTTGAATTCAGACCTGGAGACCTACATAAAAGGTTTATCGGACCTAACGGAGATAAAACAGAAGGCACCGAAGTTGCATCTATTCTGTGACGCAAGTGATGATGCGTACAGCGTAGCAGCATACGTTGAGAACGGAGAGGAGACGAGATTGCTGTGCAGTCAAAAACAAGAATGGCATCGGGAAAGAAGAAAAAGCACAGGACGTGACGCAGTGAAGCACGTCGATGCAGAGAGAGTGGTATGAGAATCACAGTGCGCTACGCACAATAATAAGGATATGAGCGACAATCAGAAGGGCAACGGGCAGATTTAAAGGCCATGCGAGCCCCGACCCACCAGAACCAGAGGTGTCAAATGGAATGAACAAAAAGAGGTACAGCATACTGTCAGTAGGCGAGAGAGGGGAAGCTGAACTAGACATATGGCGAAGGATGCAGCAAGAGGCGTTCCCTGATGCCATATCGGTCGTAAGAGAAAACATGCCTTGGAGAAATGAAAAACTCAGGAAATCTGGGATGAGAGGAACGGGCTGATCAATTGCAAGGGATGGCAAGAAAATTGGCTGAGGCTTAATGGCAAGGAGGCAGTGATATTGCTGCCAGACAGCCACAGTTTAACGCCCTCTTTACGTGTAGGTAACGAGAGCAGTGCATTTGGAAGTGACCACGGACATGGAGACGGCATCCTGCATTTCATCCTTAATGGATGAAATCATTCGAATTTGTGGTTTTCATTAGGTTTTGGTTTAAAACCTTAAAGACCGTCAACTATATTAGCATATTCCTTCTTAAAAGTAGCATTAATTTGGATTTTGAATAGCGGTTGACTAATTGCTAAGAACATTTGAAGCGCATTCGCTCATCAGGCGGAAACATTTTTATGAAGTCAAATGTATTGCACAAAACCTCTCATGGATCGTCGCAATTTCTTTTTGGTGATTTGTTGAAACGACAAAACATGCGATCTAGTCTGGTTTAACCCAGTTAATTAAAATTAAGAAGACTTGTTTGAGGAAATTTGCCATTTTTCAACCATCCGAAAGATTGGCGGTGAAATAGGACTGAAAATATCCAGTCTTATTTCTATAGGAGAAATAGGACTGACTTTTAAAATATTTTAGGACAGTCCTATTTCTCTATGGCATCAGTCCTACTTGTCCACGACATTGGTCCTATTTCTCCTTCGATATAGACCTATTTCTTTTACTTTGTTCCAATAGGAACGATAAGCCTCCAATCCGGTTTGCCAAGTATTGCATAAGAGCGTCGGCTTAAATCCATTTTCCTTTATAAAAACCGATGGTGTCAACTCATTAGTTAAATGGTTCACAAAACTTTTTTTCTTCTAATTCTATTTTAATTAAAATTGCAGAATATGAACTATATTGTATTTAATAGAGTTCATTTAACAAAATACTTTTACACATACTACAGAAATATTTATTACTTTTTACTAATTTTTGTGGTCATAACCAATTTTTCTAATTGCATTAATGTTTTACTATTTCATACTATCATTACATAATATATAGCTCTTAAATATTCTGATTTTGATCTAATAGTATTTTATTAAATGAACTCTATTAGATACAGCATAATTCATGTTCCCCAGCAATTTAAATTAAAATAGGATAAAAAATAAATGTTTTGTGAACCATTTAACTAATGAGGTAACGCCATTGGTCTTTCGAAAGGAAGAAGGACGAGGAAAAATCCGACGCTCTTACGCAATACATTGCCTACCGGATTGGAGGCGCATCGTTCCTATTGGAACAAAGTAAAAGGAATAGGACTATCTCGAAGGAGACTTAGGACTAATGCCGTGTACAAATAGGACTGTCCAAAAATATTTTAAAAGTCAGTCCTATTTCTCCTGGAAATTTTCAGTCCTATTTCGTTTCAGTCCTATTTCACCGGCTACCATCCGAAAGACACTTCTAACGGTGTGAGACTTTTAGATCTTCTAAATAGTATTAATTTCGAAGACCCTCAGTCATTTTTTCCCCAAGTCTGATATTTTGCTTCAGCTTTTTTTTACTTTACTATTCTCTGTTGCGGAAAGGGAGAGATCTTTATGAGATCTTCCATGGGCCCATACCGTCTGTTCCTTGATGATTCTATCGATCGACTACAAGTTTTCGAAGAAAGTTTCCTACGAGGAAGTGATCTGCAATTCGCAGAAAGAAAGGCAGTTTGCTCGTGAGCGTTTATACTTGCCTTTGAATCTATTCTATGTTCTGTTTTTAAGGTACATTCATGAGTCTAATTGTGCAACGCTTTTAATTGTGTTTTATTATGCCTACGATTAGAAAAGTTGCATTGATTCGGATGAAATACTTTTTGAACACAGCCTAACTAAGAAACGAAACTCAAGGATGTATAAATTTTATTATGATGCTATTTTCCCATTTCTTTTAAACCATAATCTCATTTGGACTTGTTAGAAAATGGGGTATCTGTGTATAATCTCTACAGGGCATCAAAAATGTTCTATGTGCGCCTGTTTAGTAGTCCAACTAATAAAGTAATAAAGAAAAAGAGCCAGAGCCCAATCAAAGCCTATTATCTCTGCCAATCCAACTCTTAAAGTGGCAAGAAAAGTGTTTAAAAATCGCTGACATGAAAATTCACTTTTCGCTAGCTCGAGAGTCCTATTGGAACTGGCATGGGATTCTTTCGCTGCATGCTATGGAACTCGTAGGGTTAAGCAATACACCGTTGTGGCGGTCAAACATCAAGAATCAATAGTCGAAATGTCGGCAGGCAAATGTCCTATCGCCGCGAACCACTTGTCCAAGTGTCGAGGATCAACAGTCATAGAGCTGAAACCCTGGAGTCCTTGTCAACTAGCCCTAAAGACTCCCATTCTAGTACCATACGTGAATTGCTTAAACCTTTGACTCCAAAAATTAGAATTAATCAGTTTATGAAAAGAAAAACTTAAGTTTTTGCGTGACTATTTTTAGCTTGTTTTAAAAAATTTAAAGTTATAAGTGTCAACTAGATTTAAACGACGATTACATTTCTCCATAGAAGCCAAGGCAGAAGTCCAGATAAACGGGGTAAAAAGCGGGATAACCGGCTTCTGGAACCGGGTATTGGAGCTTGTTTTTAGAACCGGGTCGTAGAACCGGGTCTGGGATCTGGGTGAAGACCTGATTTAGCGAAAGCATCATCTTGGAAGGCTGACACCATGTTGGACTATTTTTGGCCTTGACCCGGTTTTGATCTGATTACCCTTAGGTTGAAAAACGAAAGACCTGCGATCTGGAAGAACCGCACTGAAAATCAAAATGAACCGTCAGATTGCAGTAAATGCTACCCGATAGACGCCCGACTCTGTCTGGTGTCTCCTCTTGTATGTATGGGTAGGTGAAAGGAAACGATTGCGTTCACCACCGCATGAGGGATACGTTCTGATCCGGGGAAATAAACAGATGTGTTTCTGTGCACAGATTAATAAAACTTCGTTGGCAACAGTCGAAGTTTGTGTTGTACTAGCAGACAGTAAATGTTTAGCATATTTTTTTTTTAATAGTGGAAACGCTAGTCCATGCAGTTAAAGTTATCACAATACCTTACACTATTACCATTTACGTTTGGCATCCGGATCAGCTATGGCCCTCCTACGTACATATCTGTTAACAAATCGTATTTCAGTATGAAATTTTCCGTAAAAATTCAATAAGTCATTTGACACTTCATCTTACTACATTAGGCCCAACTAGTTGTACGGACACAACATCGGGGAAAGCGTGATAACGTTCCTGAAGGAAATGCTGTATCGCAGTTTCATGCTTCAACTAATCAGCCAGAAAAAGGCAAAATATATGATAAAAAACCATTCAAGTTTATGTGTGAAAAGGGTAAAACTTACATGTGGTGTTCTTGTGGTCATAGCAAAACACAGGTAACAATAATTTATACATCCTAGCATTCAATACGACTCAATAACTTTTATGTCACAGCCCTTTTGTGATGGAACACACAAGAGCCCATTCCTTAACATCAAACTAAGACCAGTTAGGTTTGTCCCTGAAGAAACCAAAGAGTATTGGTTCTGCAATTGCAAGCAAACAAATAGTCGCCCATTTTGTGATGGAACTCACAGAAATGAAGTATGATTGATGAACGTGGCAGGTATGAGGTAAACTGCTCTGCTGCCACATAACTAACAGCCTATATGTGTAATACAAAAGTAAATAGTGAAATAAAATGGCCCTGAACATGTCACTATAAAGTCCCATTTGCTCTTTCCAGGTTGATGACCATCATTGTCATATTTAACGTGCTGAATGAATTTTTTTCTTATAGCCTTAATATTATTCATGAAAAACGCTGTAAAAAAAAACCCACGTATAGTCGTAATATAGTTAAAATCTTCGATTGTTCAACAAGAAGATCTTGGCCTAAGTAACAGACGCAATTTACGAAACCCGGTAATGGAACGTTGCCCTCTGAAAACCCGGATAGGTAATTGGCCAAAAAAAAACAATAAACAAAATCCGGTAAAATATAAATAAATTAAATAATAAGATTTATCCCAACTCTCAAGTGTCTGCCCATTTGAAACGGGACCGAACCTTATGAGAGTGTTCATTCTTTTTCCACCAACGAAAATTGCCATTTACCGTCTAAAAATCTGTTTTGTCGTGAATGGGACTATGACGAAATTGAAAACAAGGAGGGTTTTAAGCTCAGAAGTCTTCGTAAATCTAGTGGTTGGCATCCTAGCGTTGCTTTAGAACAAGGTAGTTGTCTCGCCCAGTGCGAATGACTGTACTACTATAGAAAAGAAAAATGTTTTGCCTAATTGTTCGATCTATTGTCTTCCTGGTAAATGGCCAATCGTCGTATGGTAAATGGTTTTCTTGATAATTATGCGTTTTGTTTTATGTCCGTAACGGCCCGGTGGAAGTAAGAGCGCCATCAGTAGCACTTCACAAATGTTTTGCTATCGGTAACTTCATTCTCTCTTTTTACGACCACGTCAAAACCCTTGCTCTGTTCCATGCGTTGCTATGGCAACGCAAAACCATACAAACGAAACCTGGCAGAGCCAAATGTTTTTGGCTGCCTCATCTAACGCACTAACTTTGTAACGATGACCATCCGGCTTTTTGGATTCGACGTTGGTTTGGGTGTTTTTTTTATCCTCGTCCTGTGGTTCATCGCTTTAACTCTGATAGTAATCTTTTGTCGAATCCGTACTGTCTTGTCGCTCATTTTTACCTGCGTAGCAGCCGTCCTAACTGCTATATTCTTGGCTCTCCCGCGGGCGGACCAGCAAAATGACGGTGGCTATCCCCTCAACAAAATAAGTTCGTCCAAATCTGAAATCGTGAGTAAGATAAGTTCGGAAGAGTTGTGTAAAAGACACTTCCCCAAATAATATATTTTAATTTATATTCAGCTCATCGACTCATTCTTCCTAGGAAGAATGATTATATTGGTTACCTTAACTGTGAGCACCCTATTGGGGGCAATCCTCCTGTTTTGTTTGGAAGTGGTCCAACCTAATCGTAAACCAGTTGCGGGATGCTTGATCTATCAACAAACCTCCAGCCAACACAAACTGATTGAAAATATCCATTAGGCGATATTAATGGCCTGCAAACATTTTTCATTCCTTGTCTTCCAAAATGAATTGAAATGTCAAGTATGCATATTTCGATTGCCCTTGTACGCATTCTTAATTTTTCCTGGTAAATAAAGGGCGCCTTACATCCTTGATTTTTAGCATCTCGGTATTGGTTGTTGCTTTTCGTTTTGTTTTGTTATTTTATATTTTTACCGACGTGTAGGGGAATTTACAGCGACTTGGACTACTACTGGGTTATTTTGCCAATTCAACTAGGCCTATAATGATATTAATTTCTTCCTTTTTTCACTTACCCGTGGTGTATAAGTAGATCGCATCACTATATTCTTTATTTACTTTGTTTAACCTCATTTTCCTTTGTTGTCTTCATGCAAAAAAATGCTTTGTTATCCCGCATTTGAGACTTCCACATTGTTGGAGCGAGAGAGATAAGTCATTCGTTAAGTTATTTCGTCAAGTAACGCACAAAGTCTTGTAGTGATGATCCAGAAACAAGTAGCATAAATGCATACGTTTCTGGAAATGTGATGAAAATACTATTTCTTACTATCTGAAATGCCCGAACGCTCTTCAAACGCCATGCCAATTGGGTTGCGCTTGAGTTCATTTGCCTGTTTAGTGAGACGCAACGGTGAAGACAATTCCCGATTTTAGGTAGTAACCGGCATTTGCCAAATCATTTGAATTTGTGGTTATGGCAAAATTCATTCGTTGTTCTCTTATCATTAGTAGTCTAGGAAAGGTATGCACATTTTTTACTTCAGAAAAAAAAGGAGTCCGTTGCATAGCTGCATCTAAATGACCAAATTACAAACAATTAAAAAGGAGAATTTGGGTGTTAGCCTGTGGCCATTTCTATAACATTGGAATGCAAAAACTCCATTGGATGATAACAAGTACAAGGCGGAAAATTCAAGCAAGGAAAGACGCGTTTGTCGCGAATCTGGTTCACCTTTAACCATTTAGTCTGATGAAAAGCATAAATTACAACCCCAATATACGTATATATATGTAAGAACACAACAGGTTTGAGAACTGCTGGTTTTTAGCAATGGAATTTAGAGATCTTGACCCATAAAATGGCAAAAAAAAATAAAGCATGCATAAATTATACTGATGAATCCTCGTTTGTTCGTCCTTACCTTGACTACAGGCGGAAACCAGACACCTGTTACGCAAGCCGAACAACTTACATGGCAATTGCTCTTTTTTTTATTTATTTGAATCTTGATTTTTTAAAATCAAGGCGTAACCTTCTAAGCAACGTCAATGTAGATACCTAGACTCATTTCATCAAAGTTTCTTTTCAATGCGATATTGAGGATTCTTCTAAAAATGTAGTACCTCGAAAGCTTTGTTCGTCTATAAAGAAACAAGAACCCTAACGAAAAGTAAACAGGCGAACAGACAAACAGGAGCTATTGTTTCCGCTCCGTATTTAAATGCGAAAAAATCTAGTGGTAGATAGGGGGTTACATGCCCAGTCACGCATTACATGATGAAGTAACGACTAAGAGATTGCCGCTAGTACAGGGAATCGACCACCCCCCCATCTTTGCGCCCCACCGTAATCTTTCACGTCTCGTGGACAATTGGTTGAACGTCAACTATCGCACAACAGGTTTTATTAAAAAATTAAAACGTAAATACTGAACTTTTGAGTCTGTAGATGATGTTTAAGAATCTTTCTCCTTTTTGAAGCGTAGGGATCCTAGGTATTTCTGAGGATAATTGTGCGAAAGAACATGGACTCGGCATACACCACTCAAATCATATTTTTCATTTGATCAACTTTAGTAACACTAACGGTGAAAAAACACCACACTTCTGTCACGTAGTACAATTTAATTACTTCTTACTTTTTTTTTCTCCAAATATTGGTAAATATTTTGGGAAAACTTGTCTAGTAGGAGCTGGTAGGATGTTCATACAGTCCAAGTGCACTTCGTTTTTTGCTCCCCCCTAATTCGTAGGGTAGTTCAAAAAGATCCGTTAGATGGCTGTGGCGTCGATGGCAGGTGACAGGAAAAAAGGAACAAAAGGCAGAAGCCCGAGGGGAAAATGAAGTAGAAGTGTATTGCCGCTGGCAATGTACGAAGAGTAGGAAAGAAAAGGGGACTGTAAGAGCGTCCCCTAGTTTCAAGTTGATTCTTCCGACGTGCCAGTGGTTTAGCCAGTAGTAGTCGAAAGGACTTGGCCGTCGACAGTGAACAAAGCGAGCTGGTCTCCATTAGCAGTCTTACACAAAGCAAAGAAGATCCTAACGCTAGTGAACAAATCCATCGCAACCCTATCAAGTGCGCCTGCGTCTCTATCCGAGTGGAACTCTCGTCGTCTTCGGCCAGCATGTGTCGTGAAGGAGAAATGACGGACACAATGTGCAAAGTGAGCGAGAATCGTGCCTCGGCATAAGGAAACCTCAGATTAGATTTCACGTAGTGGTCTGCTGCTTTTGAATTGCACATCAGCCTTTGAGGGTAAGTCGCAGCGTGTGATGGCAAGCGGACAGCAACAATATCGAAAGCATTCAGAATACTCAATGCCTGCTGCCACCCCAATGGATCAACTTATGCAGGGACCTCTGGTGGCTTGGGTATGTTTTCCACTGTAGCCCTCATCAATCGCTATTTACAACCTTGGTTTTATTGTCATTCTATTATCGCGGCGGACAGGTGCGAACCTTCAAAGATGACGACGAAAACCGCACAGAACTGGATTACTCTCAGCTGATCGATGGAGCCTTTCTTGACAACGTCTTTTCCAGACTGTGAGTCCAGTTTACTTCGTACACCTTTTTTTTTTCTTTCAAAAAACAAAAAACAAACAAAAGAAAAACATGTGGGTATTGTTTTGCGTGTTAATATTTAACGAGCACATCTGTGACGAATAACTTAACGAATCTCCCCCTCTAACACCACGCCGGATGTTCACACAAGCAACGAAGCAGGTTGACCGGAAGAGAAAAAAAACAAAATACGAGAGAATGGGGGAAGGGTGGAATTTAAAAGCAATTACAATGATTTTTTTTTTGTGCTCCTATTTTAGACCCGTCACTTGACAAAAGGAAAAGGAGAGTTTTTTTTTATTGTTTGGTCATCAACGGGTCGACAGAAACAAGCGAGGGGAGGGGGGAGAAGATTTATTTTTTACGGGTGACCGAAACAAGTTTCAGACGATCAGGTGTTTCTGTTTGATTATCATGATGGTGTTCGCCACTGAACACGGGTTCAATGAAGGTTTACTGCCAAAGAAATCCATCTCCAGTATAATTTCGTACTAAAGTTCAATCAACGGAAGCTCATTGTTCGCAAATGAAGACCTTAGTTTTGAAAGCTTGTTTATGAACGAGACGAATAATGGAAACCTATTGATTAAAGACGCCTCAGTACGGATCAGGCACCGTTTTCATTTAGGGGGAAACAAAAAAGTAGCGAAACGGAAGTATGAATCGATTTTACCGTTGACAAGTAAAGGTTTAAAAAAAATACTAAACTGGCGTCTTCTTTGTTCTCATCCATCCCTTTGAGCTTTGCATAGCTTTTCGGTAGGCCGAAGATGGGGGATCATTCGAATTCCCATGTTCTTTGAATGGACTTGTCAAAGTTAAAGACATTGGTCGTTGAGCCTCTCATATGGAACATGCAGAACGACAGCAGACATGCAAGGCCAACTACCTTCGCTTCATATTGCTTTACGAGTAGGGGGTGGGCGAGAGGGTCCGAGTGGTTGAAATGGCGTCATCTTCCGCCGATGGACTGGTCGGTTCCATCTGTCTTTGGCGCAAAACAAAAATACAAAAAAAAAAAAAGTGAATGGAAACCATCTAGTTTGTCGGTGGGCTGACGTCACTTCCTCTTGTGTTGCACCCGGACGAGGAAATGAGTCGAGAAAGGGGAAACTTGATGGTGTGGCAATAGGAACCCACTAGTTCTTTCGCCGGTGGGCGACCAACGGCTGGAACCGTTCCGTTTCGGATGCCTTCGCAAGTTCGCTTTTTTTTTCATTGTTTGTTTTTGTTTTGTTTCTTTCTTTCGGTCGGAAATTTCGGAAGTTTCCAACAGGTCTGATGGTTCCTTTGTTTCTTATCGCTTTGATAGCTGCTGACTTGGTGAATCTTATCGGACGGAGTCTTTTTTTTTGCTTTTTTTCGGCCACTAATTTTGGAAGTGAAGCTATTCGACTAAATAAAACTTTTTCCTTCGTTTATCTGTAGCCGAACAAATAAGTCGTATTTACAATAGGTCGTTTGCCGTTGGGTATCCTCTTTCCCTTCTCCTCTGTATAGTACCCAATCCACCATAACTCGTATTCAATTTCCTAGAAATCCGACGTAGGATTGCCTAGGTCGGACGTTAAGGTTTCGACCGTCGTCGTCTTCGTCGGTATTTGTTTATATCACATCCGCCTTTATTTTTATTATTCTTTCTAAATTTTACAATAGCTTTTGCACGAAACCGCAATAAAAGTCGATGTCTCGTGTCGTGTCAGTAGGCGTACCACCCTCACCTTGCCCGATACCCCCTGTTCTTGGAATATTTAGTTAAACTTTCTACAACGGCGCCTGCCGAACCGCTCGGCTATCTGATAACGTCGAGATTCCCCCTGTACAAATAGTCGGCCGTCTATTCGGGCACTGAGAAAAAAAACTGCGCTATACAAGGGGCCCGAACAAAGAATGCCTCGACCTGTTTTTCAACGCAGAAGACAAATATGGTCATCTCACAACGATCCGTTTCAATCAGTAACTGCCTTCACTAAGTGTTGCACGTCATTTTTGCTTGCCGTTAAGTGAGGGCAATCCTGCGGACGCGACTACATAGCCATTTGGCAATATTGGCCGTTACATCAGCTTAATGTTTGGTCATTATTCTTTTTTTTTTTAATTTTCTTTTGATTTATTATTATTTATCAAATGTGGAAAGAAGATCTGTCTGTCAATATTATCGTTCTCACCGGAATATAAAAGCGTGTCGAAGAAGCTCGCTTTCCTTTTCGTTCGTTTCTCTTCTGAACGCGTCCCGTTCAATTCGTGACGTATTCATTTTTTTATTTCATTTTATTTGTTTATTTTCTTTTTTCTTTTTTTTTTTGTTCTCTGTGATTTCTCTATCGAAGAATAGAGACCATTGATATTGGCAGCGTAGAATAACGTCATCGTGGATTACTAAGATGGAGGCACGAAATCAGATTGTTGTTATCGTCTTTTGTACATCTCTTTAAAAACCGTTTCAGTGAAAGACCTCACTCATCGTGTGATTAACATTAAACCTGTAGTTTACCTGTAGAGAAGAAAAAGGAAGTGAAGATAAAACCGGCTTTCTCGTTCAATCTTCTCCTCTTTTTTTGGCCGAGTTCATCAACCGGTCGTAGACTATTCAACTAGAGATGTTCATTCGATTGTTCACGAGGACAACGCAACGCCTTACCATTGTTCATGTTTCGATTCGTTTCCTTCTAACGGCTCGTATTTCTTCGTGAAAGAAGCTGCTTCAATTTAGAAACGAGCATGACAAAGACTTAACGTTGCCTCTGACACTCGCCCTTTACGTCGACATTCGTTCTCACTTTCTCTCTCCGCTTGTCGGTATAAAGCAGCCGACGGTACTCTTTTAAATGCCGTTCTCAACACTTTTTCTTTTAGAGCCTCATGATGCCCATTATTCCGGATCGATCCGGTCTGCAATGGAAGTCGTTTGATCGACGAAAAAGACGCATGTCTGTAAAACAAAACAAAACGAAGATAAAATAAAAAAAAAAAGGTGATGAAAACATCTAGAGATTTCGGTTGAGTGGGTTGACCGTGAAACCTATCGGGTCATGATTCGATGTCATAACGGTACAAGCGGCTTCTGAAACAAGTCCTACGACTCACGTTCATCTCCTTATGGAGGGGGCGAAACCGTTTTCGTAGAAATGCCATTCCTAATCAATAGCTCAATGAATCGAAGGCGTTATTAAATGCGTGCTATTCAACAGCAAGGGAGAAAGACAAAATGGAAGGAAGAAGAGGGGGGGGGGGGAGCGCAACGAACTCGGTACCTTGGTGAATACATAGCTGGGAAAAAGGTTCCGGCTAAGTCCGACTTCACCGTTGCAGCGAAGGAAAACAATAATTCCAATTGTTCTTTCCCTCTTGAAGCTCTTTTCGACATACACATACACACACACAAAAAAAAAAGGGGGGGTAAAAGAAAAAAGAAAGTTTGGAAGAAAAAAAGAAGTGCGTTAAAAACGAGAAAACGGATGAAAAGCAAAAACAAAAATGTGAACCCACAAAAGATGAATAAAAGCAAAACAGCAACGACCGCAATGTGCAAGAGAGGTCCGAATTGTAAGAAATTAACGAACACGAAGTTATGCTAGTTCCTTATCTAAGAAAAGAAAAAGAAATAGACTAAAACGCCTTTTTTTTCAGGTGACGTATGGACTGCTGTAGGCAAAACTGCAAGAATTGAAGGCTAAACGCAACTCAACTTTCTCTCCTTATACAGGCAGCAATTTTTCCATTCGCTTTCGTTGCACAAGGTCTTGACCGACAAAATTTCAATGATGAAAGTCGTGTTCCCATTCCCATGTTTTAAATATGAGCAGAAGGAAACAAAGGAAGAAGAAAACAAAAAAATTAATGTATTTCAAACGTAATCCGCCAACCGATCAACCTCCATTGCTTGGAATTCGTCGTCGAGAATGTGCAAACGCAGAACATTTTAATAGCAGATTCGTGTCCCGATAATAGCCGTTTTTTTTTTATTCCGTTCGAGAAACTGGTTAATGGTGAGCATGCAACTACGATAAGCGCGTACTGGTTATGACTCGTTGGTGATTTTTTAAGATCTCAAGTCATAAGGTATGAACCCTGTCGCGCAGAGCTAATATGCAAAAGGATTTTTTCAGAGTGCGCTGGACTAATCAGCGGAAACCACCTAAGGAACAAAGTCGATTAATGGAGCGTGGGGTCCATATGACAAAAATGAGAACATGGCAGAGCGTAATAATTGACTTTGCATTCTTCAATCGGCACGAAGGGTAGCGAAACCTTGATCGCAGTTCATTGAATTTCGCAGAATGGCGCCAATAATCCGATAAAAAGAAAACCAAAGGCGACCGGACGTCAGTAGTGAACTTGGATTGAATGGGTAGCCGCAGAAATGGCCGTCTCTGTGCCAATAGAGGAAGCCAGCATTTATTTATTTTTATTTATTTTTCGTGAAACATACAAGCAGAGGCCACTACTTCAGCCAAGCAAAATGGCGACGCCGCAAGAGGCATCAACGATGCAGTGCGCAAGCACCACAGGGTTAGCACCGTTAGCCGTAAAATAACCCGAGGCCATAAAATTAAAGGGGGGGGACCGGAAGGTGCAAGAAAAAAAAGTCCTTTCCATAATATGACGAAACACATTTGTGCCATCCTTTTTTTTAAGTTTTTTTTTTTTTTGGGGGGGGGGGGGTATCTTTAGTTCCCCTTTTAAAGGTTGGAGACCGTGTATGGATTTATTATCGGCAGCACCAAAGTGTGTGTTTTCTACATTTAATCTTACATGTGTCGACCTTCGTTTTTTATTTTAGCGACCCAAGAACGAATGGAAGAGCCCATATCCAGCCGGCAGAAGATGTCTACACTCGAATCCGAAACTTCGATTCCCTGGTACGAGCCGTTAAAGGATTCTACGAGGTAAGGCATACAACACCAACAACAATAAAATAGATAAATGAACAAACCGGATAGATAAGTTAAATTCGAAAAGTTATAATTGTCGTGTTCTTGTGACATTTTTGCAGGACGTGTTGGGTCAATTCGTGTTAGTCCGCTTACCTGATCCAGTGACACTTGGTCGTGACCCGGACAGTGAGACCGGTTTAGCTGGAATGCAGACGCTCTTATTGTTGGTTCTTGGCTGCGCCGTTCAGGGTCCCAGCAAGGAGAGCGTCATTGAAGACATAAAAAGACTTCCTCTGGCAACTCAACACGACATAGTTAATTGTATACAGCAGGTAAAGAGAACCGGGACTTCGCCAACTATTTCTAAGGCAATTTGTCTTTGGTTATCAATCCCAAAAAATACAGAAAATGATAAAGGAAAAACGGTAATAGTAATTGCTATAAAAGAAATTTTACGTTTGTTTGCGAAAGAGTTGGAATCCATATAGTGTCTCGTGCGCCATAAGCTTAAGATCGATTAGCCGGCCATACTATTAGCGATTTCGTCCTTTTATTCATATAGATAGTGCCTCGTCCAATTGTACGTTGGTCAACTAACAATATCCGTGATGTTGTCAAAATCCATATTCCGCAATTGATTGATATCTGTGTGTTGAAAGCGGCCATAGGCCAATGGCCATCAGGCTGCACGTAATGGATGACTTATTTACTCTGGCATTTTTCATCATTTGCCCATTAGGTGGCTGACAACCCAGCATGCGTGTGGAACAAAGACTGGACAGAATGGGAATCCATCGAATCATGCCATGGAACATGGGAGGATAAAGAAGAGCAGCAACAGCACCGCGATGAACTGTTTCGAATTTTAGTTCAACATTTACGTCGGCTCGTCCAAGAACGAGATGATTACGCTCATGTAAGATTAATCTTGTTCCAAATTTTTATTACATCGGGAGCTGTTTTTTTATATTATCTCTTTGGTTTAACAGCAATTTACGAACGTCGTGCTGAGAGAGTTGTCGAACAGTAACAATGCCAATACCATGTCCTCCATGCAGCGCCACAGCAACGCTTCGCCGCAGAGCGGCGTCGTCGTCGAGCTGGCCGAAGCCAAAGCCAAGATCCGTCGCTGGCGCCAAGAACTGGAGGAGAAATGCGAGCAAGTGGCGGAATTGCGCGACGAGCTCGACGCTCTGAAAACTCAATCGTCGAAAATCAAACAAGAGAATATTGACCTGGTGCAGGAGGCGAGATTGTCGAAAGCCTTGCGCGACGAATTGGACATAGTCCGTGAGAGGGCATCGAAAGTGGATCGATTGGAAGCCGAATTGAACCGCTATAAAGACAAACTCAACGACATCGACTACTACAAGGCTCGCCTGGACGAGCTCCGTGAAGACAATCGGCTGCTAGAAGAGACCAAAGTCATCTTAGAGGGGCAGCTGGAAAGCGCCCGGCAGAGGGCAGAGCTCGTTCTCGACTTGGAGGGCGAACTCCTCAAATGCAAGAGCCAATTGACGAATCTGCTGGTGGAGAAAGAGGCCGATAAGGAGCGGCTGAAGAAACTGGCCGAGGAGAACGCCCACTGGCAACTCTGCACCAAAAACTGTTTGAGCGAATCGGCCAGCTTGACGGCCGAGCTCGAATCGTTGAGAGCTCATCAGGCTTTGTCCGACGCCGCGTCCAAGGACCAGTTTGCCAATCTCGGCGAGCAGATGAGCTCCGTGGACCTGCTGGGCAAAGCCAGACGTCTGGAGCTGGAGAACCAGCGGCTGACGAATTTGCTGTCGTCGACCAACGCCAAAGAGTCGGGCGTCCGCGGCGACAACGGCGAAAAGATATTGCAACTCGAAGGAGAATGCACCCGGCTCAAATTACGTCTCGTAGACCTAGAAGAAGAACGGCGAGCTAAAGAGAGCCATGTGGCCGAGATGATGGCAGCCGTCACCCTGCGCGCTGCCGAAGTCGAAAAGCAACACCAGGATCTCCATCGCAACCACCAGGAACAGCAAAATCTCATCGAAAATCTCAAGGTTCGCCCGACGTCATTTTTTGTTTCTAAAACTCCAATTGTGGACAAATGATTCCGCAAGAAGAATCGCCTTCGATTAATATGGAACACATTCGCATGGTGCTGCCATCTTTCCGTCGGACACCTTCTTGGAATGTTATGCAATTGATCAAGACATAAAAATTTTCAAGAAATCGAATTTTGTGTTAAAACTTGGTTTTCCCTATTTTTTTTTCTCGTTTAGATGGAACGATGCAAGATAGAAGAACTCGAATTACAAGTCTCCTCGCTTGGTGCTGAAAATCAGAAACTGCAGCGCTCCGCCGATCTCTTCCAGGTAAAAAGAAAACGCCATGTTCATATTCTGTGCACATATCATTACATGCGATAAACTATTTCGTGTTTTTCCCCCTCTGCCAGAGACGAGTGGATTCAGTTCAGAACGAATCACGCGACCTGGAATCGGAGAATGCAAAGCTACACAAAACGGTGGAAAGTCTTCGGCATTCGCTGCGGCGACTAAACGACTTGGAGAAGGAGAACACGGACCTTGAGAGCGAGAACCACCGCCTCGATCGCGAAAGCAAAGGACTTCACAAGGAGATTGTTCGACTCAAACAATCCATTGAGGTCTGTTAATCCCTCCCCCCCCGTCCGCCCGAAAAAAAAAAGAAGAAGAAAAAATATGAAAAATAAATGGATAATAGCGATAGAACACGAGTTCTTTGATCGCGTGGTTGCGTCCTGCCTTTTTTTTTTTCTTTCATTCTTCTTTGTTTTCCTCCTTCCATACTTTGTGTGCGCCCGCAGGCAATGCTGGTATATTCTTGCAGACCACGAAATTACCTTCCCCCGTGTCGTTGCCGTGTCCTATGACAGAATTGAGAACTTTGTCTGAACCCCACCGACAAGCTGTCGGCTGCGTTCCGTTGACCATTGTGTGCGCGGGCGATAGTTACTATTATCTGACTTCCCCAAGCGGAACCAGCAGCCTTGGAATCAAGAGTTTTGCTGTCGTGACTTTACTGCTTTCCTAAAGATTAAAGACGCCATAATCCTTACGTTTCCTCCCTTACCCGTATGAAATACTTCAAAAAAAAAAGGGGACCAAAAATGAAAAAAAAAAAGTTTAATTCTTCCGTTTTCAAAAGATAGCTAACTGCCTTAATTTAACGTAAATGCATTGAATTTTCCGTTTAGATAAAAGACGCCTCGTTGGACGAATTCAGTTCTAAACTTTCGACGGCTGAACGCGAGTGGAAACGCTTGGCTAAGGAAGTGAGTGCGTTGCAGGCGCAAGGATGTAAGCTGCGCGAGCTGGAACGCGACAACAAAGAGCTCCAACAGTCGTCCATCGTCGAGCACAAAACTCTGGCGGCCATCAGGTATTAAAAATACACATTTTTCCTATCTTGTTCCAGTTTCATCACGACCAGTCTCTTTTTGCAGAGAGGAACTGGTTCAAGAGAAGATTCGCTGCCAGCAGTTGCAATGCCAACTGGACACCAATTGTCGAACGCTGGAGATCAGCCGAATCGAGCGCGAAACGCTCAAGAGTGCCAACGAAGAATTGACGCAGCGCTGTGTTGCGGCGGCCAGTCTCGAACTGGCCGCTAACAAGCCAGAAGCTGCTGGATATGCGCAGCAACAGGAATCGCTGCCTCCGACTTTAGAGCTGGGTCGAGAAGTGCTAGCCGTTAAAGATCGATTGGTTGAGCTCGAGCGTCAGAATGCCGTGCTGTTAGCCGAGAAAGACAACCTGACGGCTCAGATTTGCTCGCAAAAGGAGCGAGTCAATGAGACGGGGGCGCAATTGGCCGCTTTGTCGCAACAGTTGGCCACGCTCCAGGTCGAGAACTCAACCCTGGCCTCCCAACTGGATTCGACGACGACGCAGAACTCCGGCATCCAGACGGCGCTGGCTGCTGTTGAATCCGAGCGAGAGAAACTGGCTGCCCAACTGCAGTCGTCCGATAGCAGGTTGGAACGCGTCGCTCGAGATCAGCAAGAGCTGCAGACGCTGCACGAACAGCTTCAGAGCGAATACGACGCTCTGCTGGCCGAACGCGAACAACTGAAGATCTGTCAACGCGAAAGCAAAACGGAATTGAGGTCCTTGCACGACCAGTTGGCCACGAGCGTCGTGGCCGAGCAGGAATGGCAACGCTCGCGGACGGAGCTGCAAGAAGAGCTGGATAAGTCGAGGGCCGAAACGCGGTCGTTGACTAATCTCAGAGCTGAGCACTCGCGTCTCAAAGATGATTTCCGCTCACTCTTCGTGGCCAATGAGAAGCTCAAAAGCGAGTACAAGTGTTTGCAGAACGACTACAAGAGCCTACGCGGTGAGCATAACACGTTGAAACTTAAGCACACCCAGTTGCAAGGAGAAGCTGCCGAATCTCGCCACCAGGTAATCACAAATTTAATATGCAGATCGTGGCCCGTTTGTACCATCTCTTTGTTTTGCTCTTGGGTCTCGATTACAGGTGACCAACCTGGATGTAGAATTAAGCAAGTTGAACAACAAGTGCGATGTTCTGCAACAATGGAACACGACTCTGGAAGAAGATAAGCGCAATCTGGTCAATCAAGTGTCGGTTTTGCTGGCCCAGTACCACGAACTCTTCAGCCAGACGCTCGAGGAAAAAGACCACTTCCACGAGGAAACCAAGAACTTTAGCGATAAGTTCAACCATCTCAAACGACAGAAGGAAATTCTCGAGGACAAAATAATGGAGCAGTATCGCCGGATGGAAAACTGTCCAAGCGGAGGAAGCGGATCGCCCTTCAAGAAGAACGCGAAGGCCAGCATTGGCGCTCTCTTTGTACGTAAAATGCGGAGGGCCTCGTCAGAATTAATCAGTCGCGTTCCGCGTTCACGATCCCGCAATCGGGTTGGCGACGGACTCGTATCTGGCGACCGGGAAAGCCCGGACCAACAAGACGGACAAATGGATACGTTCAGCTTGGAATCCGGATCGCATTCCGGCTCCAATTCCGGATGCGGTTCCATCGACGGCGGCAGCGGAGGCGAAGGCGACGCGACGCCCACCAGTCTAACGGGCAGTGTCGGCGGTACCTCTACAGATCTTCATCCGGGAAGCGGGAGGAGTTGGAATGAGCGGGATCGCAATCGACAATCCATGCCCATCATTCACTACCAACATACAGATCCTGGAAATTGTGCTCCAACCACCACTGGTTCTGCGCATCATCCAGTTTCTCCTGATGGCGTGTGCAACGGTTCCCCAACAACAAATAGCAACAGTCAAATCAACGGCAACCCACTTCTGTCTAACTTATCGGCAATCAACGGAAACTCGGACGACGTGGAATCCGAGTGTAACGCGCACAATTCCGCCGCGACCAACACACCACATCCCAAAGGTTCACTGAGCGGCAATCTGATATCGGCTGCACCGTTGATGATGATGGCTCCCTGCTCTCCGCATGTTCAGCAGACTTCGGCTAGAGTCGACGGCCTTGTCACCGGATTCCACGCCAGTTCCACACCCAATTCGGGTAAGAACGCCGTTCCAGTAGGCGCGTTACCGAGGTTCGGCCAACCGTCGCGCAGCCTAGCGCTGCTGGAGCGCGCCGGATCGAGGCAGCCTCTTTGCCTTTCCGAAGTCGATCCGTCTCTAGTCTTGTGCGATTCCGCCAGCCCTCTGGCTTTGCCGTTGGCGTCTCGTTCGTCACCGTCGATGACGCCCCGCAACGTGAGTCCATCCGGTAGCGACTCGATGCCGATGGTTAGCAATAACACCAGCAGCGCGAGCAACAACAAGAACCACAATAATAATAATCAGATTAACAGCAGCAGCTCAAGCCGAAGTGGGACGCCTGCTACTCTAGTCCAAACATCAATGACGGGAATCAGTCCGACGCCTCTTGACACAAGCACTCCCAATCCCAAGTTGTTTCCGCACCTCACCTGCACCACCCGCATCAATGTTAATATAAGCACAGCAGCCATTACTCCTCTGACATCATCCCCATCGCCTTCGTCTCCCTTGTTTCCTGGCCCTTTAGAAAGAAGAGGCTCTCTGCGACTTCCACCTAGACCTTCGCCTAGGATATCCTCCGCCGAGGGTCCTCCTCTGCCAGCTAGAGTGACCAATCTGGATAAGCCTGCATTACCACCACGGCTATATACCAGTAGCACAGCAGCACCAGCGGTGGAAGAGAAGCCTGTCGAGGACACGACCGTTAATGGCAGCACTACTGGCGCAGGCAGTGCCAGCTCTATATGGTACGAATACGGATGCGTCTGAGCCTCTAACTCATTGTGCACTAGCCCTGCTATGGCAACGGCCTATTGAGGAATGAAAGACTTCTTGTTCTATAATAGTCAAGTGACGTGTATCTTTCCCATTTCTTCGCACGTGCGATGTCTTTGTGGAGTGTCGTTTACTCGGTAGGCTTCCTCAGTCGTTTTCAAAGTATATAAACATTAAATGAATGAATGTTATTTTAAACGTCATTAGCGTTAGCGCGTAATCGTTTGATCCGCCTTATTGTGCAGCTTCTGACTTCTCAACCCCGCATAGTGTCATGCTCTTTAATCTGGGTTTATCTAACGCTCCAAAGCGCGAACGAGTTACGGTGGTGCAATGCAAATGAGGAGCACCGTTGCCTATTTTGCTGGCTATGCCTCGTGAAGGATTCGTACGGCACCCTTTGTAACACCAAGATACCCTAACAAATGCTTTCTGATTTTCAGTTGCTTGATGCGAATAACAATGTTTGGTGGTATTAAATGATTAACCTACACATAACATTCGAATTTCTTACTTTTACATTCATTCCATATGTTTTCTATTAGCGTTATGTTATTTCCGTATGAATTTGAAGAAGACGCCCTAAAATTTAATAAAAGTCAATGTCCCTCCTGTAAATCGTCAAAACATTGGTTGCTCAATTCTTTCGAAATCATAAAATTTGGTACTACAAAACGCCATTCACAGAGAAGGGAAGTTTTTAACATTAATATTCAATATTTATATATGCAATGCAGCGCTGCAAAAGTTATTTTAAATGTTGTCTGGTTAAAAATCATGAAGTTAATAGTTTGAATTGTTAATTACTAGAGGGATCGTGTAACGATCCCGAAAGTTAATTCTAATTGTGCTAGAGATAAATGACGTGGTCTTTGTCTATGATTTTAGATTGCTGAAGCTGGGGCTCGGCCCCGCGACGATCAGGCACGATTTTGGCCGAACCGCGCGTTTTTTTTTAAAGGACAAACCGGTGCGGTTCGGTTTGCCCTTTGTTTTCTGACAGTTGGAACCGCGGTTTGATGGTTTGTTCCCGTAGTTTTACATGGCTTGCACCGCGGATATACGGTTTGCACAGGGCAATAAATCGGAAACAGTCTTGTCGCTAGATGGCGGAAAATTCGACCAACTTTCAATCGCGATCACGGTAAGTCTGATCGGAAATTTGATTTATAACAAGTTGTAGACCGCATTATGCTCACAACAGTTAGTGATGATTGGTTGATTTGAAATTTTCCGTGAAATTTCAAAAGAGATTTTAAATGGCGGTTCAAACCGGTTATGCCCAATTGCAAACCGAAAACCAAACCGCAGTCGAAAATGGCTAAACCGAACCGACCGTTTGACCATAGATAAAGACGACTGGTTCGTGGTGTACTATGCTTTTAGCCCTATCCCTACTGACGCAGAAAAAGCCAAATGCTTACTCTAGTTACAGTGCCTCTCGCGGACAAAGGAAAGAACTACATGCATGAACGCCAATAGAAATAGGGTTGAGGGACTTTTGGCGGATGTTGAAAACTAGTATATGTTTACATGTAGGCTAGTTCATTATTATTAACATTTGATAAATAATGTTTATAGGAATAATATTAAAATCTTATGTCTTGATGCTAACAAAGTTACTAATAATGAAAAATCAATTTTAATTATTTTCCACCATGAAAGACCTTTTTTTTTTGAGTCTGTGATTAATGTTAAGTTAATTAATGTGATGTGTCTGTGGTTAATGTTTATGATTAAGCCATTAAACCTTTTTAAATGAATCAAAGATTTGTTACTTAAAATTTTCCACGAACATGGAAAGCATGCCAGTGTATTTTAATACAAAACTATAACACGTTTTGGACATAATAGAACACGAGTTAACTCATCCAAGAGTCAGTATCGCTCATTAATACGATAAATTGGCCTTATTTCATTAGTTTGGGTTCTTTCTTTTCATGTTTCTTAATGTTAGCTTTTCTTCTTTTCTGTTCTTCAATGCATTGGTCCACTTATTTTTACTTTGTGATTTGGTTTTATCGCGTTTTTAAATTTATTTAGCAAGCAATTCACATCGTCATTTACCTATTGTAACACAGAAAGGTTAACATTTTCGAAGATCTTAAATTTTTTTTTGTCAAATTGAAAGTTTACCCTAACACCTTCAGCTCTTTGCAGAGAACCTTCCCATGCCTGTTTCCCTTCAATGCTTCTTGCCTTCTCAACTTCACCTTTGCCTTCCAAGATTTTCACTTTTTCTTTGACGTTTGTTTTATTTTAATCATTGCTGCTTTTGGATCGAAAGAGGTCTTTTTCAGAATGGGTAAAGGAGTAATTAGTTCTCCAAAACCAAATTTGCTGCAAACCAGGCAGCCTTCACTGTTAAAAATTGGCTTTGGCAGTGTACTTGTTATTCTTGGCTTAGAAATTTCTGTTTTGAGAAACTCTGTATGATCAGAGGTTGCTGACACAGATGCTGCCTTGGTGGTTTTTGAAAGTTTCACAATTTTGGAAGTCATTTTTCTTATTTTTCCCTTTTGATTTTTTCTTCTTCAATTTATTTAACTTCTGTTCTAGTTAGGGTTTCATTTTCTTCCTGAAAATAGATGATATAAGTTGGCTGGCTGGTCTTCCTTAAATTATAAAGATTAACACATACCTGTGAATTATGACAGCTTAGCTGCTAGACGATCTTGCAGTTCTTTCAGGATTGGAAGCATGGTTCCTGGTGTAAATTTTTTGGGTAGGACTATTGTGGTCCAAACCAACTTCTTCAATTTATTTAACTTCTGTTCTACTATCAGATCTTGAACTATAGAAACATCCCAATATAAAGTTGGAATATTGGTTAACAAGCTAGAAATGAAAAGACCTTCAGAAGAGTTACTTTTTAAGAGAAACGATGTCAATTGGTCCTCGCTTTTCTTCAGGCTCTTGATTTTTTTACTCAATTTTCTTCAAATTATGGTTACACGGCACTTTCAAGTTCTTGTTTTCCGTTTTTCCATTTACTAAAGCTGCCCATCATATCGTAACCTTTAAATTCAATTATTATTTACTTTGGTCTCTCAACATTATAACGATCACTCCATAGATCAAACTGTACAAACCTATCCTATTCTTATTTTCTTTAGGGAACGCCATTTTCAAGCCAAATCTAGCTTCAGGACGCCACAAACTGCCACGAACAATGGCGGTTGGTGGAAAGCTATTTACACCATCAGTAGTGATAAAAACCTCCACTTGATGGCACTGCAAGCAGAGTAAGGATCCAAAAAATCGTAGGAAGGGTACCCAAAATTTTTGCGTCAGCAGCCCATGTTATTTCTCTTATGGACATAACGAACCAGTAGTCTTTATCTATGGTTTGACGATTTTTTTCCCGATTAACCGCGTTTTGCCCCGATAAAAAACGATCGGAGCCCAGCCCTAGCTGAAGCCTGCCATACTTCGTCTGCTAGACATTACTTCTAAGCTCGTTTGGCAATCTCGCAGGATTTTCCGAAAAAAATGGAGTAACGACGCTGTCATGATTTTAGTAGACGTGAATAATTTTCTTGTGGAATATGTTTCTTACTCTTGTATGCTAGGATTGTTATTTGTAAATTTTGTGGGTATAATTCTAACAGTAAATTGAGCGCTTTCTCCGCCATGAAGTCAGTAACATCCGTTTCTTGTTGAAGACTAG
Organism: Daphnia carinata; assembly: GCF_022539665.2. Lineage (NCBI taxonomy): Eukaryota > Metazoa > Arthropoda > Branchiopoda > Diplostraca > Daphniidae > Daphnia > Daphnia carinata. The sequence goes on from NC_081337.1 coordinate 649,780, forward strand.
TCATAATTAGCCTCTGTCAAAGATATTTATTATATATCAACTATACAAGTCATGCATATTCATGGGAAAATAGGGTGCTTTAGTTTTGTGGTTGCTTTCCTTCTTAATCTCATCATCACTGTTTTCGTCGCGCTTCATTTGCATTCACCGGAAATTGCTCATGAAGAAAAACCTACTATTGGACTTCATTATGCCATACTCATTTCATGTGTCCTGTTAATAATCAGTTGTCTGTCATCACGAATTTGTTGTCAAGGACAAATTTTTGAAGTATTTGAATTTAAAACTCGAAATGTTCAGGTAAACATCTTAATGAATTTAATTCTTTTATTGCAGATTGTTTGGAGATCCATACTACTTGGGATAGGCCAAGCATTGGGAATTACAGTTACATCTTGTTGTAGTACAAACTATCATTCATTAGGATGGTAAGTTCTGATAAGATTTTCTCTGCTTTTTATTTTTTTTCGTAATGTAACGTTTTGCACCATTGGTTGGCATTTAAAATGTAAATACCTACTTTTTTACAGGTACATTTCAATTATGTCTTTTTTCCACTTTTCTGAATTTGTTGTGACATCAGTAATAAGGCCCCAAAACCTAACACCTGAAAGTTTTTGCTTAACCACAGTAAAGCATATGGTATAGCAGCCTTAGTTTCTTGGGTTGAATATTGGACTGAATTGTGGCTTTTCCCAGGTGAGAATAGATCTTTGTTGCCATGATTTTTTATGTTACCATTAATTTTTAAAAAATTCTAAGGTTTAAAGAAGAATTATTGGATAAGCGGAATTGGTCTGTTTCTTTGTATTGGAGGAGAAATTGTAAGGAAGACTGCCATGCTGACCGCCTTCCATAATTTTGATCATCTTATCAGGACCCAGCGTGAAGAACATCACCAACTTGTCACTGGAGGCATCTACAGCCTGTGCCGTCATCCGAGTTATGTAGGATGGTTTTATTGGTCCATCGGTACACAAATTATTTTATGTAATCCATTGTGCTCTGTTGCATACTTGATCGCATCTTGGAAGTTTTTTTATGAACGCGTGTTTGAAGAAGAAATGACTCTTTTGCATTTCTTTGGTCATGAGTATGTTGTTTACCAATCCAAAGTGCCTACTGGTTTGCCATTTATTCACGGGTATAATATAAATTAATCCGTCCCTTATTCGAAATTCGATTTCTTCTTTCAGTATTAGCTATATTACGAATGCACACAAGACGTACTGTACGTTTGGAATTATCCGTGGCCGTGTCATTTAGTACAGTATATTCTAAATACTTGACCCAAGTTATAAAAAAATAATAAAATCCTCGATAAAATAAAACTGTGAAACCAACTGAATGGCCGGTACTTTACAAGTGTATTGTGTTTAGCATTGTAGTTGAAGTTCCTGCACAGTGTCTAATTGTTAGGTAAGCCGTGATAATAGAGCGCATCACATACACCTGAAAAATGAAAACTAAATTTGGACAAAAAAAAAGGAAAACGAGAACTTCATCCCCTATCGAATAACGATGATACATCCCATATCGCTTGCGGTTGCACTATGGTTAATACATTTCAAGGTTTTCTATGTGAAAATACGAAGACCTTCTCCTGCTAAGAGACCTGAGCTAGCGGGCATAATAATAAAATTAAATAATCAGGCTTATGCAAATAAAATTTTTCCCGCTAAGTATGAATGTTCTCGTTAAGTATGAATGATAGAACATTATAAACAAATTCAGTCCAAAACGAAATTAGTACTTATAAGTGAGCAAATTCAAAACGCAAAATTTACTCTTACTGCACCTTTTCTTTTTGCTGACGTGTTGCATTCACAACAAAGTTCTTTTTGTGTTTAATATTTTCCTCTTTTGTCTTCCAGAATGTATGGTATTAAAGTGGTAACATTAAAATGTCGATTTTCAATTATCTGTAGAAATTCATGACGGGAGGTAAAAGAAGTATATTTCATTGCAACATGAACATAAAGCACTCAGCACTTTCACCTTATCGGCGCGAACTACTTTTAGATTCTTTTTCATTGAAGTGTCGATTGCTCCTGTTTCGATCACCTTGATGGCGATCGGATGGCTGATCTCTAGTCCGGATCTCTTCGGGGCTTAGTTTTCGGACTGATCGACTTTCCGATTTCGACTTATTATTTGAAGAACGCAGTTTCTTCCGCGAACCTTTGTTTCTGCCTTTTCCATCACTCGAGGAGGACGATGAAGTTGATGATGATGATGACGACGATGATGACGAGGAGGAAGAAGATGAACTTGAATCGGAATCGGATGACTCCAACAATAACTGTGCGGCCGCAGCTGACAGTGTAGATACCGGCGCAGGAACTGTGACCGGTGGCGGTTTAGGGTGCGTTCGAAGATGTTCACGAAGCTCGTCTCTGCATGATACGCAAACCTTTATTTTTGGTCTCAACTTTTTAAAATATGTAAGCTAAACTTACGTCAAGCCTCCCAATCCAATTGAAGTGAAGTAATTTATGGCGAATCGAGTGTTCCGGGGATCATCACGGGGGAAAATGCCTTCAAAATGTGTTTGCAAAGTTCTAAAAAGACGAATTTTGATTTAGGAACTGAGTTTCTTAATGTAAAATAAAAATAATAATAAAAATGGAAGAAATAATGCACTTACTGATCTTTAAGTCGAAGATTCAGCTTGCTCAAACCCATGTACTCTGCCAGTTCTTGAAACAAAATCTTAAGAAATATTCTCGAAGAACTAGTCGTATCTTCTTCCGTCAGTCGAATATTAGCCATAACTTGCCAGCTGACTGCATCCGTGAAAAGTAAGTGAGCAAACATTTTAGCCACGTTTCGCAATTTGTTGGTATCCAATCGATGAATCGTATCGTATGTATCATGAAAAATTTGCTCAAATGGTGGAATGTATGCCTTATTAATCTGACAAAACCTCTTAAGAAACGAGAAAAACATTACATGCCAAAACCTTTTCTAACAAATTTATGATGTAATACTTGCGCTAGAAGTCCAAAGAATTTCTCGTACGTCCTCTGTTGCGTGCAGCAATCCAAAATCATGTGGCATAACTCAATTTCCTGTCCTGGCTTCATTTGCATTTTCATCATTTTATGAGCACATTCGTTGTGGTCTAAACTACTCTGGATAGTCAGATAAATCGTTCGACGAAGAGCTATCAGATTGGTCTCCGTTTCGTCAACTATGTCACCCTCTGAAAACAAGACAGAAACAGAACGGAAAACACCAAGTCAACATGACACAAATATTTGTTTCTTTACCTTTGGCTTCTTCCTCAGACGCACTTTCTTCACTCGATTCTTCGTTATCTTCATCAGAACCATCGATCTCGCCAGAATCGTCGCCTATGATTTCTATTTTAACAGCTTGATACTTTTCTTCATTGGCTTCATACTCTGGATCATGCTTGAAAACATCTAAAATAGAAATTAAACATAGTGTGAAAACAAAACAGTAAAGGACTATTTAAAACTATGCTACAACAGTAGATGTTACATCGAGGTTACTAAACTACTGTAACATGATGTGAATGGATGGATAGCACAATTTGCAGAATAACAGTGAAGTACAGCAATTAATTAACAATAGATTATTATACTATTTGAATTAGTCATGAAATTGATCATATTACTTAACATCTCCTGAGGGTCAAGCTTTTCTTCTTCAATTGACATCAGATGAGTGAACTGATCTTCTTCTTCCACTTGGTCCAATTCCGCCACAATCGCGGGATTGTCTTTGAAACCACCTTTATGTACTTGAAACATTACTTCAATCATGAACTTGGCACGCTTGTCTAAATCAGCTTCATGTAAAACATGACGAAGACGATCAAAGACGGCAGTTAGTCCTCGTGGAGACACTTCACTCAATTTCTGTCCGCATTCTTTCAAGAAACCAACAGCTACTTCTACTGAATCGCCTGTCGCATTTTCCAGTAAAAGAGTTAAAATCTCTAGAGCCAAAAGTTCATGGGCCTAGAAAAATAAACAAAATAAATAGATAGGATAAAAGAAAGGGGAAAAAAAACAAATAAAATATTTTTAAAAAATCTTGCAAAAAGGTATTACCACTTGTTGGTTCACAAGATGTGCTATGAATCTTGTCGAACTCATACAGATCTGCTTGTCATTACGACGAAATCCACGACGGAACTGAAGAATGAGGCGAGTCAATAGCAGTTCACCAATATTGGGAAACTACAAAATTGAATACTTAGCATTTAGTTAGCTCTGATATGGACTCTATAAAACTGTACCTTAGTGTTGATTACTGCAGCTAGTGCAGCATAAACATGTGTAAAAGTTGGTGATGCTGCTTGGGCTTGAATAATAGACCTGGTTAGGAGGCCACGTCCCCGTATTATGTTTTCCTTGAACAATGATGTAACAATCAAACAGATATTTGACACATTAACTTTGTTAATCAATCCATGAATGGATTTTTTTAGAGCTTCCCAAGATAAACGCTGGAAAGCTAAGCTGGATTTGTCTGTTATTTGTGCTTGCATCATTCTCAATCTGGCCGGAGGAATGTAGGCTCCCCCAGTTCGTGTCATAATCGGATCCACCTCTTTCTCTTTCTTCTGCTCTTTCACACCTTCTTCATTCATGGGATTTGGATTACAATTTTTTTGGTGATCTTTCTTTTTCCTTGAATGATGATCTTGTTCTCTCAAAATATTGGTGCGGTGAGATCTGGTCCCTTCATCTGCCCAATAACGGATCCAATCTCATAATGATCTTTCCTAAAATAATTTTATAAAATAAGTTTATTAACTGATTACTGGAAAGAAATTTTCTACATTTACCTTTCTCGGCTTCTATATTCTTCGTCTGAGCTGTACCGTCGTTTCCGACTGTTTTCGAACTTGGTGGAAGAACTTTTTTCTTCTATTTTTTTGTCTGTGTCATCCTCAACTTCTTCCGAGAAATTTACAGGTAGGCCGACAGCTTTCACAACGCTCTCCATTTAAACAAAAGTCGCGCCAAAATGTGTTGAAAAAAGTGGAAACTACACTGAAACACAATTAGAAGCTACTATTACAGCTGAAGCAGGGAACGTCGTAACATGCTTCAGGTTGAAATCCAAGAAAATATTAACGCTTGCCAGATTAGCCTCTTGAAAAGAATCGTTATTAAATGTCGCCTTTCTAATGCTTGTTTGCTCAGTTGCCAAATGTCATTTAGCGGTCGGCCCCGCATAAATCGGGAAGATTTTTGGCGATTTGTCGGGTCATTTTAGATTTCGGTGCGGTTCTTCCAGATCGCAAACCGTCGATTTTTCCCGCATGGGGTAAACACTATCCCACCAACCCAACATGGTCTCAGTACATATGTACTAAGTAGTACATAGTTGCAGATGCACTTTTTCTTATGGGCTAAACGCGCAAGGCGTTATTCAATTGTTTTTTGGTATGCTGTCTGCTTGTAATTTTTCCGCGCGGAGGGCGCGATAAAACGTAGTTTTCCACGCGGAAGGCTCGATAAAACGTAATTTTCCACGCGGAATGTGGAAAAAGATCCTTAAAATTGTAAATTAAATGAGAACCGTCGAAATAAATTTGTTTAACTTATCTTAGTTAATTTCTGCGATTTTCTATCTAAGACGAATATTAAAATTCCCTAGCTGCAAACAAAATTTAAATACTTACTTATAATTACAATTTTTTACACCTACTTACAATTTGAACTTGGCGCGGTAAGAAAATGGCCGCCATACTGATTTGTCAAAAAGCACTTTTTCAAGCGTAATTTTTGGGGTTAAATGTAGCATCTTAAAATCAATCGTTTATAACAACTTGTTCCTGGAATCACCAGCAACAAAAATATTATAATGATTTCATATTTTGACGAAGATTACGCATCAAACGACCAATGCAAAGTTTCGTCTTTTTCACACACCCCCTCCCCTTTCTAAAATCATAAAAGCCTTGAATAATTATTTACGAGGAAAATAAACAGTCAAAATTGACAAATTTTGCATCAATCGATAGTTCTTTTCAACAGCTATCTACTTCTATGAAATTTATGTTAAATTTTCAGAAAAGGAAAAAGTTTAAGCGTAATATCTTTTTTTTGTTTTTATCAGTTGTGTCCATTACAACCTTAGATGGAAAAACAACAAAAACACATTTTGCCTTTAAGATTTTTCTATTTGAAAATGTTGATTATAATTACCTAAAAATGGATAGCCCTTACCAAGGGCTATCGATTTATATTATGTTTATATTATTTATATATTAAATCAGCGAATATCGTAATTAATTTTGCTGACAAATAATTAAAAATTTGTATCTCTTATATTCGTTTATTTCAATTACTATAACTATTGTACATATATATAATAGTAATATATATATTACATTATATATATTACTATATATATATGTCTTTCATCCACGCAGGCCTTTTTGTCCGTCTCCCAGCTCTAGTAGATGTTGTTGGCCTGTCTTCTTGTGGCAGCTCTTTCGACTCGGACGGAGATGCGTCGCTCGAAGAAGACGAAGATGAAGACTCGTCGACTGCCACATTTTCCGAAGCGTCCCACTCCACATCCGACCGACCATGGAAGCGACGAATCTGGCAGACGTGGACGTTAAAACGCCTATACGATGATTTCTTCCATTGCGCGGGCAGATCTTCGGCTAGGTAGGTTGTTTGTGATAGCTTCCGCACTACCTGGAATGGCCCCATAAATTTAGGAAGAAATTTTTTGGTGGAATTCTTCTTTCTAGGCTTCCGTCGAACTAGAACAAGGTCACCTTGGAGAAGCTCGGGTTCTTTCCTTGCTTTTCCGCTGTTTTTCCACAATGCGCAAACGAGCTGACGACCTCAATTCCGAAACGCGATCTGTTCTTTCCTTGCTTTTCCGCTGTTTTTCCACAATGCGCAAACGAGCTGACGACCTCAATTCCGAAACGCATGACAAATAAGTGGCATGTGGTTCTTGTTCGTTCTTTGGCCAAGGAAAGAGATTCTCTATGGCCAGGACTGATGGACGACCATTCACTAATTCAAACGGCGTTATCTCGGTTGTGGCTTGGCGGGCAGTATTAATAGCGTACGTTGCGGCTGCTAAATGTAAGTCCCAGTCCGTATGTTCGGCGTTGACGAAGGCGCATAATGCAAGGGTTAATGTACGATTAACTCGTCCCACTAATCCATTGGTCTCCGGATGCTCTGCAATGGCCAAAATGTGTTTAATATGACAGCGCGTTACCCATTCGGCAAACATCTGAGACGTAAAGGCTGATCCCTGGTCGCTAATAATACGTTGTGGTGTACCGTGGCGAAAGGTAATGTTCGTCTCGAGGAACGACGTAACAAATTTCGTCGACGTGTCAGGAACAGCAGCAACCTCGACCCACTTCGACAAATAGTCTATGGAGACAATTATATGACGATGGCCAGAAGCAGTAACCTTAAACGGGCCTAGATGATCAATTCCGATAAGCTGGAACGGAGAAGATGGTGGTTCGATTGGCTGAAGCCGGCCAACCACCTGACCAATTGCATGTTTGTGTGTTTGGCAGAAAGAACAAGATTGTACAAAAATTTTTACGCTCCTACCCAGCCGTAATCCCGTGGCCACCAAAATCGACTTTTAATTTTAAAAAGAGTTGTCTCCACACCCTGATGTCCAGATGGAGGAGAATCGTGACACGCTTCTAAGATTTTTCTACGAAGGATAGAGGGAATAACGAGTAGCAACTTCCTACCAGAGTGTTTTTTTTTTTATACAGAATTTTACTACGGATGACAAAAACTTGGGAAATTTTACAGGGCGTAAGGGTGTCTAATGCTACAAATATTTTCCGTAGCTGGCCGTCTTGTTGTTGCAAGAGGGCGAGCTCTTTTGAGGCATAACCCACTTCGGGTTCCTTTACAGTGACTGCTAGACAATCTTCTGACCGGGAAACAATGCCGTCGGCAGGGTTCCTGGACAGTGTGTCCGCAACAATATTATCAGTACCTTTCACATGCTCTATCTTGAAGGTAAACTCTTGTAAATCAAGGTAGCCGGAGATATAGGACCTGGAGAAATAGGACCCGGAGATTTAGGACCTACAAATAGGACCTGGAGAAATAGGACCTGGAGAAATAGGACCCAATCTTCAAACATTTTTTGAAGGGTCCTATTTCTCCAGCCTTGAGGTCCTGTTTCTCCATCTTAAAAAAATTAAATGTGGAATGGGCTTAATATTCCGATATGTTGAAAAAAAAAACCGAACGGGTTATATTGGTTTCTGCACTTCAAACACCGTTATCAATATGACGCCTTTTCACTGCATTATAACTTTTTTTAAAAAATTTACATTCATAATATTTTTGCAGGATTATATGCTTTTTCTATTGCTTTTTAGAGCTCATTCAATAGAAAAGTAATTTTGTTTATACAGTATTTGGATTTTCGCATTTCACATTTTCTTACTGGTGTTTTCAGGCCTACCATCACCCGCCCTTTACTAGTGTCGCTATTCACTTTTTTTTTCTTCGTACCTCAATGAGGATTCTTGGGAGGGCACATAAGTACCTCTTAATACACAGATAACTAAGAAAATTATTATGTAAAAATAATTTAAGAAACGTTAATTTCATAATAAAACACTGTTTGCCCTTGCGCAAAATATTGTTTTTTACGATATATATGGCAACGGTTACTACAAGCAGACGACTGTTTCAAGCTCGAAGTGTCAACATCCTACAATTCTATGAATCGTTGAAGTTGCTTATTGTAAGCGGTGTTTGTTTGACAGGTAAGTGGCTAGTTTCAGTAAAATTAAAAATTTTCTATTACCTAGGTTTGGCAGTTTTGGTACATTTCAAATTCATGTTGGCATTAGCACCACAGAAGAAAAAATTTACTTGGAAGGAAAGGTATTTAAAGTGTAGACATAATTTTATTAGTTGCAGTTGGAAATTTGACACACATTACTAATCCGAAATGTTTCTTAGGTGGTTACTTTCAAGGAGAATCATGAAACTAGAGCATGATTTACCATGAACCATTTGGGAACCAACTTGTTAGCTGCCTTATAGCTATCATCCTTCTGGTAATCTAGATTTTCACAGATTTTTTGTTCGTGAAATTTATGTAATCATTTTTCTTATCGTTCAGATGAAATAACAGCATTACAGCTGTTAGTTACGTCAAAACATTAATCTCAAGATGCAAGTACTGAGCTTTAACGGATTTCAATTTACAGAAGCAAGACATCCAATTCTGTTGTTGAGGAGAAAACCAACTACACACCCAGCTATGAATGGACACATATGTGTAATTGAATCTAAATTAATTTTATTTTTATGGTTTAAAGGCTTTTCGTTCTAATCTTCCTGCTAGATAGTATCTGAGAGCCATTCTTTAATTATCATTTCACTTAGATGCATTTTCAACTAGTAACTACATTAATTTATTATCGTCTTAGGTAGCAAACCGAAATCGGTACCATCGCTGAGCAGTGCCCAAGAAAATGTCCAGGAGCACGTAACACTATTCCTTATTATTGATTTCCATGATATCAATATTGGATATGGATCACGGGATCTCATGTTGAAGGCGAGGGGGAGGAGAACACCCAATCCGTTAGAAAGCTGAAAAAAGAAATGACCGTCGAAGAAAGGCACTTAATCCGTGCCCAAAAGTATAGGATACATAAACATTTTTACGTTTTGCGTTTAATTATTTAGAGTTACTTGTGTGTGAAAAGGCTACAACTCATCGAATCGGACTTTTATAAGCATGCCAGCATTAATGAAACGGCGCGACGCTAGATCTTGATCTCGATGTCGTTGTCGTTGATCAAATTTTCAACTTTTGGGTTCTTAAACGAAAGGTGTGTGCTCCCAAATTCATGTGTCTCTACTACAAGCAATCAATTTTCTTTTCTAAAATTTCCAGTCCAACCGAGACAGACCATTGCTACCGCCCAAAACCACTGAAACGGAAAGATTAAGTCAGCAACAACAGCAAGATATGGAACGTATGAAATTGTTTGTACAGCTACGACAAGACCTAGAGAGGGTATGAACATACTTCTCATTAACTTTATTATTTTATCTCGTTAAATGCAGAGTTGTCAGTAAAAACTGTTCTTCGCTGTAGGTTCGAAATGTGTGTTACATGGTCAGCCGAAGAGAGAAATTATCACGATCGTATTTTCGATTGCGAGAACAAACCTTCCACAAGCAACAGCGATTTTGTCTCTGTCTGATCTACAAAAAACTATCACCCCAGCAGAACTGACGCCAATCATGGCTCCAATGTCTATGACCTTGTATATTTACGTGGGGAAACGATCCAAAAAGAAGGCTTTGAACAAGTCATTCAACTCATAGCAGGCGTACAGTCGAACATCCCCGCAATGAAAAAGGTTTGGCTTTTCCGTAATTATCGATGACAAGGAAACAGTTCTCAATCTGTGTGCGTTGAATTTATTTGGTTGCAGGATAAAAATGGAATCGTTGGTCGTCCCAATCATTTAAAGGAAGACAACCCATACAAACGCACGTACATGAATGGGGGCGAAAGTCGTTGATTCCGCTCGCTATCTTCCATCAGTGCCGAATCGGCTGCCTCTGATACTGAAACAAACAGTAGATGGAAGAGACCGGTATTTCAAATCATCTTCCTGTTCGAGTTTCTACGCCGATCACAATTTCCCATTTTTTATTCTTTCCGTCCAGGTGAGAACACCTTCGCAAACATCAATTACCTCGGTCGACAGCGATTTCGATGTAGCCATTACACAGCTTGGTTCCAAAAAAGCCAGTTCGAAAACTAGTGATAGAGCTGGCAAGTTCATTTACACCGACAGTGAAGAAGAAGCGGGACCTTTTAGGCTTTTGATGTTACCTGCTAAATTTTTGTTTAATTGTTTGTATTTTGTAAAAATAAATGTAAATCAATTACCAAAAATTTATGGTTTTATTTTAATTTAAACAAATTTTCTTGCGTCCTTTGGCTGCCGCGATCCGAACATTCCGCGGATGTTCCAATACGTACGTTCACTGAACGTACGGATTTGCCATCCTGCAGACGTCCAACTAAGGACGTCCGTAGTACTCCCAAATAAGGACGTTACCAGGACTTCCAATTAATTACGTTCGTAGGACGTCCTCCAGTGGACGTCCCTAAAACCGGACATTAGGACATCCTGGTGACGTACATCTGCCGTCAGAATAGGATCGGCGATCCAGGACGTAGATGGGATCTCCCTGGGACGGACAAAGGCTAGTAAGGTATGTATGTGCTATAATCTTTTTGTTTAAGGAAGGCAAGCCAGCATATGCCATCCAATTTCAAGGGAAAAGCAGGACTCTGATAAAATGAAAACTCAACTTGAGTTGAGTTGAATTAAAATCCCCGTCTGTCAAAGTAGACAACACGGCGTCGTCGTTCACTTCAACAGCACAAAAGAAATGCCGTCGCCTCAGTTTCAACTCCACAGGGGAATAATTCACAAGGGGTATCTCCGTCCTCTATTTACCGTCACGACACTGGCTGGTATCACGCACTCCTTCCCCGGCTTCGAACAATAATTAAACTTGACGAAAGCCGTACCAGAGACATCTGACGACAATCTTCCCTTCACAAAGACTAGCGAGTTGGGCGGAACTACCTGGTGTCCATCTGCCTTAACTGGCATCCATCCACGTCGTTTTGAAGGCGATTCCTCCGCGAAAGACTCTATCAGACCGTCGCTTACGTCAAAATCTTCTTCATTACTCCCCTCTTCCTCCAAAAATGTTTCCTCCCTGCTGCTTTCCTCGTTAATTATGTGCACCTCTTCCGCCCATCGCCCTCTCTTTTTCTCCTACGTCAAAACTTCCTCTACGCTCTTTCCTTCGCCCTCGTCGATTTCCCTGTACCCTTTATTTAAATTTCTCTCAATTAACCCTATTTCCTCCCCCCTTACACCTTTCCCCGTTACGTTAATCTCCCCCCTTACTAGATCTAACTCCCTACTTTCCTGTGCCACTACACCCTTATTTTCCTCCTCAACTAACCCTTCCCTGACTAATTCAATTCTCCCTTCCCTTACTAGAATGCTGGTTTTACTTTCCACTATCCAGTCCACACCCAAGATTAACGCAAATGGAGCGGTCCTTAGTACGGTGACGGACTTGAGTTTGAGAAAGTTGTACTTCCACTTAACGTTCAACGGTAGTGCTCCCTCTAATCGCACTAGCTTGTTGTCGACGCCTCTCAGTTTAGTTTTCGTGGCCTTCCGATGAGGGTCCATAAATTTCCGCACGACGCTTAGCCGTACCGCACTAACGCTAGCCCCCGAGTCGACGAGTGCCGTAACTTCCCCAACGTTTTCTACCCAGACCTTGATAAGAGGCAGGGCTGGACGACTTTCAGACAAAAAAAACCTTTTAAGGGCGTCATTGTCCTCGACGAGGTACCTCGTCGTTTTTTGCCGGACAGTCCCTAGCGATATGGCCGTGTCGATTGCACGAATAGCACAAGCTTTGCGCGGGCCCTCTTGGTGCAAAGCCTCCACCACTCATCCGCGGAGCACTAGGTCCGGGATTAACAGTGAGTCTTGACAGCGACGATGAAATTTGGTTGACCAAGCGGTCTCCCAGACTTTGAAAGAGTGTGGTCAAATCCTGTGTTGCTGGCGCAGCGACAGTTGACTGAGGGGCTGTTAAAACAGAGGGCATTGGTTGTAAAAGCGGCGCATTTGTAGACGCTGGCACGCTGGGCACTGGAGGCGTTAACCCAAGTTGCTCTAAGTCTCTGAGTCGCGTCAAGAAGGCCATAAAGTCTACCGGTAAAGGATAAGTTAAGGCTACGACGTGAATGGGGTTCGCGAGACCTCTCAGCAACATCTTGATGACGTCAGCCTCCGGTAACGGGACGGGACAACGAAGGCACAATCGTCGCTTGTCCAACGCGTATTCAAGGATTCCCCTGGTTTTTGTACCCTAGACTCTACGAGCGAACTCCACTCCAAAAACGAAAGCGCTCGAGCAAAGTTTGTCACTAGTGCGGCTGACCAAATAGCCCAGGTAGCGTGACGGTGTCCCGTTTGCCCGTGTCATTGGGAGGCAGTGCCCTCGAGACGTGTCACAGCAACCAAAACTCGATTCTCCTCTGTCCAACCCTCTAACCCACCAACGCGTTCCACATGATCAATAAACCCTTGCGCATCTTCGCCAACAGCACCCGAGAAGTGTGGTATAGAACTGACAGCAATCGTCGACGGACGGACTGTCTGGGCAGCTGGCAAAGCGGCAGCAAGTGCTTGGATAGCTTCATTGTTCTGTTGTTGTTGCACGTTAATAATTTCGACGAGTTGGGCAACCTGATTTTGCCTCGCCGCACCGTCTGCCGCTGCTACTTCAGCAAACCTATTCAATGCCACGATTAGCTCGTTATTGTCTGCCATGTCTGTTGATGGAGATGCTTCTGCCGCCAGTACAAACTCCAACTTCGGACAGCTCGTTTTCGTCGCAGGTGAACGCGGAACCGAACGAACAATACGTGCTCTTACTGTTGTTTGACGAGCTTTCCCCTCTGATTCCGCAGGTAGTACTGTGGTTCGAAGCCAAAAAAGGGATCTGGGACGTCGGGATTCAAATCCGACATGCAGAACCAACCGTACGAAAATTCGAAAATACCAAAACAAAAAAAGAAAAAAGAAAAGAAAAACAAGCGCGAAAGGCCAAGAAAACAAGAAGGCCCAAAAAAAATGAGAAAAAAACAACAACAAAAGAGCAGAGAAAAAAAAGCAAATAAGTACGGTCTACTAAGACACCTCGACCAAGATGGGCGAGATCGTCGTAGCGAGCTGCAACATCTGTCAGCCAAGTAGAAGCCGCAACCCGTCACAGCCCCTGTATCCAGTGGAATTGCCTGTATACCCGTTTCAGTTCGTGTCAGCTGACATCTTCAAATTCCAGGGCAATTATATTTGATGACGGTAGATGCCTACAGTAAATGGCCGTATGCAGCTCAGGTAAAAGATCAGTCAGCAGCGGCAACCGTTTTGGAGCTTGATAGAATATTTTCCGTTTTTGGATCACCAGATAACGGGACCCGTTTCGCAAACGTTGAAATGTGAGCATTCAGCGCTCGACATAACTGCCGTCTTAAAACATCGAGTCTAGAGTACGCCCGCTCCAATGGTCTGCCGGAACGTCATATCCAAACTGTTAAAAGGACACTTCTTAAGACGCTCCTAGAAGGGAAGACGCTGTCTGAAGCTTTGGCGGCAATTCGCTCAAATCCACTGTCACTCACTACCGTCGCCAGCGGCGCTGTTGCAAAGCCGAAACTTGCACCATGGTTTGCCGTTCATACGGTCCAGCCTTCAGCCGGCAGCAGTCCCAGGAGCCAGAATGGTTCAGCAGCTGCAGAAAAGTCAAAAGGAAACTGACTTCTTCCATAGATATGCCCCAGATATTCGGTGTTCAACGCTGTGTGTGGGTCAGTGGGTGCGGGTACTAGTTACAGGTATCTGGCTCCGAGGCGCGGTAACTTAAGTCTGCGCAGAGCCGGGTTCATACCTGGTCAAAACGAGTGAAGGACGTTCCTTTAGGCGCAACAGGAGCGCAGTCAACATCGACAAGTAACCACCAGTGGTCCGCCGCACAGTCGACAATCCTGGTCAGCAAGTCAGCTCGCCCTGGCGAGATCTGTTGAACGTCCCTAAACGCCGCGTTCTAGCATCACGAGGGTCCAATGCGTGTTAGCCTCTCTCTCTCGCTCTACCGTCCCAGTCACCCGTCTATCTCATTGTTGGCGTTGTCGCGTTCACTGTCAATGAGATGCCTCGTTTGTGTCAGTTCATCTTTCGTCATTATTCTTGTCTGTATTATCGCTTTGTGTGTATGTGAAGGGGAAATGTTGTAGTGTATTCACACACCCGGTAGGGGCCTAAACAGGGAGAGTAGCTAAGAATACAGACAGTTGACCAAGACACTTCAAGGTTATAACAACAGTGTTTGTCATCGCTTGATGTATAATTTTGTCTCAACTAACACAAACAAGTGTGACAGTCTTTTTTAAAATGAACCAAAGTTTGTAGTAGTAGTAATAAATGTAATTTAATTTTCACGTTCGCTTTTATTATTGCACCTGTTCTTCTTTAAATTGCTACGTGTGTTTAGACGTGGTAGAGTATAATGAGAAAAGAACACGGTTACTCGAATGTAACTTATAATTATGGTTCGATGGGTTGGAGTTGCGAAGAATTGAACAGTTTAATTCAGTTTATTAAAGAATTTACAGCTCAAAATTCTGATATCAATTTACACAAATTACGTGTGTTGCAAATTTAAGCTAAAATTTCGATCGTCTTTGTTCCGGCTTGTAAATTGATTCAAAGGAAATTTTCTGGTTAGATATTATACTTGTCTTAATTAAAAGGTGTGCATACTTGGTATTCTTTTAAATGACCGAATAGTGCTATCTTTAATTATATTTGCAAATTATTTGTAGACTATACTGCTACATTTGTTTCGACGTGTTACTATTTAATGAAGATATTGTCACACTGGACTTAACTTTGTAAATTATTTGTATTGAACTCTAAAGGAAAAATACAATACACAACAGAAATAAAGAGTGACTGAGGTTGAGGAGTGACTACGGTTTTTACTTAACTTGAACACAGGAACATGAAGAGAACTAGAAGAGGGCAAAAAAAGTATGGGCTTTTATACCATCATGGTGGAAATACGCTCCATCTCTAGGGTACATAAATTCTAAGACTAACTATCTTTTACTAACTTATCTGCGTGTTACAGCATCTTTTCATGAGAAGCCGTACTTTACGCAATTAAAACGTTGGTTGTCACGTCTTTTCAGAAATGATAACCACGTCAACTATTTTCCCTTCGCGACAGGTCCCCCTTCTTTAAGACAAGCGACCCAACTGTACTAACAATCATTAGAAAGAAATTAAGAGAAGGACATAATATTGGAAAAACCCTTTTTTTAAAAAATCGTTAAAGGATAGTTAACGACGACTAGCAGGCGTGATGAATAAGCATACGATAAAGCAAGGTCGCTTTAGAGAGGTTAATGAGCTTTTATTGGAAAGGAATTTGCTAGAACTATGGAAGGGGTACAAGAGTAAGAAGACGGCTATAATTAACAATTGATAAGATGTTATCAATAAAGACAAACTACAATACTACGACGTATAAGAATTCAACTGTTGCCTTTCATCTTTAGTTTGTTTTTTACCTCCAAACAAAAATGTTCACGTTTCACTCTGTTCTCGAAAATCTTCGCCGGTTTGAATATGCGTTAATGTGTTTTGGAGAAGCCACGTATACTACTGGTAGGAGCCGTTTCAGCCGTTTGACGCAGGCTGATCGTGAGGATTTTCTAGACATTTTGGCGAGAGTGCATACCGCCGACGCACGTTTAAATTTTTCACTCTCCATCAGTGCTCCTTGGATTAACGACTTCTACAACAGGTACGTAATCTTCTTTGATCTTTTTCTGTTGTTTCAATCACACTTATTTTTCTTTCTTCTTTTTAGCACATATCCTGGTTATGCAAGATATCGGGATCATTTTTCGCATTTCCATGCTCGGCTTCTCTGGTGGTTTCAGTCCGATGAGGACATTTAACATCCAACTCCTCGCCGTTCCGATTTCTACAACGAAGTTACTCAAGCCGAGATGGAAGCACGACAAGAAGCTCGGCGCACTTGGCTTGATGTCTTGAATTCGGAAAATGACGAACGTTGACACTGCTAACTTCGGCGATTTTTACCTGCTGCGGGAGCTTTGGCGTCTTTTAGATCTTCTTGGTGATCGTGAAGAGTAGTTAGTACATCTTCTGTTTGACAATAAGCTTTTTCACTTCTTTCACACAGCAGTTGTTTCTTTTATTTTTTATCACTAACAATTTTTCTTTTAGAGATTTTCAGTTTCCATCTCTTCCCTCCCGCGGTCTCCGGGTGGAGAGGTTTCACAATGTTCATGACCGATAAGACGCTTATGCAACATGTAGTATTTAACTACTAAAAAGACTATTCCAAACACTAAAAGGATGTTGGAAGCGGCCAACTCGTAAGGATAATGAGTGAGGTAAGCTTCTTTTTGTTTTTCTTTTTTCATAATTAAATTATGAATTTGCACTCCGGTCACTTCAGCTGATAGGGTTGCTTGTGCGTTGCGGTGAAGCAACTGACTAATGATGTCTACCGATGAAGTATTTCCCCGCGGAAGCTCGACGAAGGTGTGTTTTTTGACACCCGTTGCTTGGACATCTTGTGCAAAGATTTTCACTGAAGGTAGAACAACTGCTTGTAGCTTTGGCGCCATTATGCTACCTTCCATGCTGGCTGGGAACACCCATTCTTCGGTTTGAGCGGTGCATCCCCAAGGTATTTCAAACAATCCAACTGCTGGTAAAGTTGTTGTTCTTAAAGGTGGCTTCTCTCCTCCTGCTGGGCAGGGAAAACACAATCTCGTGTGGCTTTGTTGCTGAGTAGACCCATTGATTGAATCCCATGTAGACTACTTCAGCCCCGCGTCAGTCTGTGAACTACTTTTTGCATTGTGTGTTGATTCGGGTGAATCATTTAAAAAGACAGCTATTGTGCAAGACTTACGGGCTGTTCTCTTGCTGATGCCGGTATGAAATTTACAAAGTGGTCGTCCTATTTTGCTGCAATCCTTTACATCTTCTTTGGATATTTCTAGAAATGTTTCGAGGTCGGCACATACAGCAAGGTAGTCTGGAAGATTTCCGAACAGTACATCATGCGTTCCGTTATCTGTAGCTGCAGGCAGCTTGATAATTTCGAAGAGCTTGTACTGCTGGGCGTGATCAAAAATGGGAACATGCATGAAGAGGCGAAACGAGTTTTCCATGGCCGCCACGGTGACAGTAGATTCTCGGTAGGCGACCCAAAGCTCATCACTGGAAATAGATCATCCTCTTGGTAGTTGCTCGTTTATCATTTTAATAACTTTATTGAATCTTGCTGGAGAGACGATTTGTGGCGCCAAATTTTTTGTTGGCTATCAGACTAAAGCCGGATTGCCGGAGAAATAGGACCTGGAGAAATAGGACCCGGAGATTTAGGACCCCAAAATAGGACCTGGAGAATTAGGACCCGGAGAAATAGGACCCAATTTTCAAACATTTTTTGGGGGGTCCTATTTCTCCATCATAAGGGTCCTATTTCTCCCTGCTCTTGGTCCTATTACTCCTATTTAAATATCTATATGTTCCATGGTGGAAAGGGAGAACCGGACGGATTATGTAGTCTTCCGCACTCTAAACAGCGTTACCAATTGCTCGGGTAATCATTCCATCATAACTTTTTTGTTTGAATTGATATTTGTAATATTTGATTGATTACATGCCTTATCTATTGCTTTATACAGCTCATGTATAAAAGTTATACTTTTTTATACACAGTGTTTGGTTTTTAGCCCTTGACATTTTGTTACTGGCGTTTCCAGTCCTAGTATCGCCCCCCCCCCCCCCCCCCGACTAAAGTCCTTATTCCATGGGCGTTCCCGGGGCGGGGGCGCTTTCGCTTTATTTACTTTTCTATATTAGCAGGCGAATTATTTTTTTTGGGTCTTCAATGGATGACTGTAACTGAAAGGACTTTTCATATTGACTCTGATAGATAAAGGTATGTGAAGGGCCAAAACCTAATTTTAAAAATATTCATGAATAGTGGTTTTCTTTTGCATGAATTAACAAAAATTGTGAGTGTAACTTTTTTGTTAGATTCTAGGGAAGAATGGATGGCTGCTATTGAGCATGTTGCTGAACGGCTTCATACAGACCTGATAGCAATGATGTGGATATGCTCGTCGTTTCCGAAGAAAACGACCTAAAGGGCTCATCATCACTGTTATCCCTATCTAACAAAATGGTTTCTTTGCCAATGGATGCAGGGAATGATGAATTTCAAATGAAATTTCTTGTAACTGGAACGTCTAATCGTCCTCATCATTCAGGGAAAAAGAAAGTGGTACGTAGTCGAAGAGAGAAAAGTATGTGGTTTATTAATAGTGAAGACGGTTTAACCATTTTTAACTATTTTTTATTGCAATGTTGTTCCTTTTTTACCCCAATATTTGTTTGAAACAGAGGTTAGAAAATTTCGAGTTCATCAAAATGTGGGCAAAGTTATGTTTGGAAAGATGATTCTTGGCCGAGAAAAAGGCACTGGCTACTTGTTCGCCATCAAAATCTTTAAAAAGGAAGTCATTATTGGAAAGACGAAGTTGCCCACATTCTTACGGAAAACCGCGTGCCACCACCAAATATCCTTTTTCTTTTATTGTAAAACAGTTTTCATTCAATATATTGCGCCCTTTCTCATTCATATTTTTAAAACTTCCAAACAGGCATTAAAATATTCCTTTCAAACAGCTGAACGGTTGTGTTTCGTAATGGAATATGTTAACGGTGGTGAAATGTTTTTTTTCATCTTTCACGTGAACGAAATTTTGCTGAAGACAAAACGCGGTTTTACGGAGCGGAAATTGTTTCAGCGCTAGGTTATTTACACGATCAAGGCATTAATAGGGACCTTAAGGAAACAACCTGATAGATAAATTGTTTTGTTTCTTGGAGTTTCACGTACGAAACGATTTTTTGTTACCAGCTGGAAAATTTGTTACTCGCAAAGATGGACACATAAAGATTGCTGACTTTGGACTTTGTAAAGAGGATACCACGTACGGAAGGACTGCCAAAACATTTGCTGAACCCCCGAGTACCTTGCCCCTGAAAGAGCTTAGAAGACGACGACTACGGGAGTGCAGTACGTTGGTGAGGCTTGGGTGTTGTCATTTATGAGCTCATTTGCGGTCACTTTCCGTTTTACGATCGGGATCGCGACATTCTCTTTGACCGTATTCTTTTGGAAGAAGTTAGATTCCCTCGAACACTATTGCAGGAAGCGAAAGATCTTCTTGGTGGGCTTTTAGCTAAGGATCCACATAAGAGATTAGGAGGCGGCCCGGAAGATTATCAAGAAATCATTCTACATCCATTTTTCCTACCGATTTCTTGTACAGATCTAGTTCAAGGGAAGGTACGTAGGCGTGCAGGTTGTATTTGAATGTTTTGATTTTACCCTGTCTCCTACACGCAGATTCCACCACCGTTCAAGCCGCAAGTGGTAAGTGAAAGACACCCGATAATTTTATATTTATGCTTATGCTCAATGAGAGAAATAAACTATTTGTAAAATTGATAAAACTCTTACGAATGTTTGCGTAATCCATTTTTAATTACTTAATACTTAAATTGAAAATTTTAGGGAACTAATTCCTAAGTGTGAAATGCATGCTAAGGAATTTAAAATGCGATAAAGAAATAAATGGTATTTGAATCAAAATTGAATTATAGTAGTTTTTTTCTTTTGTCCTTGCTTCAGACGATAGTTTGTGTAAGATTGTAATGTTATTCCTATATACATAATTCATCAAATGTTAGTAATACTGAACTAGACTTCATGATAACAAATCTCGTTCCTAGCACCCACCAAAAACCCCACGGAACTCATTCAATTTTCGTGCTTACCATGTAGGCCTAGTTCTTTCCTTTGTCCACAAAAGGCAAAAACAATATTTTGCGCAAGGGCAAACAGTGTTTCATTATTAAATAAACGTTTGTTAAATTATTTTTATATAATAATTTTCTTATTTGTCTGTGTATTAAAAGGTACTTATACGCCCTCCCAAGAATCCTCATTGAGGCACGAAGAAAAAAGGAAAAAAAAGTGAATAAGGACATTAGTAAAGGGAGGGTGATGGTAGGCCTGAAAACACCAGTAAGAAAATGTCAAATGCAAAAATCCAAATACTGTGTGAACAAAATTACTTTTCTATTAAATGAGCTCTAAAAAGCAACAGATAAAGCATATAATCATGCAAAAACATTACGAATACTAATTCAAAAACAAAAGTTCTGATGGAGTGAAAACACGTCATATTGATAACGGTGTTTGAAGTGCAGAAACCAATATAACCCGTTCGGTTTTCTTCTTAAATATCGGACAAATAATGCTCGTTCGATTTGTGGTCTTTTTAAGATGGAGAAATAGGACAAATACCAAGGAGATATAGGACCATTATGATGGAGAAATAGGATCCTTCAAAAAATGTTTGAAGATTGGGTCCTATTTCTCCGGGTCCTATTTCTCCAGGTCCTATTTCTCCGGCTACCCTAAAGCCGACGTCGAGACTAGCGGCCAGTTGTCGTAGCCACAGCAAGATCGGATTCATCGCTTCAAACGTTTCCTCCAGTTGGATATAATACTCGAAGTGATTTAGTTCTAGTACTTCTCTGTTCACCATCCTCTCCATGAGGTTTGTTGTAACATTGTTTAGTGTGGAATACTGGCCTCGCAGCTCTTTCATGAGTTTTGCGTTTGTTCTGGACTCCCAAAGTGATTTATTTACTATTGTTGCTTGCTTATCGATGATGTGGATTACTTCTCTTTGGTTTTGAGAAACAAGTTGTATCTGACTGTTTAATTCTTCTAAATCTTTTTTTTTTTAATACTACAAACAGCCATTTCAGGATTGATCCTCCATCGCCAACGAGACTTCGACGACTTCTTTGGTTAGTATTCAAGGCTTTTTTATGTTTGTCAATCGGTCTGCTACATTCTCCATTCCTTTTAGAATTGTTTGCGTTCTGCTAGCAATTCTTCTGCCCGCTATTCGTTATTGTGATCGTGAGCCCTCATTCTTCCATTTTTCTGCCACTTTTTGTTGCTCGCATATCTTCTGTTTTAAGTATGCTGTTGCTGTATCGGCTAATCCCAAGTCGAGATCTGTTACAATGGTTCACGATGATTCACTGAATGCAACATCAGTTTGTTTGAATATGGCATTTTCCCTTAGGATTAACGAATTGCTTGATAGTGGTCCCAGCAGAAAAATGAGAAACGGCACCAGTAAAGTTAGATACCAGGCTGGAGGTCTTCCGCTACGGATGGGTCTTCTGGTTGAAGTTGGCATGATTAATTCCGGAGTGGGCGTGACCACATCGTTTTCTTCTATGTCTGGTGACGCACTGCTTTGTTCAATTGGTGTTTCTTCTGGATCAGCCTGAGGTTGTGGATCACTTGAAGCAGGTATATCTTGTACTTCTTTTTCTTGATGATTTTCACCTTCTTTCTCTGAAGCTTCTTTGGTGATGCCAGGACCCGACACAGCTTCGTGGAATGATTTCATCCGCACTACGTGAACGATATCTGTTTTCCCTCGGCCAGTTGCCGATATCACTTCATAGTTCACTGGTGTGGTTTGTCTCAACACTTTGAATGGTCCTAGCCAACGAGGAAGAAGTTTTTCTGATTTTCCCATTTTGCACACAGGCTTGTAGACCAACACCAAATCTCCTTCTCTGAATGACAATTCGCTATGGCGTGCATCGTAGGTTTCTTTTTGTTTTTGTTGTATTCGCTCTATTCTAATTCTCATTTTTTCTCTAGCTGCTGGTAAGTCAGCTATTAGACGTTCTGCATATCCCACTGCTGCTTCTTCTTCTTCCAGCAAAGGGTTTGGAACTGCTTCCAAATCCAAATCGATGGGAAGTCTGGGCTCACGTCCTTAGAGGAGAAAGATTGGTGAGTATCCTGTAGATTCTTGTCTGTCTGTGTTGTATGCGAAGCAAACATACTGCAAGGTTTCGTCCCAATCTCGTTGATCGTTGCTGACGTACATTGACAGCATTATAGCCAACGTATGGTTTATCCTCTCCACTGCTCCATTTGCTTCGGGGTGATAACTGGAAGTCGTCTTGTGGTTGTTAAGTAGTCTCTTGACGACAGCTTGAGTTAGATCGGCAATGAAACACTTTCCTCGCTCCGTTATAATTTGCTCTGGAGCCCCATGGCGCAGGAAAATTTGATGAACGAAGAATTTTTCAACGTCTTCTGCCTCTCCAGTGGGCATGACTTTTAACTCAACCCATTTGGTTAAGTAACCAACTGCCACTATAATCATTCTGTTTACTTTTGTGGAGAGTGGAAATGGCCCTAGAAGGTCCATTCCTAATCTTTGAAATGGTCTTTCCAATTTAAAGAACTTGCAGAAGCCCTGGAGGATCTGGGACTCCTTTTCTGCCTTGACAATGTGCGCAGCTCTACACATGGCGAACTACGTCTAGTGTCATCTTCGGACAGTAGAAACGATCACAAATTTTATTTAGTGTAGGGGAGACTGGGGTGATTTGGGACACCTTTTGTTTTTGTTCCATAACTCCTTCACAAATTGCTTGATTTTATTTTTGACTGGATTTATATTTTTGTTGTACCTTTCTTTACCTCCGTGTTTTTTTCCCGATTTTTATAATAAATAATTTACGTTTTACAGATTTTTAAAGTTTGGAAAAATTTGAGGGAGGAGCCTATGGTGTTGGGTGAATTGGGACACCAGGGTGGGTGATGTGGGACACCCTAAGTTTATACTCATAAAATACATTTAAAAAATTGTAATAAATCAGTAGGATACTACTAGATATACTCTTTTTTTTAAAAAAGTAAGTTAGTTAGAAATGTAACTTTTTTACTAATTAATGCAACGCTGTTTTTGTAGCTCCGCCTTTAACTCCACCCACTACTGTTCAATTTCAGGCACATTTGCTGTCCCAACTAGCCCCAAAAAAGTCTTTTGGTAAAAATACAATTTCCCCTCAAAATAATGGTCCTAAAATTAAATTTTTTTTTGCAAACGATAGAGAAATGAATAGACTACCTGTTTGTATGTATAAAATATTAACTACTTGTAGTATTGTGAAGAAAAACACTAAATGGCGGCGAAAAATTTAAGGAAAAAAATACCGTTTTTTAAATTTTCTACATAACTTTCGTATTTTTTCACATATTCGTTTAAAACTTTTACCCTAAATAGGAAACACAAATACTAATAACATATATTTTTTTTGAAATTTTAAATCAATTACTTCTATTTTTCCTCTAGCTGTCCCACTTCACCCACTGTCCCGGCTCACCCCAGTCTCCCCTACGGCTGATGCCGTGATGGCCGGAGACAACGTCGTCATGGTATGCGTATAGGATTCTCTCACGGTAGTCAACAGGTACGCATAATCTTCTGTAACTTTTTCCATCCTTTATGGTTTCTTTGTAGAGTTTTCCATTGTTCATGACGATATTTTTAAATCTCCGTTCTCCACTTTGGAGTTTCTGGACGAGCCGATTCCAATTAGTGCAGGTTTTTTGTTTGTCTGCTAGGGCATCACTTTCTTCTTCGGAGAGTATTGGGTCCTCAGTTAGCGCCCCGACCACGAAACAGTGGTCATGTTCTAACTCTTCTGTTTTTGGTAATTGGTGTCTTGAAAGACAATCTGCATTGTCGTGCGTTTTCCCACTACGATATACAATCGTCATATCGTATTCTTGTAGCGGCAGGCTTCAACGTGCTAAACGGCCTGCGAGGTCTAAATTTTGCTCATCAGCCAACACAGAGCTTGGTGATCTGTGACGACTTTCATTGTGCAGCCCCACACAAAACATCTGAACTTTGAGAGACACCACACTAGTGCGAGACATTCTTTTTCAGTTATCGAATAGTTCACTGCTGAGTTGGTCAGTATTCGGCTGGCGTATGCTATGGGACGTTCTGCTTCTTCTATGCGCTGGGCTAGTACACCTCCTATCCCGTGTCCGCAGGCATCAGAAAAAATTTCCATTTGGCAAGTCGTAGTTGGGATGGGCCAAAACTGGAGCTGAGGTGAGCGCTTTTTTCAGGGCATTGAAACTGTTAGCCTGATCTTATCCCCATACGAACGGAATTTCTTTCTTCGTGAGTGACGTGAGTGGGCGTGCAATTGAAGCGAAACCTTGGATATAACGTCTGCAGTACGAACATAGGCCCAAAAACTTTGCACTCGCTTAACTTTGTTTGCTGTTGAATCGCCTTTACTAGGTGATGGGAAATTTGAGACTGCGTCGAGCTTTTCAGGATCTGGTGCTACACCGTCTTTCGAAATCAGATGTCCTGAACAGAGTGCTCTAGGAATGAGCAATTTACCACTTTAGTTTCAAACCAGCTTAAACAAGGCAACCGAGCACTAAGCGAAGTCCTTCCAAGTGTTGTTGGAAGGTTGCTGAGTAAATTATGACGTCATCCAGGTATATAAGACATGTCGTCCAGCGAAGTCCAGCCAAAATAATATCCATGGCTATCTGAAAGATGCCAGGGGAAATAGTTAGACCAAAAAGGAGAGTGCGGAACTGGTACAATCCATCTTCAGTGATTCCGCATCCTTCCACATGATTTTGAATCACAGCTCTTTCCTTCCAGGCACTTTTGTGGGATAGAGACAGTGGTAACCCCCGTCATAAGTACCTAGAGGTTTCGACAGACGTACCCAGACAGACATACCTTTACAGAAAATGGAAAAACATCTCCCGTCAAAGCTACCCCGACATATGTACCCAATAAAAAATTTAAAAACGCTCCTGTCACAGCTACCCCTTTAAAAATTTATTTAAAAAAAAGTCGTCTTATATACCCATTTGTTTAACTGAGACAGACAAACCTACCCCTTCGCTGAACACTGATCGACATAACTACCCTTTCGATTAATACAGTGCGACAAACCTATCCCTTAGATTGAAATGGCAAAGAAACACCTTACTGACCCTGCAGATTAAACACAATAAACGAACGTGAACATGTCGTTCTTCTTTCTAAATCCTAGTTTTGATTTTATCTAACGTATTACGCGATTTTCTATAATTTGATATTTAATACGCATGTAGTCCCCTTTGCTAATGTTGTCGTGTTTTAGCTCTTTTTTCTAAGCTCGTCGTGTATTGATTTTATAGCGCTTTTTATATATTTTCTTTTTTGTTTTCAGGCATGGACACATAGCGTTCTATCGGAAGGGAAAAAGTAGGTATCAGAACACTGATGCCGAGGACGATGTGAAAGATCAAACGATAATCATTGGCGTTCAAGGTGTTATCGCTTTCGGCCGTTCGACAAAGGATTTTAAGTTACATTTCGTACGTAGTTAGCAAAACAAAGAGAAGATGGCGTAAGCTAGGCTCTATATCAATCCTTTGCACCACAGGATTCAAGAAACAAACAGCAGATGGCGCGTCATACAAGATTCAACGAGTGAAAATCTTATGTTTCGTGGGCGAGAAGAGCATGTTTAAGTGTCAAAATTTTAGAAACCAAAGACTCTACGAGAGCACAACAATTAAAATAGTTTGTAGGGAAGAAGCGTCCTTTTTTCCCGTTTCTTTTTTTGAAAAGGGCACTGAAATAATAGCGTTGCTTTTTTAGCACTGTAACCCAATTTCTCCCCGTCGGGGAATTGAACCCCCGGTCTCCCGCGTGACAGGTGGGGATACTGACCACTATACTGCCGAGGACGTGACTTGTAGTCACGAATCCCTATAAGAGTCTCTAAGCAGCTTAAACCTAGATTTGTTTACATTAGACCTCGATAATATATTTACATTTTATCCGACATAATCGGGGTTATTTTATCAAGAATTCCTATTTTATCCTGTTTTATCCATTTCTGGATTTTTTCATCTCCATTTATATTTATTTTGGGGTATTGTTATTAGTATTTTCAGTTTTTTGTTTATTCAGTATTTTCATTTTTATTAGTAGTTGTTATTGGTATTTTTCTTAGTAGTATTGGGTTTTTCTGGATTTTAAAGTATCTCGTTTATGTAACTGGTCACTGGGGTAGTAATCAATGGCAGAGGATGGAGCATCTAGTAGTAGAAATGCTACTACAGTAAGACTCCATGGAAGCAAAATAAAAATTCCTGTTCCTCTGCCAAACATTTTACGATGTGGGGAGCCTACATGCCGAGGTGAGAGGGGAAACGGGCCCTGGTCAGGGGAACGTAGGAAACAATTGACGGAGAAACACATCAAAGAAGGCCATTCCAGAAGATCCTATAAGGAAAAATAAGAAAAATGACTTCCAAAATTGTGAAACTTTCAAAAACCACCAAGGCAGCACCTGTGTCAGCAACCTCTGATCATACAGAGTTTCTCAAAACAGAAATTTCTAAGCCAAGAATAACAAGTACACTGCCAAAGCCAATTTTTAACAGTGAAGGCTGCCTGGTTTGCAGCAAATTTGGTTTTGGAGAACTAATTACTCCTTTACCCATTCTGAAAAAGACTCTTTCGATCCAAAAGCAGCAATGATTAAAATAAAACAAACGTCAAAGAAAAAGTGAAAATCTTGGAAGGCAAAGGTGAAGTTGAGAAGGCAAGAAGCATTGAAGGGAAACAGGCATGGGAAGGTTCTCTGCAAAGAGCTGAAGGTGTTAGGGTAAACTTTCAATTTGACAAAAAAAAATTTAAGATCTTCGAAAATGTTAACCTTTCTGTGTTACAATAGGTAAATGACGATGTGAATTGCTTGCTAAATAAATTTAAAAACGCGATAAAACCAAATCACAAAGTAAAAATAAGTGGACCAATGCATTGAAGAACAGAAAAGGAGAAAAGCTAACATTAAGAAACATGAAAAGAAAGAACCCAAACTAATGAAATAAGGCCAATTTATCGTATTAATGAGCGATACTGACTCTTGGATGAGTTAACTCGTGTTCTATTATGTCCAAAACGTGTTATAGTTTTGTATTAAAATACACTGGCATGCTTTCCATGTTCGTGGAAAATTTTAAGTAACAAATCTTTGATTCATTTAAAAAGGTTTAATGGCTTAATCATAAACATTAACCACAGACACATCACATTAATCAACTTAACATTAATCACAGACTCAAAAAAAAAAGGTCTTTCATGGTGGAAAATAATTAAAATTGATTTTTCATTATTAGTAACTTTGTTAGCATCAAGACATAAGATTTTAATATTATTCCTATAAACATTATTTATCAAATGTTAATAATAATGAACTAGCCTACATGTAAACATATAATAGTTTTCAACATCCGCCAAAAGTCCCTCAACCCTATTTCTATTGGCGTTCATGCATGTAGTTCTTTCCTTTGTCCGCGAGAGGCACTGTAACTAGAGTAAGCATTTGGCTTTTTCTGCGTCAGTAGGGATAGGGCTAAAAGCATAGTACACCACGAACCAGTCGTCTTTATCTATGCTTCACCTGTAGTTTTAGTTGAGAAAAAAAGTGGAGAAGTCAGGTTTTGCGTCGATTATCGAAAATTAAATAGTATTACAAAGAAAGATTCGTTATCTATGCCAAGGATAGATGAAACATTGGATAAATTGTATGGGAAGAAATTTTTCACTACTCTCGATTTAGCTGCTGGATATTGGCAAATTCGGGTAGAAGAGCCAGCTATAGAAAAAACAGCATTTGTTGTAGAAAATAATCTTTACGAATTTAAGCGTATGGCATTTGGCTTGTGCAATGCACCTGCCACATTTCAAAGACTAATGAATTATGTACTGAAAGACGTTTTGGGAAGTAAGGCATTAGTTTATTTGGATGATCTTTTCTGATAATTTCGAAGACCATTTGAGGGATATTCGTGAAGTTTTTCAACTGTTACAGGATGCAAATTTAAAATTAAAACTTAAAAAATGCCAGTTTATTAAACGATCGGTAAATTATTTAGGCCATGTTATTTCGACTGAAGGAATTAAGCCAGATCCAGGGAAAATCGATAAAACAGTGAATTATAAAAAAACCTTCTTCTGTAGACGAAGCGAGATCATTTTTGGGATTAGCCGGATATTATAGGAGATTTATTCAAAATATTGGATCAATTGCTAAACCATTGACCAGATTAACTCATAAAAATCTTAGCAGAAAACCTTTTGTTTGGGGTACTGAGGAGCAAGCTGCCTTTGAAAAATTGCGAACTTCTCTAGTTACGCCCCCAGTATTAGTTTACCCCAATTTCAATGAAAAATTTTTACTTTTCACGGACGCATGTGATTATGGAATAGGAGTGGTACTTTCGCAGATACAAAATGGCCACGAACATCCGATAGCCTATTCTAGTAGACAATTAACGAAAGCTGAGATGAAATATGCCACTACAGAAAAAGAAGCTTTAGCAGAGATTGATGCGATTAAACATTTTATACATTATCTTTTGGATTAGCCATTTGAAATTATTAGTGATCATCGTCCATTACAGTGGCTTAAGGATCAAAAAGATAATAATGGGAGATTAGGACGATGGGCTATATTATTAGCTGCGACCAATTATGAATTAAATTATAGGCCTGGTCGTATTCACCAAAATGCTGACTGTTTGTCACGTCTAAAGGTAGCTAGTATCCAAACTGGGAAAAATATTAAATTTATTTGTGAAAAACAATTAGAAGATGAACTTTGTGTAGCTATTAGGAATTATTTAGAGAAAGGAGAGTTGGATGAAGTTTTTCAACAATCTAGGCCAGATTGGGTAAAAGAAATTGAATATTTTGAAATTATTGAAGGTACTCTTTATCGGCATGAGTTGCCTTTTTCAAATAGCAAGCGCCGCGAAGTAAATTATCAATTGGTGTTACCTGTATCGCTTCGCCATCTAGTGCTCAAAGAATTACATGATGCACCGTTGGGAGGACATTTAGCATTTTATAAAACTTATTTAAAAGTTAAAAATCATTATTATTGGCCTAACATGAGGAGCGATATTAAAGAATATTGCCAAGCCTGCGAAATATGTATAGCTAACACTTCCTCCACATATAGGGCACTTTTGCACCCTCATGAAGTTGCCAAAGCGCCTTTTCAAGTAATTGGAATGCACTTTTTAGGGCCTATTACTCCAATTTCGCCTAACGGAAATAGTTATATTTTAGTTATTACTGATTATTTTAGTCGATGGGTAGAAGCAGTCGCTTTAAAAGATCAAACTGCGTTAACAACAGCTGAGTGTATATATAAGACTATTATTGTACGTCATGGGATGCCAAAAGCCATTCTTTCTGATCGCGGGACCAATTTCACTTCAAAATTATTTCGATATTTTTGTAAGAAATTAAAGATTGATCAAAGGTTAACAACTGCTTATATTCCAGCCAGTAATGGGAAACAGAGAGATTCAATAGGACATTAACAACAATGTTAAGGAAAGAATTAAAGGATGGAGAGCATTCCAATTGAGAAGATATGCTAGACGACGTATTATTTGCTTATCGCAGCTCAGTGCACGCCTCAACACTTGACACCCCTTACTATTTACTCCACGGTAGGGATCCGAATATTCCAATAAATGAATTTCTTGATGCGTCTCCAAAAACATTTAAATCGTCTTCGGATTATGTAGGTAATTTAGCGGAACGTTTGCGTTATAGTTTCCAAAGGGTTAGAGAAGAAAGCGGAAAAGATAGGGAGCGTCAGAGGAAACAATATAACAAACGCGCCAAAGAAAGACGATATGCGGTAGGCGATAGAGTGTTATTGGATATTCGCGTAGTTAAAGATGGGGATAGCAGGAAATTCACTTCTAAATATAAAGGACCATATAGGATAGTGAAAGTATATTGTAATAATACTGTAGATATAGCGGATAACTCTTATATCTGTCAACGTACTCACGTTAACAGATTAAAACCTTTGTACGAAACAATGCTTTGGAAGACCGAGCATTATCCAACATTTGAGACCCCTTTTGAGTTTGAGAGTCGATTTCGTAAAACGATTTCAACTCAAACAATTGACTTATCGAAAAACGAGGATAGGCTTATAGATGAATTTAATGATTTGTGTGATGTCCAAGAAACTGTAAACCCTTCTGTCGTAAACAACACACTTCTGGACGAAGATATGAAAATACACACCGGAAATGGATTTGAAAACCAGCAATCTCAAACAACGGAAAATAATCCAAATTCTATGGAATTACCAATGAAGACGGATTTCATTCATCTGAATTCACAAGATTCTGGAACTTCTCAAGAAAATTTGAAAAAAGATGATCCTCAAACAGTCTCGAACACCGGACGTCCACAAAGAAATCGCAGGAAGCCTATTCGATACACCGCTGGATTTTAATTTGAAACTTTTCATCTCTGATTTAATGATGGAAAAAAGGACTATATAAGCTCGCGACACACAGTAGCAGATATTCAACAGTTCGTATTTTTACAACATGGACTCTTAAGACACTGTTGAATTGAACGAGTGGGACGTCGCCCAAACCATCGAAGTGGCGATGACTTCGCAATTGTCTATGGGGGAGGAAGAGCCTGCGGAAAAAAGGTGCAAGCTCGAAGATAGTGAAGTCGAAAGCACCGACGAAAAAGAAGAAATCCAGAGGGAGAAGACTGTCGAGGAGTTTCTGTATCCAGCAGTGACTGAAGAACAAAGAAAGAAAAGAGATGAAGCTGACAAGTATTGTGACGACTTGTTGGAATCATACCGAAGCCCAGAACACCATTCAGAGGATTCAGAGGACGAACACAACTGGCGTAAGGAAAAGAGGCGTTTCAACAGGGAAATGCGGAAGCGGACTAGGGATTTGGCTGACGAACTTCAGCTCCATATCCGTCAGGAAAATTGGAGAAAAGCAGTTGTGAAATTGAAAAGAATTTTGGATTTGGACCCTGAGAACAGGAGCCCACCTCTCTACGGATGGTTTCCTGAGGATTGGAATCCTCAATACCGTTGCAGATTCTGCAAGAACAATTAAAGAAGAAAGACAGGTGAAGAATTTTTCGTCTTTATAAAAATTTATTTCTTTGTTGTAGTGCTTTTCTTGTGGCCTATCATATTATTCCTTTTTGTTATGTGTTATTTTTCTTATGATTCTATTCTTGTGTCCCTTTGTCAACTTTTAGCATCTCTTGAATTCGCTTATCCGACAAACCATATACTTGTCATTTAGATACAAATTTTGGGTATACAATTTTAATTTTGTCTCTTACGGATAATAATAAAAAGGAAAAAAAAGAATTTTTCTTTTCTTTAACGAGCCACAGTTGGTGAAGCCAATGAAAAATTATAAAATAATAATAAATAAAAGCTGAAATTCAAATATAGCAGAGGGAAGAGTAGTATTACACTACTGTAATAGAAATTGGATAAGCGAACGGCAAGGTTGCGAATACAGGATGACATATATATATATATATTTTCAAATATATATATATAGAATTTGACGATAATTTCTTCTGTTTCTTATAGTTATTTTTAAGTTGTATCAGTTGTTATTTCTGTTATATATATATGTTTATTATATATTAATTTTTTGTATATGCTTTGTACTTCTCGGAAATTGTAAGATGTTCTCTTCTCAATGTTGTCCTATACGGTTACATTTTCACTTACTTCGCATCAACAAACGAAGAGTTGCTTACAACATCAAGAAAAAAAAAACAATCCAATCGGATGTTAAACGTGTCGATTTTGGAGTAGAAATGGAAAAAATTATCGATTCCAAGAAGCTATTTCAAGATAGCTGACGACGACAATACTTGCCTATATAACAAACGTGGGCGCGTGGAGAAGAATCAAATCTTTCCTCACAACTTGGGTAAAATCATTCTACCGTGAAAAAAAAAAAAAAAGAGAAGAAAAAATGCCTAAAGACAACAACGGAAATTATAGACTGTCACCCTACACAACTCGTCGGCATAGTTCCGACATATCTTGGCGACTTCGACAAGAAAATTCGAGTGAGCCGGAAGCGGGGCCATCTGTCGCTCTCCGCACCTCACCTGTTTCACCCCAGGTCCCTTTTCCATCCCAGGTGAATCTTCCACTCCGGATCCGTGTTCCACCCCGGGTCCAGCCCAACCCGGCTCCACCTCAGGCGCCATCCAACCCGGTGCGGGTACGACCAATCGCTACACTAATGCCGGAACCCCTTCGTTCTTGCCCGCGCCCCACCTGGCCTACCCGACACGACATACACCTGCACGAACTCCATCTGCGAACAGGGGTTTTGAAGTTAGAGCTACACAAAGCTCTAAACGAAGAGAATTGGCAACGGTCTGTGGAGAATATTCAAGAAATTCTGGAGCTCGATCCACGGAACCGAATGCCTCCACCACAAAATTGGGCGCTATCCCAATGGTGGGTGCAGGACGTGTGCCCTACCTGCGGACGACCCGGAAGGCGCCCAAATGGAGCGAGATTTCTGAATCCAGATGATTAAAATTATTGTTTCTTGTTTTTTATTTTCTCCACACTTGATTTTTTTTATACATATACCTTGTGTTTCTTTTGTAGTTTATTAACCATTACATACAAATTTTCGATCTTGCATTTGTCTTAATTCTTTTTCTCATTAAAAAAAAAAAAAAAAAAGAGAAAGGATAAGACAATGACAAAATCCATCATTGCTTTTCTGTGTCTTAATTATTTTCATATTTCTATCTCTCACTTTTGTTTTCTATCTTATATACGATGTAAAAAATTATGAGTTTCTTGCAAGATGTTTACGTTCGAAACGATAAACTTTTAAATTCTACGTTCCATTTTTACTTAAGTATAACATTATTAACAATCATAATACTTATCGTAGCTTAGAACATTTTATTATACATTTTCCATACAATCATATTAACAACAATAACACAAAATAAAATAAAAAAAACTATCAATGTTGTCGAAACAAAAACTTTTCTTCTAGATTCACAAAATTGTTTTCACACGAAAGAACTTCTTTTTCCTCCCACGCTAAGTTCCACCCTTTCGATATTTTCTCCACTAGTGGTATCACCAACGCTCTGATTTTTATCCACTTCTTTTTACACTACTTTCCACTTTTCCTTCTTATTGAACACTGAAGCTGTTCCAACACTTCGCTGCAAGTGGAGAAATGTATTCTTCTTTCGTTAAATTTTATCAACTCTCTTTCACACTTCTTTTCACTTTTCTTTCTCTCGAATATTGAAGCTGTTTCAACTCTTGGAAACAAGTAGAGAAAATATTCTCGCTCCCTCTTTTTGCCGGAGGGCAACTAACGAGCCTTCCCTTCCACTTACATTGGTACGCTGAAAACTCCTTCTTCCCCTCAAGGCGAGTTAGCCCCGCCCACCTGTTCATATTTCACTTTCTTTTCCTCCGTTCCTAGCCAAGTCCCTTTTTCCCTTGCGTTGGACTTAGAAAAAATCGAAAATCTGAGTTTGACCTTTGGCGCACGGACTTTTTTCGCCGTAAAATTTAATAAGTTTCTTTTCTTCTCCGCAGAATTAAACGAAACAATCTTTTTCAATTATTTCTTTCTGATTAATACGAGCATCTTTTCCTCTTTCCAATGATACCACTTTCGATTAAAAATAAATTTTTCTTCTGCCCGAAAACACAGTTATAATGCGATGCCCTTTATTTTTCTATCTTTTGCCGTAGCGCAGCTACTGAAAAGCCGACGGGAGACCGTTGACCTTTCAAAGCCGTCGGGAAATTTTCACTTTTACTTTCTTTTCTCTTCTTTCTTTGCCTTTTATTTTATTTCCACTATATATATATAATCAAAAATATTAAAAAAAACTCAATGTCGTTGTAGAATACTTTTGGCCACTGCTCTGTTTAAATTTTTCTAATGTTTTTTTTTTTTTTTTTTTTTAATATATTTCTGGCATATGTAGAAATGTCGCCTTTTCCAATTGTCTTACTGCTATGTCTTTATGGGCTTCACGTTCGAGCCTTTGGAACGACCGTATGGGATTGTACTGAATAGTCGAAAAAGGGAATAATTCAATTTTCGGATGACATACGATCGGATTCATCCGGAAATAAACGATAAACACTCAATTGACATACAATATTCAGTGTATAGTGAAGTTCGCGCCGCAGTTCAATTTCCAGGATATATTTGTGCGAAGTGGAAACAAATTCGACATGTCACTATGAACTTTTTTGGACAATTGGTGATTGTGCCTGATAAAATTCCACTTGACACTACACCACCTTCGGTGCGAAGATCAAAAATTGACTGCTACGGAAAATAAATTTGTATTTGACCGTGAACCTGAAATTTTCGGTCATTGGTTACAAACGATCGATGTGGAAATTATTAATTGTGTGCTCGAAAAAATTCGCCTATATCAAGATGTTGAAGATAGTAATTTTTCTACGCCAAAAGGAATTGCTTCTGCCTCAACAGGTCATTTGTCGCATAATCACCTGACATTAGATTGGGACAAAACATATACGCAACGATCTGAACCAAAAGCTCATCTCATCGAATCTTGAATTGGGAAATTAATACGAAAAACGGGAAATGATACAATTTTTCGCCTTCAAGATGACAAAAAACAATTGGATTTTCATTTAACTTTTCAACCGCGTTGTATTCCCATACAAAACTCTTGTTCAAAGAAATCTGATGTCTTTAATATTCTCGGCCAATTAAAACTCTTCGTTACGACGGCGGCCATCATGGAAAATTTGTCGACAATAACATTGACGGACCCCGCGCCACCTGGTGGCCAAAATTTGGACCATCTTGCTACTTTACAATATGTTCGTGATCAACTTACGGACCATGAAAATGAATCATCACGATTAATTCAAATCTTACAGTGTGATTTAAGAAATGCCAAACACGTAAGAGCAATTATTGCGGCACAATATAATGGTTGGTTAGCTGCTTCGCATCTAGATCTACCCAAGTGCACAAAATTACAAGCCTTCGGAAAAACCGCCATTGTCATCTCGTGCAAACCTTTAAATGTGACTTTTGAAACCGTCGTAACATTTTGCGGACTGCAACCAAAATTTAAAAATTATACAATCAACCTAGACGGTTGGGAACTCGTTAAATATTCGCCGTGTTATTGGACCAATGGATTTGTGAACTTTAATGACATACCTTATGCGTTTCGCAATAACACTTGGAAGCCCGTGAACGCAAGTCATTCTTTTCGGTATGAAGACGTGAAATTTTTCGACTATGAACATAAAATTAACCCTGCGTATAGTGAAACTATTATGGATCATATGAGTATAATGGCTGATATTGCCGCAGCGATGAATGAACTTTCGCCGAGTGAGTTTTCAACAAATAATCGACCAAGTGTGACCAACGTTTTATTATCAGCCTCTGGAGTGAACACTTATACTAGCTGGTGGGAAACTATTAAAAATTATTTCTTCATCGGTGTACTCTGCCTCCTGGGTCTTCTTTTTCTACGCATCTGTTACGGCTGTGGATTTTTTGGACTTATTTGCAAGCTATGCTTTCGTCCAGTTCAAGAACCGGAACCGGATTTCGCTTACCAAGTCTGATTACGGGACGTAATCTCGCACCGCCGCGAGTGATGTAACGAAGTCATCAAAATACAACTTTTAATTGTATTTTATCTTCATTGTTTGTTTTCTTTATATTAAAATTATATACTATGTTTTATATTTAAAGTATACATTATAAATATAGTAATTCAAGTGTCATTGACATTTCCTTGAAAACTATTTTTATATTATACTTTACATCCTGCTTATTGCTGATTGGATGAGCTTCATGCGTAGAACATCGCGCCATACATTTCCATGAATATGAAATGTTGCTGCGTGAGATATTCAATAACTTATATCCGGAGCTCATCTGTCGGAAATGCTATGTTTCCCTCAAACATGTAAAATATATAAAAGGATGCCCTTTTGTTCCCAAAAGTCAGTTCTTCAGTTCTCTTCAATTCTCTTCAGTTCTCTCTTGTTTTAGTTCCAGTTCCAGTTTTAGTTTTCATTCTTAGTGCTACAAGTGCTGCTTAATTCCTAAAATCTAGTGAGTTCAATTTGTATCTTATTCAGATTTTTTATTGTGAGTGCTCCTCCTCGCTTCTTGAGCGACCGACAGCCTTATTATCTTTATTTTTCCTGTATAACATTTATCATCTCTATTCTATCTTCGCCACGGCGGTGACGGTAAGACTAAATTTGCATAACTCCATTTTATATTCCCGTTTCCCATTATATCGTATAATTGTGTATTCTTTTATTATCCTTTTGGTCTATTAGAATAAAATATATGCGACATTGTGGTGACGCCTTCCGAGTTTAATTTTCTTATTACAATTTGTCTTAAATAAGGTAAAGTCATTCTTTCAATTACTAAAAGAATGCTTTACACTCGGAAGAGCAGAGCAAAGAGGCGGCGATTTCGTCCATCTCTGGGTACCTGCCTTCCTGAGCTGCGAGACTCCTCTCGACCTTGATTGTGTCCTTGAACGTTGCACAGCTGACTGACTCCTCAAAGCAAAGATTTTACAAGACCCTAGCCCTGAAAAACCCCGAGGAAACCCTAAAACAGAAAAAGAAATCAAAACCGGCAGATGCAGAAAGCCCGGCGACAGATCGAGTTGAAGGCGTATGAAGCAAGGAAGATTCAACGGCTCTTCAAAATTTACCCAAGAAGAGCCGTTCGAGAGGTGCTCGAAGAGCGTTCTCCCTCCTACAGTGGTACTGTAGCTGCTGCAGAGGAATATCTCGAAAAGACTTACCACCGATCGAGCCCACCTCTGCAGCAGTGCAAGAGTGCGAGGGAGCTCTACGACACCTGCGACTGGTCCCAGTCATCAAGGGACCAGCTGAACTTCCTAAACCATGCGCCAAGTCAACAAGAGCTTGAAGCTAAGCTTCACCGGGCTACAAATACATCTCCAGGGTTCGATGGCCTAGAATACCGACATCTTAGAGCCCTCGACCCCAACTGCATTCTGCTGGAAACAGTTTGTCAAATGGTGTGGAAGATTGGGATTCCTAGTTGTTGGAAGCATCGCGAACTGTCCCCATCTTTAAGAAAGGGGACACTAGCGATTACTCCAACTTTAGGCCAATCTCACTCCTTCCTGCCATTTACAAACTCTTCTCGGGAGTGCTTAGCCAGAGACTGACGCAGGTCGCTTCAGACCTTGGCTGCTTATCTCCCGAGCAAAAGGGTTTCCTCCCGGGGGTCCATGGTATCCAAGAGCACACGCACCTCTTGCAAGCGACAGTTGAGGAATCAAGGACCAAACGTAGGCATATGTCTATAGCGTGGCTGGACATGTGCAATGCGTTCGGTTCTGTGCCTCACGCCATTTTGGGAGAGCTGTTTGCTTCTCTTCCGATACCAGACGACCTACGACGCATCCTGGCGGACATTTACTCGGGAAATCGGTTGGATTTTGCCGTAGGGAAAGAATTCATCCGCAATTCCCCGACTGCAGGTGTACGCCAGGGTGACGCCCTTTTTAAACCTGGTGACGCTCTTAGTGCCCCTATTTTTATCCTGGCTTCTGAGCCCCTCATCAGGGCCAGAAATTCCAATACCAACCCCGGATTTTTATTATATGGTTCGCTCGTCAAGATCACGGCATATGCTGACGACATTGCCGTAGTTACAAACTCTTCTGGCGAGCTCCAAAATATTTTAGACATTTTATCCCTTACCGCTGACACCTTGGGGCTGCAATTCAACGCCGAGAAGTGTGCTTGCTTGTTCATTGACAAAGCTAAGCCGTCTGATGCTCAGTGCCGGATTGGTACTGAACCAATCCGGTGCCTGGGACCAGACGACCAAGAGACGTATCTTGGTACACCGATCGGCGGAAAATTGCGGTTCCGCCCTCCCACAGACCTTATCTCTAACCTTGATGCCTCACTGATGATGCCGATATCTGGACCATCGCCCGAGCTGCTCAGCTTCTCACTTGTAGAGATCCTACAGTGAGGAATATATGCAGAGAGCAGCTCCATGACACCATCCGGCGAGGGTTCAGAACGGAGCATCCAGGAGTGTTACCAGTTGGGGAATACCTTTCGGGATCCGTGGATGGGGGGCTCTACAGGCTGAGGTACGCGGCGGCAGGATCAAATCTCTGGACTCTTGCCCGTCAAGCTGCCAAACGACTGGGAGTACGGATTGATGTATCCGGTGACGAAAACCTAAGAATTGTCGCCGATGACTTCTCCGTAATCTCAGCCAAGGCAGTCCGCGGACTTCGGAAAGTAGCTCGGCAGCGCTATACTAAGAACCTTCTAACCGACAAGAGCCACCAGGGAGTAGTAGCTATTGGCCTCTCCCTGGAAGAAACATCAAAGGATATGGCTCGCCTAGTATCCTGCCTTACGCCCCTCTCCTTCCGCGACTGGAGATACCTACACAGGGCCCGGCTTGACATTTTTCCTCTTCGGAAAACTCGTATTTTGTTCTCGAGAACAAGACACGAGTTGTTGCCGCCGATGCGGAATGGAAATCGAGACCGGGTTTCACGTTCTTAACAACTGTGTAGAAGGTCTCCAGTTCGCCACCCAGAGGCACAACACCATCCAAGATCTCTTGGAATCGCTGCTAGTCAAGCAGGGACATGACGTCACTGTCAACAAAGCCATCCCCGGGGAACGCTTAAGACCAGATGTTGAATTCCAACTATCTGGCTCCCGGGTGATGGTGAACGTCGTGGTCTGCTATGACCAACCAGGAAGTATGGAGATTGCCTACCAGCGGAAGTATGAAAAATATTCTCTGCTTGGAAGGATTCTTCCCCTGGTTGTCGGGTCCCTTGGATCATGGTACCCCAGGAAAGACGACATCCGCTCCATTCTTGGTATCGACGGACGTTCCTGGGGTGCGTTCAGGTTCAAGGCCCGATTAGCAGCTATCCAAGGATCAATGGATATGGTTTGTGCCCACTTTCATTACGGTGCAATGAATCCCGGAGCCGATGAATTCCCTCCTCCCTCGGTTGAATCCCCTTACCCAGTAGATTAGTAGTACTATTTGAAATATGTTTTTATATATAGTCTTATTTTAAATGCACGTGCACCTATAAGTTTCTTCCCTCAAGACCCTAACCACTATACTACCGAGGACGTGACTTGTAGTCACGAATCCCTATAAGAGTCTCTAAGCAGCTTAAACCGAAAACGTCTCAAGTACCAACTGCTAGTCACTGACCACTGTGACAACACAAAACAAAACAAAACAAAACAAAACAAAACAAAACAAAAAGAAACAAAACAAAAAACAAAACAATAAAAAGAAAACAAAACAAAACAAAACAAAACAAAACAAAACAAAACAAAACAAAACAAAACAAAACAAAACAAAACAAAACAAAACAAAACAAAACAAAACAAAACAAAACAAAACAAAACAAAACAAAACAAAACAAAACAAAACAAAACAAAACAAAACAAAACAAAACAAAACAAAACAAAACAAAACAAAACAAAACAAAACAAAACAAAACAAAACAAAACAAAACAAAACAAAACAAAACAAAACAAGGTTTGTTTTGTCGGAAAAGGAGGTCCGTAGATCGAAACTACGCTCTGCTAACAAAGGATAAATATTAAGTTATATGTAACACAATAACGTAAACAAAAACTTTGTTTATTCCGTAGGCATATAAATAGGCATTTTAATTTATCTTCAACGAATGCAATTGATAAACAAAGCATTTATATTTAGCATCGATGGTTCAGTGGTAGAATGCTCGCCTGCCACGCGGGCGGCCCGGGTTCGATTCCCGGTCGATGCATTTTACGTCTAAAATTGACCCTTAGCACCCGTAGCAGATTCAAGTTGTGCATGATCTGTTATCATAGTTCATCGATTAAGTAACCGTTACGTCATCACATTCGGGAACCGCGGGTAAATCCTGACATGGTATTGGCAAGATTCTCGTCTCTGAATAGCATCAAACTTTTTGCTAGCTCACTATGAGTATATTACCTCTATGAGTAGTATTTACCTAGACTTGTCTGCCTCGTTTGTCGTTGCAGCATACATTCACAAACAAAAACTTGAATAAGCCGTGTGATCTCGACGTGATTTGAACACGCAACCTCCTGATCTGGAGTCAGGCGCGCTACCATTGCGCTACGAAATCCTACAACAGTGATGGTGTTATAGTATGCACCAATTCAATAAGTTGAATGCATATATCACGTATTCCATCCCATTATGTTGATCAAGATCGGCAATTCAACATTGAAATTGATTGGTAAGATTATTTTATTTCATTTTTTAAGAGTAATTAGATTTTGAAGATCATTTAGGTTTTAAGTGAATAATTCGTTATGTTTGTGAGGTTCTTTTAAGTAATGATCAACATGTGTTGTAAATATTGCAGCAACGTCACAGTGACGTTCAATGGCAACCTTGGTTAACACACGTAATTATGATTAACTTATTCCAGGTGTAACGAGCCCAAAGGCTATCCAAAGGAAGCCACACCTTCTTCATCCCTCAAGCGTTTCACAAGTGAAAGTGAACGTATCTCCTCCCACTTTACCTTCAATATTTGTGTTCTGTAGTAGTATAAATACCGCAATTTTTTTACCTTGTAATTGGGAATTGTTCCGGCAATCCACTGACAATACACGAGGTTCGAAACATTACAATTAGAGGTCCCAACGAGACTTAAACTTGTTGTCCAGTAAAAAGTTTCTTACCCGTACCTTATTTCAGTGATTGTGCTCTACATTTCCCCGACGAGTCCAACAACTCTACCAGACCAAGGAAACACCATCAAAGGTAAGCGAATGCCGCTTGATCATATTGTACCAGAGACTACTCGTAAAGAGAATACTTTGTATCCAAACATTGTCGACGAACTATCTCCACCTTTGTACCCCATCCTACTCGAATCAGACACAACCAACCAAAATCCCAACTGTCTTCGAGAAAAATTTTTAGACCATTGGAAAACGCTTGTGGACTTAGAATTTGAACAAGAGTCAGAACGAAACAAAACCTATCAGACCACCACGACAAAAGCGAATATCAAACAAATAGAATCCAAGAAACAAGAAGTTAGTAAAGAGACCCACAACGTATTACAATTGTTTTCATATTCATTGTTAGAACAAATGTTGCAAGTACCACGTGGTATAACAGCAGAAACTATTACAAACACCGCAAAGACACTTAGCGATTACGTAGAATCCCTCGGTGGCAACACCGGAAACCTTGACAGTTTATTACAACAGATTAGTATTGTGCATGGTAAAGAGAAAGAATTCCTGTTCGGCACCATCAGTTTTTTGCAAAAAGAAATAGTACTTGCGCAGATTGCAGAGAAAAAATATTCGTCTAACCTCAATTTCGAGTTACAGAGCTTGCGAAAACAGCTAGATAGCAACAAGAAAAAGGCAAAGAGTTTCAAATATGCCTTAAGTAGTTCCCTTGAGCAACTCCAAGAAAGTAAAGAAACACTCAAAAATGCGAATCAGCGAATTAGAAACAAGCCTTGAAACTGCCACTGCAACAGAAAATCAACTGCAAAACCTTTTACGGAAAAGAGAGGAAAACAACATAGCTGTTGAAAGAGAAGGGCAAGAAATAATTAGCAAACTTGAACGTGAAAGAAAACAACTGGTTACGAGGTTAGAAACCGCGGAGCAACTTCTGACAGAAACAAAAGAAACAAGAGAGATCCTTGAAAAAACCTTAACAGAAAAAGCCAGTTTACGAAGAAGGCTGAAAGATAGTACTACAAAGAATAAAAATCTTGAAACGGAATTACAAAAAAAACCAACGTACAGGCAGGAGACAGAGAAGAAAAAATCAAATATCTGGAAAACAGAATAAAAGAATATAGAAGGCAACAGATAACATTCGCGGAAACCGAAGATTTAGACGCCTCCAACGAACCAGGAGAGATCACTAGTGAGTGAGATAAACGATCTAACCACACTAACAGAAGGAGACAAATCCCTTCACTAAGAGTTAGAATCAGAACAAATTGCCGAGCTACAGCAACTCAACGACGACCTAAAAAACCAAATCAAGATCCAAAACAACAACCTCCTTCAACTAGAACAAAAGTATCAGACTCTCAAACAAAAAACCAAAATGGGACTTTCGAGAATTGACGGCGACACAACAGATACCGATAATATCGATACATCCACAACCCAACCAATTGTAAAAGCATTAGGAGAATTATTTTCGAGAGAAGACAAAAAGTCAATTCCATTTTTCAAAGGGAAAAGCACTGATAAATTAATAACAGAATGGCTGAAGGACGCAGAACATTTAGCACGCAACAACGACTGGGACGACAACCAAAAAATACTTTTCTTCACCGACAGACTAAAAGGTGATGCCCTAGAATGGCATGGAAACTACGTAGAAGAGCAAGGTGACAAGTTAAGTTATGACGAGTGGAAAACCGCCATCATTGCAAGGTTCCAGGATGCATCCCACACAACAATTGAAAGCCACAAGTCATCCTTAATCCGTCCCACTAGGACAACCAGGACGTGCCTGATATAGGCGCGAAAATAGATGTACGTTAGCCACGTTTGTTGCCTAGGAAATCACTATATCTGTGATGAGGGAGTTTAGATCGATACGAACAAGATCTCCACAATCAAGTGGTCGATACTCCAGACCACAAAATCCGCGAGTTCGATTTCACGAAGGCCGAATAGTCGAGTTCCAGTATTGACCGAAACTTTAATCGTAACAGAGAAAACAGCCCATACCACAGCAACTATACTTCACCACGAAGAGAAGGTAGTTCCACGGGGGTATAGACAATCCAATTTCCCAACGTACCAACAAACACCACAGAGACCACCATACAGCAGCAGACCAATACACTACAATCAACCGAACTTTCAACAGCACAACAATCAACAGTTGTATGGTCAAAACCCATCCTATTCTCATCAATACCCACAGCCACGACAAACCCAACCAAACTCCACCGACACCCTTGGAAATAGAATCATTATCTGCTACAAGTGCAATAAAAAAGGACACATTGCACGAGAATGTTGGACAGATATGGCACGTATCAACAATCCGAACCGCCGTCCAATGTAGTAAACACAATATCCCTACCAGACAACCCCTCAACATATAATTTAGAATCAGCGATACCCAAACTAATACGTATACCCATTAGAATTTTTGAAAAAGAAATTCATGCTTTAGTAGACACAGGTGCTGCAGCCAGTTTAGTTTCAAACAGCATATTATTCAACCTAAAGACCACAGAAACGCTTAAAAGAATTAAAACACCCCTTCACCAAGATTCAGAACGGTGTCAGAAGAAACGTTAAAATCAATTGGGAAATATGAATTTTCAATTATCATTAACGACAACCACGTTATAACCATCCTTTTTATATCATGGAAAACTTAAACGAAAGTTGCATTTTAGGATTAGACTTTTTATCGAGTAACAATGTAAAAATTAATACTAGAAATAGGCGGATTAACTACGACCATTTTGGGATAGAACACAGCTTTGGAAAGTAACCAAGTGGAACATACACCCAATATACAGCCTAACGTTTGGCAAAGCAGGCATCCACATTCGACTCATTCCACACCGTTCAACAGAAAATAACTATAACAAATGGCCATACCGAAAC
Source organism: Daphnia carinata (assembly GCF_022539665.2). Lineage (NCBI taxonomy): Eukaryota > Metazoa > Arthropoda > Branchiopoda > Diplostraca > Daphniidae > Daphnia > Daphnia carinata. Next base: position 694,019 of record NC_081337.1, read on the forward strand.
AGATTATCGCAGCCTTGAATCTTTCTCCCAATCAGACAATAACAAGAAATCCAAGCGAATTAGACAGACCCAAGATTGTGAAGCAAACACCATCTCAGACGAGATACGCATTAAAATCGAAATCCTATTGAAAAAACACGAAACTCTATTTGCAGAAAAAGAATCAGATTTGGGTTTAGCAACTGACGTAAAACATCCATTAACATAGGATACAACGCCCCAATTACTCAACGATTGCGCAGAACACATGAAGCATTGAAACTTATCGTCAAAACAAAAATTGAAGTAATGATAAGTAACAAGATTATTAGGAAAAGTCACAGTCCATTCGCAGCAGCCATAGTAATGGTACACAAAAAAGATGGAGAAATGCGTATGTGTATTGACTATAGGGCATTAAACAAAATAACTGTAAAAGATAAATACCCATTACCAAGAATTGATGACACCATTGATGCATTGAGTGGATCAGTTTACTTCTCAACATTGGACTTACTGAGCGGCTACTGGCAAATCGAGTTAGAAGAAAGCGATAATCACAAAACCATATTCATCTGTGAATTTGGACAATACGAATTTAATAGAATGCCATTTGGATTAACAAATGCACCAAGCAATTTCCAACGAGCAATGAATAACATCTTGAAATCAGTATTGTTCAAATTTGCATTGGTTTATCTAGATGACATCATAGTGTTCAGTAATAATATTACGGAGCATGTGACACATCTAGAAACAGTGTTTAAGCTTCTTAAAGATGCAGGAATCAAGTTAAAAAGAAAGAAATGCGAATTTTTCAAAGAAGAGTTAGATTATTTAGGATACATTGTTTCGAAAAAAAGAATAACACCGAGTACGAAAGAGCTAGAAGCAATCATCAAATACCCAGCTCCAAAAAACGTGAAAGAATTGAGCTCATTTTTAGGTTTGGCTAGCTATTACAGAAAATTCATCCGGGCTTTTGCTGATAAAGCCCACCCATTGACAGCGCTAACGAGAAAATCAGCCGAGTGGAAATGGGGAGAGGAACAAAGGGACGCCTTTGATTGTATCAAGAACTGTCTCATAACTAGACCTATCCTAGGGTATCCAGATTTCACGCGCGAATTTATCATCTACACAGATGCTTCAGGATACGGATTAGGAGCAGTCTTGGCTCAGATGCAGACTCTACCTCAATCAGCGGATTCAGCGGAGTCCGACGTACAGGAACCCCGTGTATCAGACGGCGCGGAAGTCGTCATAGCGTAAAGCTTTAAACATCTGAACGACCGCGAGGCCAAGTGGTCAACCACAGAGAAAGAAGCTTACGCAATCATCCACGCAATCGATGTGTTTAGGACATATCTATACGGACGCAGATTCACCGTATTTACAGACCATAGATCTTTGGAATGGTTCATGAGCAAGGCAGAACCCGCTGGAAGATTAGCTAGATGGGCACTCAAACTACAAGAATTTGACATCGTCATTGGGTACCGGCCTGGGAAGTCGCACCAAAACGGCGACACCCTAAGCCGTATTCCCATAGTAACACTAGCACGAGTAGAAACAAGGGCAACGGAGAAAGAAATTGTTATAAGAGAGCTTGAAAATATTCGAAAGGAAAGTGAAAGACTAAAGAGCAAATCAAAGATCGAGCGATGAAGGAAACAAGAACAACTTGAGAGAGCAAATGAAATTATTCAAAAAGAAAGCGAAAGTTTCGAGAGGGAAAGTCTTCAGGAAAAGAGCTTAAGTTTCGAGAGAGAAATTGGAAGTGAAAGTAAAAGGTCTTGGAATTTTCCATTCAAAATCACCAGAAGTTTCTCAGATCTCACTTACGAGATTCAACACGCCAACAATGAAAAACTGAAATCGATAGTACACGTCAACCGCATGCAACTTTACGTCCCAGGAAACCTAGGAGCAGAAGGAACATCAGACGCGACAAACCAACTGAAAAAAGAAACAGTACGAAGGGGGCCAGGAAGACCAAGAAAACAATTCAGTAACGACAAAAAACAACTTAATCCTGAAACGCGTCCAGTTCGTGCAACCGAAGAGGCATCTTATATGATCATCGCACCAACATTCCTTTTCCCACACCAAGCAAACCTGCATAAACTAGAATGACGAATCCACGATACAACTTACGGCAACGTCAAGGAGTATCGAGATTCTAAGAAACCTTCAAATTTTCTCTTCACAGGTGGAACTGATACTATTATTCATCCACTTGCTCACCATCATTCCATGAACGTATCCCATCTATTCAACCGTATGCGACTGTAACAATATAAAGACCAGCAGAATTTTAGATATAGAAGCACCATATTACTACAACAACAAGGAAACAGATACAGCACACTTACCCAGAATACCCACGCTGTACACTTTAAAAACGACGCAGAAACCAGCAGCTTCTTGAAAAGGCTGGACGTGCAAACAATGGATAAGAACGAAGAAAATAACAATATCATTTTGGATTGGATCCTTCGACACAATATATTCACAAGAAACTAAACTAATAACCCCACTGGAATGCTGGTAAATGGTGAACGACAAGAAGTGTGGTGATAACAATATGCAGACCGGACCAGCGGGACTGAGTTTTACAGCCACCCCGACAGGCGAAGGGCTATGCTATAGAGGCGAAGGGCTATGCAATAAAACAATACCACACCCTCAACTCTGTAGCGGAACAAATCACGCTACGGCAGGAAAAACCGGATGACCCAATTGAAAGCCCTTTTGGACCGTTAATCACAACCCAGCAGGAAGGACCCTTCATTCAAAATAAAAACACAATAGTGTGCAAGAAGCAAGAACAACGAAAGGCAATCACAACAACGATTAATTCGCCATATTCGGAGGAATTTTAGAAACTAATCACGGTAGTGGAAATATAATCTGGGACATGATTGCCTGGGGACTATTGAAAAATGGAAAAACACCAAATGAAAAATGTCTAACACACCACGAAGTAAACAAACAAATGACGTTGGAAGAATGTGACAAAGAGTGGCCGCGATGTCAAGAAGAACTAAGAAAACTGGTAAGCAGCAACGACCCATTGGTGCAATCACAAACTACGGTAGCCAACTGTAGCAAAGCAACAGAAAGTGGACAACCTTTTGAATATACATCTGACTTCACCATCAGACCTTTAATACAAACACCTGTATCAAAGCCAATACGACAATGTTAGTCCTCCAGGAATGCGCTAACACCAGCTCAATCTGGGGCACATTCGAGCACACAGGACAGCTTATGGCAACAGATAGAACTGGGTTACATTCACCCTCATCAGCCAGAAAGTGCCTAACACAGAGAGTGGGAAGAGTGAGCATGGGGCATTGTCACAGCTCCAGCCAGAAACAACATTTTAGCTTCGAATATCGGAACCCACAACAGCCAAAAACGCTTTCAGTGGCAGCCATCATTGCACTACACACTCAACAGCCATTGGACGGGAAAACACTCCCATCCATTCCGCCACTAATGAAAAGGGAAGTCAACAACCAATCAGAAAGGAATGGAACATTCACTCCGCCCTCTACCACGCCCACAACAGAAAAATCCACAACAACGACAAGCGCTACAACAACTACGAAGCCCACAATAAATACAACATTGGGAACAACGACAAAAACAACGGTAAAAACTACGACTACAATTAGGCCAGTTACAAACACAGCAACAAACAAACCCACAACAACGCATAAAATTACAACTAAGCCCAGTATGACGTCAACTTCAACAAAACCCCCAGCAACTACAAAGCCAATGATCACGTCAACAAGCACTAAACCTACCACTACTACTAGGACTACGACAACTGTTAAATAACTTCGACTTCAACAACCACTACAACTACTAGGCGTACGTCAACGAAAACAACGCCCACTACGACGAGCTCCACAACAACAGCTTCAACAACAACGCACCAACCAAGCACAACTACGCAAAGTACGACGACAGTGAAAGAGAGTCCAATGACCCCACAATCGTCAACACAGACAGCCAGAATGACCCCATTAACTACAACAGAAAAAACGTCTACAGCAGAAGAAAATCAAATTCAGGCCATCGAGGAGAACAATATTCAAAATTTACCGCCAGCAGAGTCCCTGTTAATGGATCAGAAAACTGAAGAGTCATTAATTAATGAAAATTTGGAAAGCGGTCTACCTAAAAACATCGAAGAATTCAACGACAAGGTTAAATATGAAATAAATAAGATGCACGACCGATATAAAATCAGCATTGAAACGGAACACGAGAACAAACTCGCAAAAGAAATTCGAAATGTTTATTGTCAACTATCGGCAATCAAAAGAACGCAGGCTGTTATATTAGCTCAAACCAACGGAATTTTGGCCGCAGCAGCAGTAGGTTTACCTCTCTGCACGAGACTACAAGGCTTCGGTCAAGCAATGACACTTCAGCAATCCGAAGCCAACAGAATTTTTATATCAGCAAATGAAACAAAATGTGGATTTCAACCGTTCTTTACTTACGAAGGAAAGAACTGTACGATCGGAACAGATGGATGGTCAATTCATCCATTTTCCGATTGTTTTTGGAAAACACCGTTAGTGAATTTGAATGGAAATCCACACATCTGGGAACACAACTCTACAACAGGAGATTGGATACGCCAGAAACCTAGCATTCACATGCCTAATCTAGACCTCATTACAGAATTTGAAGAACTCCACCTTAATGATTTCGACTTCTCGCTGAAAAGTCATCCAGCACACGAGACAATGGAGATGGAACAATTAAATATCCTGAATGACCTAGTAGGCAGAATGCAAGAAGGAAATTCCAATTCTGTTGGAGATATTGTGATGTCAGAACAACAAGATAATCAAATAGGCCACATGTTCTCATGGTTGGACAAATTGAAAATAATTGGTCTATCAGCGATTGGATTTGTGCTATTCCTCGTATGCTTACGGATCTTCTTCATTTGCAACCCCGTCTCGAAGATTAAAGAACATATCTGCAGAAACCGGAAATTTACAAGAAGATAAGACGATGGCATAGAGGAAGGACACGAACTCGCATCAATGATACCGGGACGAGAAACAAATTACCATTCAGACATAGCCATCGAACAACCGTTCATAAGCACGTCCGCCCCCGCACAACTGACAACAGAAACACAAGGTCAAATGCGCCCTCCCCGACCAAGTGCACCAAATTCATTAATCTACCCATTTATCAAAGAAACTGACACACGCAAACGATGTACAGGAAAACACACCATGTGTACTTACGTCGTCGGGTATGGCATGGTTTGGGAAGACCTATGTCGTTGCATGTCAGAAACAGACAGCAGTAATTCAGCCAAAAAGTAAAATTCCCAAGGTCATTGAAATTAAAAGTAGCCACTAAACGTAGCCCTTGACAAGTTAGTTAATTTTATACTAAATTAGCAGCCCGCAGTAAATAACGTACTTACCAGCATTTAAAAGCTCAACAATTAAGTTGATTATTTTTTTGAATCCACCAAATCGAAAAAAAAAATAAATTGTTTACAAAACCAGATACTTTTCCCCATTCCAGCAACTAACTCACTTACCATTATCCACTACTTGAAACTTTATAGTAAAAACAGATAAAGAAACAAACTCAAATAACAATATTGTATTCCGAACTAACACCTTATCTACAAAATCAAAAAAAAAATCAATAATAAAAAAAGTAATAACACAAACACCGGAAAATAAAATCATCCATCCGTGGAATCACATTTGGGAACAGGAACGCCATAAATAAGATAGTTGTAGATTTGCGACGCACTTGTGATGGCCAGGCGATCGTCACTCTCTTCCTGAAGACACTCTCGCATAAAACGAGAAGATGTTGGGGTGGGATGATAAATATCATTACTCGACTCTAGCCACCAAAGAAAACGGCGAATTTAAGTGGGTAAACGTCGCGATAGAGCGCATACCCTAAATGATTCCTTTAAAAAAAAAATGTTTATAAATAAATAAAGTAAAACCACACTTACAAATAATAGTAATCGTTCAGCCCCGGACGTTTGTACCCAAAATCCCGCGGCGCCAAACCCGACATTTTAAAGGCCAGCCAAAACAAACCGAAGAAGAGGCTCCGATCTTGTACGCGAAGTCTCAAGGAAAGGCTTGAAGGAGTAGAAAAAATCGCGTCACCAAGCCCAGACAATGCCATATCGATCTGTGATCGATAATGAAAAATGTACACATAGTCGAATACCTCCATGAAAGACGAAATAACAAACAGAACAATGAAACAAGCAGTGTATTCTATAAAGGAACGAAAAAAACTAGCTCACGAAGAAGAATAAAAAAAACACAAGACCCCCATAAGAAAATAACAATGACTAAAAAGTAATAAAGAAAGTTCGAAAACAAACAGGATATTCGTCGATTCACCCTGCGGTAAATCCAAATGTCAGCGCAACACAAGACGTGGACAACAATTTCACCCAAAAAGAGTATAAAACAGAAAATGGGACATATTAAATGCAAGACAAACCTGTTATCAAATTAAGAACAGAGAAACAAGAACATATGAGGAAAAAAAAGCAACATAAAGATATTTGAATAAGCAAGATTTTGCAAAATGCGAAAACTTAACTCTTCCCAGTGTCTCAACGGCATAACTCCAACAAAGTTTCGCAAACCAAAGTGCACATTACAAACCAACAATTCATCTCAAAACGGCCTATAACAACAACGCTCAGGATAACAAAATGGAAGTAACCATCATCCATCAGGAGACGAAGAGGGTATACGAGCTAATCACTATTAGCGATACCGAAAGTGAGGATAGTCAACAGGACTGCAGAGCAAAAGAAAGTGCGAAAAGTGCGGATGGAAACACGCAATTAGTGCAATACATGGGATGGAACGCAATAGAAACAGAGAAGAACGATTTTTACGGAAATATGGAAAAACTGAAAGACAGGAGTGAATCAAGTGATGATGAGAACGAGGGATTAACGGCGTATAGTGGAATAGCACCCGATATGGAAAGTGACTACAGTGTTAATTTTATATTAGGATATGACAGTGACACCTATCTTCAGTGTGAACCTCCCCAAAAACGGAACAAGCCGGACGACCAACAGAGGGAAACAGAAGCATGTAAAAACTGTCGGATGAAAACGATAACATCCATATCAGCAGCCCGAGCAGAATAAATCCAACTGCGAAGACAAGCCATGATAGACTTAGAAAACGGTAAACTTTCATTAACGATGATGGGAGCCCCAATGCAGGTAATAAGAAGGTGCATCCAAAATAAGTTCAAAACGTAACAGGGTTGGCCAAGACAGAAGATGGCCACATTCCTCAATGAAAGATTCGAAGAGGAACAGACGCTACTCCACACAAGCGTACGAAGATGTAGGTACGACATTACCGCTCTCTTACTATCCTTCAGATTGGACCCAGAGATACTCTATCACGGAAAAACAATTGGCCATATCGCAGCAGCCGAAAATGATCTACTGTTACAACGAATCCTAAAGCATAACAACTGCGAATTTACAGCTCGCAACTACAACGGAGAAACTCCATTAATGTTGGCAATCTCACACGAAAACCAAGAATGTGCGAGGTTAATATGGACACCAACTAACATCAACATTACAAGACCAGATGGAACAACCGTTTTGCACCATCTAGACGAATATGGCCTGGAAGATCTTGCCATCCATATTTGCGCAATAAGAATCATCAACATCAACCAACAAGACGACTCAGGTGAAACCGCCTTACACGTAGCAGCCGGATTCAACAGAATCGACATGATCGAAATATTACTGCTACACGGAGCAGACGCAAAGATAAAAGACTCCCATGGACCCACGGCTGATTCAAAAACATGCAGTAATAGAGCGCGAGCAATATTCCAAAAATGGGAACAAAAACATAACAGTAATTCCCTGACCAAGACTGGAAGAAAAGAACAACTTCAATACCGCCGCGAGAAAAACGAAAAAGCCATAATTAACAAAGCTGAAATACCGGGTCGAAAGAAAAGCAAGAATAAAAGACGAAAAGAAAGAAGACAATACACCAGCAACTTTATTCAAATCACCTTCAATTCTTTTTCTTAACTTTTTAGGGGAAGGAACAAGTTTTATTATTCCGTTCAACAGACTATTTCCCATTAAAAGTGTGGTTGCTAAAGCACCGGTGGTGATAAAGTTGTTATTGGTTGAAGGTTCAAAGAAAACCAAGGCGGCTCGTGCTGTTAGGAAAAATGATTTCCTAATATTTGGCATCGATGCTTTTGTCCCAGCCTGCTATTTATGCATTTTAGTAACACAACAGTTACAAATGCTACGTAAGCCATAACTGGGACTCCGTAATACAGCGATCAGTTTCGTATAGCAGAGGGGCGCAGCGGAAGTGTGCTGGGCCCATAACGCAGAGGTCCGTAGATCGAAACTATGCTCTGCTAACAATGGATAGCTATTAAGTTATACGTAACACAATAACGTAAAAAAAAATATTGTTTATTCCGTAGCCATATAAATAGGCATTTTAATTTATCTTTAATGTATGCAATTGATAAAAGAAGAATTATATAAACAGCATCGATGGTTCAGTGGTTATGACATAATTTTGTTTTCCTTATTGGAACAACCGTATATGGCACATGTAACGTAAGAAGGGCATAGACTGACATAAGAATATTGCACATAAAACAGATATCCAAGTAGATCATAAGATTACATACATGAAAACGCTATGAAATGTAAAATATAAAAAGTATAAAGTATACAAAATAGAAAATAGAACACAGAATACAATACACTTCAGAGTATCGTTTTCTTTACTATTTACAGAGCGTGTTAAACGGAGATAGCGTGTTATATTTGTGTGTCGGGATCACTTATTGCAGCCAGGTGTTCTTTTACCATCTCCATGGATCCTTTAACCGCCGCCAATCTGGATTTTCTCCTGAATGGCGACCAGCTGCGTTGGTCAATACCTAGAGGAGATCGGATGTCGTCGTTCCGTGGATACCAAGAACCCAGGGAGCCAAGCCCTAGTGGTAGCACTTGTCCAATGGTTGCCTTCCAAGCAGTCGATCCGAGTTCGATTCTCGGCCATCGCAGAAAATTAAACATTTGATTGGTGAATTTCTTTAGGGCGTTGTCATTATGAAATGGATTTGTGACACTTGTTGACACTGATACACAAAGGTGGAAACAGAAAATCACTTAGTAATTGGAGACCAATCACTCTCTTATGCTGTGACTATAAAATTTTAGCAAAAATTTGACAAGAAGACTAAAAAATATTTTACCGCAACTAATAAGTCATGAACAAACCGGTAGAATAAACAATAGAAATATGACCCAGAATCTAACAACATACAGAAATATAACTGAATGGTTTTCAGATGAAAATACCAGTAGAAAAAACACAAAACTGGTTGTAAGTAAACATAAGCCAAGTGCAGCAGCAATAGTAAGTCTGGACTTTGAGAAGACTTACGATATGGTAGACAGAATTTTTTTATATGAAGCTATGAATAATATGGGTTTTCAAGATTTATTTATTAAATATATACAAATTTTAAACGAAAATTCAATAAGCATAGCATTTGTAAATGGGAAATTTGGAGAAAAAATTGAACTAAAAAGAGGAGTAAGGCAGGGATGTCCTTTAGCAATGCATTTGTACATAATTTTTATTGAACTTTTTTTAAAACATCTCAAAGCTAACGTAAAACCCGTGTATATTGCAAAATCTAGTCATCAAATAACCGCTTTCGTAGATGTAACAATTTTTATTAACAACTATGATGAACTGAAAGAACTAGAAGAATGTGTTACGGAATTTGAGGAGGCAACCAATTCTAAAATAAATAAAAATAAGTCGAATATGTTAGAATTAGGAGCATGAGGGAAGCATGGGGAAAAACCAGTAACATGGATAAAAGCTGCAGAATCGATAAAAATGTTAGGAATCACTTGGTACCGAGACATTGAAACAACAATAGTACAGAACTCTAAATTTATATTAGGGAAAATAAAACAAAGCTTACATAACACTTTCAATAGGCTTTTAACTATACAACAAAAAGCAATCTTTTTTAACACTTTTATTTCTCCAAAATCCTTTCACCTGGCAAATATTTTACCTATACCTAGGGAGCACACGGAGAAGATCCAGCAAATAGGACAAAATTCTATTTGGCAGCACAAATTTGAAAGATTAGCAAAAGACGAGCTTTACCTTACAACCGATGAAGGAGGATTAAACATAAGCAATGTTCAAATGAAATATCGTTCCCTCTTTTTAGAAAACCTGATTGTTCACTTAATGAAAAAATCCCAAAAGCAAAAATGGGAAAATGCGTAGTTACTGGTTAGGATTTAAACTGAGAAAAATTATAGACATTACACCTGGACCAAGCTGTGATAACCTCCTTTATTTTTAAAAAATGTTGTGGAAGATATTCACAAAATAGAACAAAAAAAAATATTACCCCAGGAAATTAAAACCAAAGAAATATACCTTATACTAATCAATGAAGTTAAAAAAAACCCAAAGATAATTACAAAAATTCCAAATACTAATTTTAGACCAGGTTTTAAAGCACTAGCACAAAAATTTTGATCACCTTTGCAAAAAGAACATCTTTTTATGCAAATCCATAATGTACTCCAAACCAAAGATAGATTAATGAAATGTAACCAAATAACATCATCTACCTGTGACCGATGTGAAGAAATAGAAACAATATAACACTTATTTCAATGTAAAGTAACTAAACCAGCAGTTAAGTTCATTCAAAGATGCATTTCAAGAATATACGAAAACAAATTTTGCCCAAATTTAAAACAACTATATTTATTAGATTTCCCCAAAACTACAAAACAAAAGCAAAATAAAGCAATTTCTTTAGCAGCAAACCTAAGCATTATCTTGTGGGAAAAAAGGAAAAAGGAAAATTTTATGAATGAATTTATTACCTCTTTAAAATTAGAAGAAAAACAAATAGAAAATAATCCAAATTTTAATTTATGGTTTTAAAGATAATTAAGAAATACAAACAAACAAGGTAATATAAAAAAAGGGCCAGATGACATTAGCTTTTTAGTGTTTAGTTAAGCCGCAGAACAGTTGAAGTAAAGTAGAGCCATCTATTGCCTGAAGAAAAAAAGTACGTAGATGGGTGACCGCTTGGGAATACGGGATGCTGTTGGCACCAAAAATTTAAAAAAAATTAACCCGGGCCTTCTGGGTGAGAGCCAGGTATCCTAACCACTAGACAATATGGGACTTGACGTCCTGAGCAGACGTGTTTTTTCTGAGCACCTGGATTTTAGATCTGCTTACATTAGACCCCGATAATATATTTACATTTTATCCGACATAATCGGGGTTATTTCATCAAGAATTCCTATTTTATCCTATTTTATTCAGGAAAAACACGTCTGCTCAGGACGACGTTTTGTAGTAATACCACTAATCTACTGGGTAAGAGGTAAATACGTGGAGAGAGGGTTTTCCTCGTCTTCGGGGTTTGGTGCACCGTAGTGGAATTGGACACATACCGTTTCCGTAGATCCCATGATTACCCTCTAGGGGGAAAAGCGCGTTATTGTTAAATTATGCAGATTAGTGCAACAATAACATAGACTAATCCCATATTGTCTAGTGGTTAGGATACCTGGCTCTCACCCAGGAGGCCCGAGTTCAATTCCCGGTATGGGAATGACTATAAGATTTCTTAATTAATACTATATAACTCATAGACGTATTTCTATGAATATTCGACATTATTGCAAATTCGTAATTCGCACAACATAATACTCTATTTTCCTCTTAGATTTTTCATTTCTTTTCTCTGCCTTTGTGTAACTTTGGACAACAGTTGACAGTTGTTACTGATTTCTCTAATTAGATATTTAATAGTGTGCGATGGCCGAGAATCGAACTCGGGTCGACTGCAGCATGGCTGCGGAAGGCAGCCATGCTAACCACTATACCACCATCGCCTAATATTGATCAAAAGACTTGTATCACAAATCCATTTCATAATGACAACGCCCTAAAGAAATTCACCAAACAAATTTTTAATTTTCTGCGATGACCGAGAATCGTACTCGGATCAATTGCTTGGAAGGCAACCATTGGACAAGTGCTACCACTAGTGCTTGGTTTCCTGGGTTCTTGGTATCCACGGAACGACGACATCCGATCTCCTCTAGGTGTTGACCAACGCAGCTGGTCGCCATTCAGGAAAAAATCCAGATTGGTGGCGATTAAAGGATCTATAGAGATGGTAAAAGAAGACCTGGCTGCAATAAGTGATCCCGACACAGAAATATAACACGCTATCTCCGTTTAACGCTCTGTAAATAGTATTGAAAACTGTACTCTGAAGTGTATTGTATTCTGTGTTCTATTTTCTATTTTGTATACTTTATACTTTTTATATTTTACATTTCATAGCGTTTTCATGTATGTAATCCTATGATCTACTTGTATATCTGTTTTATGTGCAATATTCTTTATGTCAGTCTATGCCCTTCTTACGTTACATGTGCCATATACGGTTGTTCCAGTAAGGAAAATAAAATTATGTCATAACCACTGAACCATCGATGCTGTTTATATAATTCTTCTTTTATCAATTGCATACATTAAAGATAAATTAAAATGCCTATTTCAATGGCTACGGAATAAACAATATTTTTGTTTACGTTATTGTATTACATATAACTTAATAGCTATCCGTACATAGCAGAGCGTAGATTCGATCTACGGACCTCTGGGTAATGGGCTGCCCACGCTTGCGCTGCGCCACTCTGCTATACGAAACTGATCGCTGTATTACGGAGTCCCAGTTATGGCTTACGTAGCATTTGTAACTGTTGTGTTACTAAAATGCATCAATAGCACACTGGGACAAAAGCATCGATGCCAAATATTAGGAAATGATTTTTCCTAACAGCACGAGACGCCTTGGTTTTCTTTGAACCTTCAACCAATAACAACTTTATCACCACAGGTGCTTTAGCAACCACACTTTTAATGGGAAAGAGTCTGTTGAACTGTCGATGTGCATTTGCTTCTGCGGTATTGGAAAGCACAGAAAACGTCTGCCAAGTATACCTGGAATAAGTTAATCATAATTACGTGTGTTAACCAAGGTTGCCGCTTAACGTCACTGTGACGTTTCTTCAATATTTACCACACATGTTGATCATTACTTAAAAGAACCTCACAAACTTAACGAATTATTCACTTAAAACCTAAATAATCTTCAAAATCTAATTACTCTTAAAAATGAAATTAAATCATCTTACCAATCAATTTCAATGTTAAATTGCCGTTCTTGATCAATTTAATTGGATGGAATACGTGATATATGCATTCAACTTATTGAATTAGTGCATACTATAACACCATCACTGTTGTAGGATTTCATAGCGCAATGGTAGCGCGCCTGACTCCAGATCAGGAGGTTGCGTGTTCAAATCATGTCGAGAACAAACGGCTTATTGAAGTTTTTGTTTGTGAATGTATGCTGCAACGACAAACGAGGCAGACAAGTCTAGGTAAATACTACTCATATTTTAAGGGCGTGTAAAAATACGTGACTAAATACATTTATCAATGCTTTTATTGTAAAATGTATATTAAAATGCGCAAGCTGTTAGAGAGCTAGCAAAACGTTTGATTCTATTCAGAGACGAGAATCTTGCCAATACCATGTCAGGAATTACCCGCGGTTCCCGAATGTGATGACGTAACGGTTACTTAATTGATGAACTATGATAACAGATCATGCACAACTTGTATCTGCTACGGGTGCTAAGGGTCAATTTTAGACACAACATGCATCGACCGGGAATCGAACCCGGGCCGCCCGCGTGGCAGGCGAGCATTCTACCACTGAACCATCGATGCTGAATATATAATTCTTCTTTTATCAATTGCATTCGTTAAAGATAAATTAAAATGCCTGAATGTGCCAGTCCCCATCCTTGTGATAACGCCTGTCGAACGGACTCTAATGCTTGGGTCAGTACATTCGGGGGACACATCAGAGGTGACAACTTCCCTATTGCTGCGTCCGCCAGCCCAGGCTGCCAGCCGTGCAGGACCTCCGCCGTCCAGTCCAATGCGCGATTAGCTTTCTCGATTGATCGCGCCACTCTTTGAGATAAAGCAATTCTCTCGACAGGTGTGTCCAGCTCTCGTTGAAGACCTTTCTCATCTGAGCTTGTTCGCGGCGCATCTGTCCCCACGCCGCCATCAAGCTGTCTGTTTCCGCTTCATGTTCCGCCAGGTGTCACAACATGACATTCAGGAGGGTTGCTTGCTCCTGAAGAAGATGTTCTACTTCCAGGCCCTTCTTGTGGTACGAATCGAGCCTTGAATGCACCGATTCTAGTTCCTGGGTGGTAGTTGTCCCAAATAACCAGCTAAGTACTTTGCCTCCAGCGTCGAACAGCCCGCGCTTCTGCCGAGTACCATCGCCCTTCAGGGCTCTCTCTAGCTCTCTGAACTCCTGTCGTCGGCGCTCTGCTCTTGTTTTGATCTCGACTAAGTCGAACGCAGGTTCTTCTAAAAATGGCTTTACTTCCATTGGAAAATTCCCCATCACAACTTTGTCGAAAGCTCGTAACATCTCATCCACCCAGTTGGTTATTCGCTTAATCACCTGCTCTGTGCGTTTCGTCGGTACGTCGTAAATGACGATCCATTCGGAATCGCCTAACGCTAGGGTTCCCTCTGGATGAAAAACAGCTCCTTCTGTCACCACGAACTTGCCTTTCATTTCATGCGCTTGGACCATCTGTCCAATGGTACAGATCACTGATAAAACCAGCATGTTCTTCATTCATCCTTGTGCCCGTCTTTGTCGGATCGGACGCCCCGGTGGCGGTTCCACCTCCTCTTGAACCCCAGGCCTTGGCTCCTCTTCCACTTGTAGGCCTTCGCCAAAATCTTCCTCCTCTATCAATTCCAGTGGTCGGCGCTTCGCCTTTCTCCTTGCGCCTTTCGTCTCGGGTTGTCCAACCACTGCCGCGGTGTCGCTTTCCAGCGATCTCTCAGGACTCGTGCCAGTACGCACCGCCGCCTCCGGTTCCATCGTTGCCTCCGGTTCCTCGGCCACTGCCGTGGTATCGCCTTCTGGTGGTCCCTCGCTGGTGTCGGCACGCGTCACGGTCTCAGCTTCCACCACGCCATCGGATTCGTCATCCGACTCTATAACAAACCTCATCATTTGAGAAACATGGACCACAATGGTTCTCTTCCCAGTAGGCTTTCGAAGTTTGTAGTTCAGTTCAGTGATCTGCCTGATCACCTTGAAAGGGCCTACGTACTGGTGCAGTAACTTTTCAGCGAGACCTTTCTTCCTCTGCGGCCAGAAGATTAACACCAGGTCACCGGGTTCGTATACCGGTGCCTCACTGACTCTGGTGTCATACTGAGACTACTGGCTGCTGCACCGCTGCTTCACCAGGGCCAGTCTATCTCTGACCTCTTCCCTCAAATTAGACAACGCCTTCATCAGCTCCTTTGGGTCGGCAAGCTTTGTTTGATTCGGCCCCGTCGCCACTAGCAGGTCCCTCGGAATTACTAATACACCGGCATGAATGGTGTGTGATTGGTGCTATCTTGGCGCGCCGAGTTGTAGGCAAAGGTGACAAACCCGAGGAATTCATCCCAGTCCTCGTGATTTTCGTCCACATACATCGCCAGCATGGTCGCCAGCGTCTTGTTTTGTCGCTCCACAAGACCGTTGGCCTGTTGGTGGTAAGGTACGGACATCCGATGGGAAAGTCAAAGAAGGGCGAACACCTCACGGGCTACTTCTGCTGTGAAACACTTCCCTTGGTCGGACGTCAGCTCTCGCGGAAATCCATGCCGCAACACAATTTCCTCGACGAAGAATTTTGCTATTTGCAGAGCCGTGGAATCCGGTATGGCCCTCGCTTCTACCCACTTAGTAAGGTAGTCAATGGCAACGATCAAGTTTTTATTCCCGCTTCGTGATCGCGGGAATGGAACGAGGACGTTTATCCCGATCCTCTCGAATGGTCCTCCCACTTGCGTGATCTCCATGCGTCCTTTCTTCTTCCCATGATCCGGCTTCCGTGTCTGGCAACTTTTACATGCCTTGACATACCGGGTCACTGCTCTATCCATCTTCGGCCAGTAAGACCTCTGCCGAGCCCTCTCCAGAGTTCTTGCTTGCCCTAGGTGCCCCGCCGTAGGCTCATCGAGAGCCGGTCAAATTCTTGTCCGAACCTGATCATTCTCAGGTACAACAAGCCTTCCTTCAGCACAAAGTTCCCGTATCGCCTGGAAGTGTTGCTGATCATCCCCTGCTTGATCCGCTTCCACTGCTTTACACGATCTTGTCCGTCATCGTCCCGAAAGCTCCAAACCACTCCAAGCACTTTTTCACTCCCACTATCCGTCAGCTGCAAATCTGACGCCGGACATACTGATGGCCCATCTTTCCCGTGCATCTCCCGAACGAAATCGACAGAGTTTGAGATCCACTTCTGGAAATGTAAATCAGCTGCAGCCAATGCTTTTCTTACGGTTGCAGCCTCCTTTACGGCTTCGTCGACCGTTGTGGCTGATCCCAAATAATCGTGGACGTACATCTTCGTCTTGACAGCGTTGACGACTTCTTCTCCTACCTCTGCATCCATAGCGGCCCGTCGAATGGTGTGGATGGCGATAAATGGAGAACACGTAGCACCGAAGGGTAAGCGATTCATCCGGCACACTAGAGCTTTGGAAGCCGCAAGATCCTGCTACAGAAAGCAGAAATATTCAGCGTCGGAGGGATTAAGTCGGTAGCGACTAAACATTGCTTCTACGTCTGACGCCCACGCTACGGCTCCTTCTCTGAATTGGGTTAAGACGGCTGGAAGAGAAGGTTGAAGAGCTGGACCGCTGAGAATTTCGTCGTTCAAAGACTTCCCATGGAACGGACGGCGGCATCGAACACGACACGAAGCTTAGGACCCTTGTAGACGCCGTGGTGAGCTAGGAAATATCTTGCTGAAACAGTTTCCTTTTCGGAAAGTATGGAGGCATAGCCCTTGTCGATCGTCTTCTTCATAGCGACTCGATAATCGGTTTCGAATGCCGGATCTCTGTCGAACCACTTTAAAAGACCCCGAAGACGCTGTTGGGCCTTCAGACGATTGCAGACGAGGTTGGTTCGCCTGTCCGCCAAGTGATAGGAACCTCATATCCTAGCTCCAATTTTCGGGTCCCAGCTTCCAAAATGGCAAGGGCTTGTCGTTCGTCTGCGGACATGCCTACCAATTTGCATTCCATCCCGAAATTTTCGGTATCACAAAACTGGCGAAATGCCACTGTTAACTCTTCGAGATGTGTAGAGCTAGTGATCTTGTGCGTGCGCACAGCAGCAATGATGGCGTCATTTTGAACGACGCCTCGAATAAGCCAACCCAAACGACTCCTGGTGGCGGTAGACTCATAGTCTCGGCCGACCCTAGATTCGAGAGGAACCAAAAGGTGAGAGTAATCGGTGCCAATTAGAATGTCTACTCTCCCGCCGGACTTCGTGACTGGAAGATCTGCAAGATGCGCCCAGCGCAACTGAAGGGTCGCCCAATCTGTCACAGGGGTAGCACTGGCGACGGTGGGAAGAGTGGAGCAAGAGAGATTCAGTATCTTGCCGGAAGCGGTGCTGATCTGGAAATTCAAGCGTTTAGATGCATAGCGATTCACTACACTCCCGACGCCATCCACGGTTACGATTTGACGGACCCCAACGATCTTGAGAATCTTCGCGAATCCTCGTCGGATCAAGGTAGAGTCGCTGCCTTCGTCGATGAACACATTGGCCATCACTGCGTTTCCGTCGCGGTCCAAGATCTTAAGCCGCATCATACCCATGGCTACTCTGCAAGGCCTTTGCCTTCCTGTTTGCACCATGGTCGTTCTGGATGACTCTGCTTGCGGGTTACTAAATCCTCTGGAGGAGTCGTGGAGGAGCCCGTGGTGATAGAGACGGCATTCGGAAAACTTGCAGGGTCTCTTCTGGGCACAGAACCTGGCGGAGTGCTTGGTACCAAAGCAACCGAAGCACAATCTATGTTTGGCACAAAAAGTCACTCTCTCTCCCACTGCCAACGACTTGAAGTCTCCACAGTTCTCCAGCTTGTGGTCGCCTTCACATTTAAAGCAGAAAAGACTGGAAGCGCCTTTAAAGGGAGAAGAAGGGTAATCCGTTTTCCGGTTGGAGGAGGTTTGATGACTGTGGGCTTGATGACGACTACCGAACTTGGGTACAGAGCTATGAAGCTGCTCTGCTGCGATGCTGTAGGCGTTCTGATAAGCCGCTGCTCTATGACTCAACCATGTGCCGAAGATGTCCAGGCTCCTTGTTTCCAATCCTCCCAGCCGTCCGTCATTCCAGGCTAGTCTATCTGGAAATTGGAGGCGCAGACAAACCTTTTCAATCAGGTCCGGTGCATAGGTCTCTCCAATCCTGCTGAGTTCGAACAAATGCGACCTCATCTTCTCAGCGAAACGTTTGAATCCGATTGGGTCGTTCTTCAATTCCAACCGGTCAATCGCCTGGAGGTGCGCGGCTCTCATCAGATCTCAACAACCGCAAGATTGCTTTAAGCGACGCAATGCTTCCATATAGGCGGCTTCACCGCCTCCTAGTCCGTGAGCCAACCAGCTCTAGGTTGCTGGTAGTAATACGACAAACTTCTGCTGATGAGCTCCGGCTCGAAGGACCAAAATGTTTCGTAGCTCGAAATCAGGGGAACTCAGAAGTTCGTAGAGTTGCGACTTCGCTGTTGTATGCAGCGAGTAGAATTACCTTGTATTAATGATCAGTATTTGCAAGTGTTAATCAGCGTGTGGAGTCTGAGATAGCACGAGAGACAGTGTTTGTCACTCAAACTATTGGACCACACTACACAAGTTTCCTGCAATTTAGTTCAAGGCGGTCGGAAGGAACAGATTCACTAACGATAAACACGGTGACTACTTCAATGACAAATGGTACAGCGGACGAAAAGTTGCAAGAGGAAGAGAAATATAGGAAAACAGAAAGGCGCCAAAACTATACGATTAATAAACACGCGTTGCCAGATATTATACGCTGCAGCGCTACATTTGCGCCGTAACATCTATTTCTCTTTTATTGCATTGTAATGCCTTTCGCTTATTTTTACTTATTTTAAATGCACAAGCCCGAGACAAGTTTACTTTCCACTGGAAAACCCCTTTAAAAACTTACCACTTGACGAAATGGAATTAAATAATTTATTGTTGCAACAATCTGCATAACTTAACATTAACCCGTTTAACAGTAATTAGCCACACTTAGCCCCCTTTTTGGAATACAACGCAGTAACGAAAACAACTGCTCGATACCAACGTCGACGGATGATGGGTGTGGTCCACTTCGATTCAAGGCCAGATTAGCAATACAGAACATGGTTCGATTGGTTCGATGGTTCGATTCTCGGTCATCGCAGAAAATTAAACATTTGGTTGGTGAATTTCTTTAGGGCGATGTCATTATGAAATGGATTTGTGATACAAATCTTTTGACCAATATTAGCGGTCCAGGAATGAACGTCCATCGCCATGGCCGCAACTGGGATAGGTGTCGCGTGTTCTTTCTCCACCCCTTCTTGTATTGGGTAACGCGACAGGGCATCTGCATCCTCATGGAGACTTCCCTTGTTGTAGCAGATGCTTATGTCGTACTCTTGCAACGACAAACTCCATCGTTCTAGTCTGCCACTCCTGTTTTGTCATCAGCCAGCACAGGGCATGATGATCTGTCTTCACCACCACCTTCGTTCCCCAGATATATGGGCGAAACTTTTTCATGGCCCATACCATAGCCAGGCACTCCTTTTCAGTGATGGAGTTGTTCCTCTCGGACTTGTTTAACACTCGGCTCGCAAAACAAATGGGCATGGCATGTCCATCCCTGTCTTGCATCAACGCTGCGTCTATTCCGTAGTCGCAAGCGTCTGGGTGTACCTCAAAAGTCTTTGCATAATCTGGATGCGCCAGCCGAACTGCCTTTACCAGCGCCGCCTTCAACTCTGCAAAGCTACTCTGCTCTGGCTCTCCCCACCGGAACATTCCTTTTCCCTCGATTGCCGTGAGTGGATACGCCGGCTTGGCGAAGTTCGGCACAAACTTGCGATAGAAAGAGCAAAGGCCTACAAGGCTCTTCACCCACTTCCTCTTTACTTTTTCACTAGCATTGAGGTTTGGGCCAGGGAACTTTTCGATGCCTTTGCAGTGGTCAGGATCTGGTTCAATTCCGGCTCGGCTCACGACGTGGCCCAACATTCGCACACGCTCATTCCCGAAGGCACACTTTTCGATCTTCAGCTTTAAATTCGCCCTCCGGAAGCATGACAAGACCTTTCCGAGCCTCTCCAGATGTTCCTTTGCATCCTCACAAAGATGACTACGTCATCCATGTACACAAGGCAATCGGTCCACTTGAGCCCTGCCAATACAATATCCATGAGCCGCTGGAATGTGCTCGGTGCTGAACACAATCCAAATGGCATCACACGGAACTGATAAAGGCCGTCAGGCGTCACAAACGCTGTCTTTGGCTTGTCTCCTTCGGCAACTGGAACCAGCCAGTACCCGCTCTGAAAGTCTACAATACTGAAAAGCGTCGCTCCCTCCAGCTTCGATAACGCATCGTCGATGCGCGGAAGTGGATAGAAGTCCTTCGTCGTTACGTCATTTAGACGTCTGTAATCGATGCAAAATCGCCACTTCCCATCCTTCTTTTTTACAAGGACGATTGGCGATGACCAGGGGCTTTGCACAGGTTCAGTAATCCCCTGCCGCAGCATCTTGTCTACCTCTGCCTTAATGAGCTCTCGTTCCTGCCAGGCGCGTCGCATTGGTAACTGTTTGATCGGCGCTGCATTACCCGTAGGTATAGCATGCTCCAAGACAGTACACTGCCCAAGACAATCGCTGCATTCAGCGAACACATCTTGGAAACTCATCAGAAGCGAAATGAAGTCCTCACGATCCTCCCCTGCCAGTGTCTTCGCCACACATTTCTCGAACATAGCCGGGTATTTCAGCTTTCCCTGCCGAGCGCTGCCCCTTCCGGACGTACGTCCATCTTCCATCTCCAGGGGAAGACTGCTGCTCTGGTCGACAGCCACCAATTTTCTGAGGGATGTTCCTTCCACAATCACATGATCCGTGTGATCCACGTTCATAACGTGAACAACCGAGTTCGACTTGGTAGAGTCGATTAACGCGTGCCCCGCCGATAAGCCACTTTTTTCAAGCAGCTTTTTCGACGGGCGGAGGA
This sequence comes from Daphnia carinata, assembly GCF_022539665.2. Lineage (NCBI taxonomy): Eukaryota > Metazoa > Arthropoda > Branchiopoda > Diplostraca > Daphniidae > Daphnia > Daphnia carinata. The sequence goes on from NC_081337.1 coordinate 715,364, forward strand.
GCATAATTGCGTCCTTGTTTCCTCCGTCTGGGATAGACACTTTCACCGGTACCGCACTTCTCTTTGGCACCGTGACCCGCACTGTTGCGGTCACCTTCCTTATGGCATCTCTGCCTCCGGAAGCTCCGATGTCAATCGCTCCGAGCTCCACCGTCGGGGGGCTACTGAAGCAGATTTTTAGCTCTTTAAAGAACTTTAACAAATTTCTTCCCATAATGAAGTCGGGTCCGAAAGTCTTCAGCACAACGACTTCCCCTTCCACCGACGCGTTTTTATTGATCACTGTCAGCGCAACTTTTCCTCTCGGTTGCATAGGCTGACCATCCGCCGTTACCACCATGGGCCCATCCCATGGGGTGATTTTCAGGTTCAACTTGCTTGCTAATGACGGCGTGATGACGGAAATGACCGCTCCCGTGTCCACTAAAGCTTCCACTGGACAACCACCAATCCAGATTACCTCTGTAGGCTGTTGCTGTCCAATTGCTTTACTTGGTTCTCCGCCAATCACAGCACAGGCTGCTTTTGGCTCCTCCCTCTCCGGCTTCGTAGGCTTTGTAGGCCTTGGCGTGCTTTCTCGACTCTTTTCTTTAGGACAATTTCTTGCCATATGGCCTTCTTCCTTGCAATTGTAGCATCGGAACGGATAATTTTTCTTTGGCTTCCGATTCCTTTCGCCTTTTCAGTCGTCGATGCTCTTCTTTCTCGACTGCCCTCTCGCCTTCGCCAGCTCATCCCGCAGCTCCTGTATTTGCCGCTGGAGCTCTTGCATCTTATTAAGGCCTACTGCCCCGATAGGAGCTTTCTCACCCTCCCGGCGTGCATCTTCATAGCCCCATTCGTAGGCCGTTTTCACAGCATCTGCATGGAGTCTTGCCTTTTCGAGGAACTCCGCGCAGGTCGTGATTCCAAGCACATACAGCCTTTCGTAAAGGTCTGGGCTTAACCTCCTGAACAGGTGGTCAATACAAACTTCTTCCGCCATATCTGGTTGCACGATGCGGCACAAGTCCATAACGTCGTGGTAGTATTTTGTTAGGTCCTCGTCCTTCCCCTGGACTCTCATCCGCGGTTTCCTCTCCATTTGTCGCTTTTAAGTTCACTGCAACAAACTTTCAGCTTCAGAAACAACGTTTTGAGTCCAGGCACTTCCCTCTAGCGCGCTGGCCCTTGCTCCCCCACAAATCTCTCTCTCCGGTCTTCCCAGTGTTCTGGGCGCGCGTTCGCGCCTCTAGGTTTACAATCCACTTGTAGGCCGCCTCTTCGAGCGACACGCCAAGACACGTCTATCGCTCTCGCCAAGTCATTATTGGTCCATCTGTTGTGGCGACCTATCCTTTCGAATCGGTCAATCCACTCCACAGCATTTTCCTTGGCCGTGCCACGGAATTTCTCCGGCTCCTTAAACTGAAAGATCGGCCTTTCCACCATGTCTTCCTCCTCAGCCAGAAAATGGTCCCAAGCTAGTTCCTCTTCTTGGGCTATGGATTGCCGCCTTGGTGAATCCCCAACACTGAATCCACTTCTTTCTGGCCTGACGAAGACCGCTGCGTTCGACGTGCTAGACGCCCTAGGTCGAAGACCTTCGCGCGGGCTTCTTCTTTCCAAGCCTACTTCTCGTTCTTCCACCGCGTCGTGTTCTTCCGTCGACAGCTGCCTGCTGTCGGCACCCGACGATCTCTCGCTGATGCCAGTGGTGTCGGCTTCCACGCCAACCGCGCTTCTCCTGTCGGCAGCGCCTTCCGCCTGCACTGACACTGGACGCGCCTCTTCCTGGTTTTCGGTCACCGTCTCTTGTGTCTCGAACGAGTTCGTTTCGATAGTCTGCCGAGCCCGCGACCCTTGATCGCTGCTAACGGCCTCCGCCTTCCGCCGCCTACTCTCCGCCGGAATGGCTTGTATTTTGATGGTTTCCTGACTTACGGGCCCTGCTACTTGATTGATGAACGACGCAGCGTCGTCTACCTCCAGTCGTCGCGTATGCAATTTCTGGTCTCGGTTGACCCGCCGCTCTTCCTGTCGTTCCTCTTCTCCCACTTCGGATCGTGTGTCAACCTCGCTCCCAACCCTACGGGAACGCTCACGATGCTCATGTGCAGCCGTCGGCTCGAATCCCCCTCTTCCCGCAGCACACCTGGTTTCTTGTCTCTCTGACACCTGGTGACTCTGAGTATCCACGAATTCCTTACCCTGTGGTTCGGAATCCAACTCAAACTGCGTCAGGTCTGGGATATCTCCTTGTTGGGACGCCTCTCTGGTCACCCACGTACCTTTGCGCCCGAAAGTGAGCTCACTCACCACGCCAGGGGGACCTCTCGACCGCCCCTTAGATCGCACTGATGTTGCACGTGCCTCCTGAAATCTTGTTGAAGCTCGTGCCGCTGCACTTAGAGGTGTCGCCGGCCTCAAACCCGTGTAATAGGTTTGAATCTCCTTCGCCGCCTCTTCAGCTGCTCTTCGACGACCCCTTCCCCAGCGTCTGAAATCACACCTATCCCGTGTGACATCCAAACGAGGACCCACTGCGACTCACTGCCAATCACACGTTTTCTCAGACCGTTGTTGTGGCCTCGTGCCCAACAATAAATTATTGGGTTCGACTCCCAGAGACCCCTCACAACAAACGCGTACCTGAGTTAAACGTGCAGTTGACCAGGTAAGAACGCAGGAGCATCTCCACCATGTAACAACTCTGGGTTAAGGTTCGTTCAACTTCAGAAAGAAACAAAGGAAACAAAAGAAATCCTTGAAAAAACCTTAACCGAAAAAGCCGGGTTAAGGAGAAGCCTGATAGATATTAATACAAAGAATAAAAGTCTTGAAGAGGAATTACAGAAGATCAACATACAGGCGGGAGACCGAGAGGAAAAAATTAAGTATTTGGAGAACAGAATAAAAGAATATAGGAAACAACACGTAACATTAGCCGAAACTGAAGATCTAGACGTCTCCAACGAACCAGGAGAGATAACGAAGCTAGTGAGTGAGATAAACGACCTAACCTCGCTAACGGAAGGATGAGACAAATCCCTCCACTTCGAGTTAGAATCAGAAGAAATCGCCGAACTCCAGCAACTCAACGACGACCTCAAAAACCAAATCGAGATCCAAAACGATAACCTCCTTCAACTAGAACAGAAGTATCAGACTCTCAAACAAAGAATCAAAATGGGTCTTCCGCAAAAGGAAACTTTGAGAATTGACCGCGACACAACAGATGCCGATGACATCGGTTCGGTCACAACCCACACAATCGTAAAAGCGCTAGGAGAATTATTCTCGAGAGAAGACAAAAAGTCAATTCCAATTTTCAAAGGAAAATGTACTGATAAACTAATAACAGAGTGGCTGAAGGACGCAAAACATGTAGCACGTAACAACGACTGTGATAACAACCAAAGAATACGATTCTTCTCCGACAGACTAAAAGGCGATGCCCTAGAAGGGTACGGAAACTACGTAGAAGAGCAGGGTGACGAGTTAAAGTACGACGAGGGGAAAACCGCCATCATTGCAAGGTTACAGGATGCATATGACTTAGCAGCACTAAGAAAAAAATTTTTGACGCTGAAACAGAAACCTGAAGAAAAATGCAAAGCCTTTATATCAAGAATCAACAGCCTATACGACTCCATTGAAGGCAACGAAGAAACGTCGGACCAAAACCAAACCATCGTCGAAGGCCCGACGCATAAACACAATCAGGAAAATGAGAGATTCTACCAAAATCAAAATTGCAAAGATACTGCAGAAGACAAAGAAATAAACGCAGTAATCGCAGGTAAAACGCATCACGAGAAACAACAAGATAACGAACTTCCACAACAAAAGACAGAAATCGAATTCCTAAAACAAAAAATACGGGAATTGGAAAATACTAATAAGAATCGTGAATTATCGTAGGATGCCGATATAACCGTAGGAGCAGCAGATCGATAAGAACAAGGATCTTCGCGATCAAGCGAACGATACTCCAGACCACAAAATTCGCGAGTTCGATTTCACTAAAGATCGAATAGAAGAGGTTCCAGTCCTGACAGAAACTTCAATCGTAGCAGAAGAAACAGCCCATACCGCAACAACTATAATTCACCACGAAGAGAAGGTACCTTCAAGGGGTATAGACAATCCAATTACCCAACTTACCAACAAACACCCCAGAGACCTCCGTACAGTAACAGACCGATACACTACCATCGACCAAACTATCAACCACACAGCAATTAACAGGTGTATCATCAAAACCCAGCCTATTCTCATCAATATCCACAGCCACGACAAAACCAACCAAACACCCCCGGCATCCTTGGGAATACGGTTATTATTTGCCACACATTGCACGAGAATGCTGATATAGCGCGTATCAACAATCCGAACCGCCGTCAAATGTAGTAAACACCATATATTGTTACATTAATGACGACAAGCATGTCATTAATTGAGAATTACCAGAGGGATTGTTCTGCGATCCCGAAAGGTAATTATAATTATACGAGAAATAACGAGAGAGACCCTAAGGGTGTAGACGAGATCTATTTAGCTCTTTTAAAGATTTTCTTACCTCGCCCCCTGCAACCGCCTTCTACGATCAGACATTTTTTAGCGAATGAGACGAAGAACTGAGAAGGGCCCAATAACCAAGTAGCAGGTAAAAGGTGGCGAGGAGAACAAATGATAATAACAAATAACATACCAAAAATAGCAGAATTTTCTAACAAACAGGAAAAAACACAAAATCGTGTAACAAAACAACGAAAAAACTGACAGCTTCTCATGTGGCAAAAAAACTGGTGGCACCAGAAAAAAAATGCCAAGAAAATACTAACACAAAAGACAACTCGGGGTGAACAAATTCGGAGTTGGCCTTGCTTATCCATTAGGGATTCGGCTAATATCTTGCTCTGCATCTGGATGGACGAGACTGAGACCTGCAGGTTAATAAGCAATCATACAGTACCCACCAAAAATATTATACACTCGGTCATTTTTTGGCCCTTTTAACATGGCGTCTTATGGCGCTACGTCCCCCTAGTTTTTATTTATTTGTGGATTACCCCTTATAGTTATGTTTAAGAAAAAAAATCTGCGTACTCGTAGATGAATTTTCTATCCAGCGATATGCAGCGCATAGTTGTACACAAAAAACCCTGAACGTTATATGTGCGTTCATGTGTATAAAATTTCCCCGTTTTTCCGTTTCGCGCCGCCATTGCCTCGCATAGGGCTTTCCCCAAATTAGGCCTCTTTTTATTTTGCGTGTATCTTTTTAACTAGAAGCCGCAAGAGCTTCTAGTTTCTTTCCCGAATTTATCAAAGGTTTTTCTTTATAAAGATACAAAAAGATTTTTATTGTCTAAATACATCCCGTTATATTTGTTGTTTTGTACTGGCTAAATTTTTTCCTGCAAAATCAAAGAGGACAAAACAAGGAGTGTTGCAGGCGCCTCTTGTGGTATAAAAAACAAACTCGAGTCAACACTCCTTGTTTTGTTTTCTTTGATTTTGATTTTTTTATTTCTTTGATTTGAGAGACCCTTAGGGTCTCTCTCGTTATTTCTCGTATAATTATAATTACCTTTCGGGATCGCAGAGCGATCCCCCTGGTAATTCTCAATTATACATACGAAAGTAACTTACTTTCGACCCTAAGGGTGATTTCAAAGCAGGTTGTGCGCTAATTTTAAACTGCCGAGCTGAAAACGGTTGCGGCGACTGACGGAACTGAATTTTTTTTGTAGAACTTGCTGAACGTGGACTCCCTAGTCCAATGCCCAGCCTTAAGAATTGAATCTACTGAAGCACCGGCCCTAAAGGCCTTTGAGGCTGCAGCCCCTCTGGTAGAATGCACAGAAAATATCGATGTGTCTATCCCGGCGGCCGTGAGGGTCGAACGTATCCATCCGCTAATAGTGTTTGCAGTAACACCACGATGCGGCTTGTAGAATGAGACAAGAAAGGAGTTACTGTTGGAATGATTTCGAAATGAAGAGGTAGCTTCGATGTACGACCTGGCGGCTTCTACTGGGCAACATCCGGGGTCTAGCAAAGACGGAATAAGAATCGATTACAAGGGTCCGCTGTGCTGGGCCTTCCATGGCTTTAACAACGAGAAACTCATACTGTTATTTGAGAACGTGACGGACGACAAATTAATAGAAGCTAGTTCAGAAACCCGAAGAAGCGACGCCAAGGCCAGTAAAACCGCTGTCTTACGGGATAACATGGGTAAGGATAGCGACTGGTTTTCTCCCAGGGATGCCACATAGACTATGACCACATCGGGGTCCGACGACGAATTGTATTTAGGTTTCGGTGGATTTAAATTGTAGCAACCATTCAGTAAATTCCTAACAAGCGGATGTGAGCCGATCGAATGGCCATCGATAAGCGGGTGTGTTCTAGACAGCATCGACTGATGCGCGTTTATCTTGCTGTACGATTTTCCGGTTGAATAAAGCTCCGTCAGGAATTCGAGTATGAAGATTAAAGTAGTTGACAAGGGATTTTCATCCCGTTGAAAACACCAATCTTCCCAAGTCCGTCACGCAGACTCGTAGGTTGAAAGGGTTGATGCACGATTGCCGGCCACGAGGAGGTCGACCAATGAGTCCGAAAAGCCTTACCCTCTTTTATTTCGGAACTCCGGACAATTTCCATGCGGCTAATTGGAGTGCGCCTGATACTAGTAGAAGGTGGGTATCGCCTTTCGCTGACAGCAATAGGCTGCTGGTCTGACGCAGAAAACGCGGTGTTTCGCACACCCGCTCCAAAAGAACTGGATACCAGGGCTGTGCCGGCTACACTGGACAAATCATTACAACATTAGCTTCCTCTCTCCTGATTTTCTCAAGACATTTCGGAATCATGGAGAAAGGGGGGAAAACGTAACCCACGAAATCGTTCCAGTTTACCGAAAAAGCGTTAACCGCCATGCAACCAGATTGAGGCCGCCAAGAGACGAAGCGAGTCGACTGCGTATTCCAGGACGACCCGAATAGATCGACATCCATCGGCCAAATCTTACTTAGATCGTTGAAAACCTGTCGACTTAGCATCCAATCGCTCGTGTCGGGGGTGGATCAGGATTCTCTATCCGCATCTACGCTTAGAATGCCTGCTAAATAAACCGCTTCAACCGAGCGTTTTCGTTGCTCACAAAAATTTGTAAGTAACTTAGCCATGGCAGTGATCTCGACTGACCTGGTTCCTCCCCCTTTATTAATGTAGCATACCGCGGTAGAATTATCAAGAAACATTCTAACCGAGAGATCATATGATGCTCCAACGAACGATTGTAGCGCGTAGAAGGCGCCTAAAAGTTCCAGACAATTGATGTGTAAGTTCAGTTGATCAACCGTCCAAGGGCCCTGAGTTGTAACTCCATTACATACAGCCCTCCACCCGGATAGTGAAGCGTCCGAACATATTTCAATATCGGGTTTTCGTGGAAAGAATACCTTCCCATTTGTTAGTTCCAAATTCGCCATCCACCATTTTAAGTCGGCTTCCGCCTCAGACGACAACTTGCATTTGCTACTGAGATCATCGTTCGCCTTCCTGGATTCTAATAGATAAAAGCGCTGCATGCTTCTATAGTGATACTGGGCAAAAGGAATGGTTGGAATAGCCCACGTGAAATTTCCTAAAACGGAAGCCACCTTGCGTAACGATACCTGTTTGGCGCCCAATGCGTCCTCACATAGTCTTTTCACCTCCCGAACCTTGGTACCGGGCAGCGCGAATGACATTTTGACAGAATCAACAATCATACCTAAGTACTCAATTATTTGGGTGGGGACGACTACTGATTTTTCCCAATTAATCAAAAAACCTAAGGCTTGCAATAGACTCAAGGTTTTCGTAAGATCAGTGCGACCCCCCCCCCCTCCGAAATGTTCAAAAGTAGAATATCGTCTAGAAAACTAACCAATCCGAGACCTTGTTGTCTCAGAAAGGCTACCACCACCCTCAGTAGTTTCGTAAATATCCGAGGGGCAGGGGAAAGGCCGAAAGCCATGCAACAAAACTGATAAATACGCCCCTTCCATGCAAAGCGCAGGTACGTTTAGTGAGAAATATGCACCGTTACTGTCAAGTATGCGTCCTTGAGGTCTAACTTAATGAACAAGTCCCCTTCCCTGACGAGAAACCGGACGGTTTCCAAGCTTTCCATCTTAAAATGTTATTATGTATGTGTTATTATGTTATTGGTATTCTATGAACCTGTTAACGGGCTTTAATTTCACGATCGGTCGAAATCCCCCAGCCTTCTTTGGCGCGCAAAGGAACGAACACACAAAACCCTCTGAATTATCCGCAACTTCGGAAATAGCTTGTTTGCTTAGCAGGTTAACTACTTCGGCGTCGCAAACCGCCTGCATCTCTTCTGACATAACTACGGGATGTGGAGGAAAGTGTTGCAACGGAGGCGAAATAAAATTCAGTTTTACGCCGGTAGCTACTGTATCGAGCACCCAAGGGTCGTTAGTAATCGATGCCGATTTTTCCGAAAAATAACGCAATCTAGCGCCGATTTCTACTGCTTTAAGGACGGGAATAGCTAGGGAAAAAGAAACCTGAGGTCTTAATAATTCACACCTTCCTCTGGAGCTACCGCGCCCGTGGCCACCTCTCGGATCGTTTCTCCCTCTGCCCGTGTTTCGAACCGCTGGATGCGAATCGTCTCCATAATCACGTGGGCCAGATTATCGACGAATTGGCTGTAGCGAACCATCCTAACCGGGCTTGTTCTTCCCCGGGAAGCGGCAGCTGCCGCTTGATCCCGCTTTGCTAGAGTCTCATCTTGGCTTGCTTCCTTAAGAATGAGGCTCAGAAACTCACCGGTGAAAAGTTGCTCGCGGGCCTCCTTCCCGGCAGTGAAAATGGATTCGTCTTTCAGCAAATAGCCAACCCTAGGGTCTGTGGCGCTGACTACTGATTCTCGGCGCTTTCTTGAAATGTGCGTAAAAGCTCTACCCTACTGCTGTAAGGCTGCTTGCAATGAACGGCGTACGCGAACACCTGCTGGTGTATCGTCTGGTGTAGCTGACACCCGCGCGTATAAGTCGATCAATGGTGGGCCGATGTCCATAATTTTCAGCTGAGTTTTCACTATGGTCTTCTCCATTGAGTTGACTGTTTTAAGGACGTTCTTCTCTTTCGCGCGCCTGCTCATCCACCCATCTAACTTCGGGGGTTTAAGAGAAAAACCTTCCTCCTCAAAGAGCAACGGAAATTCTCTTGACACAAACTTTGACTGATCCGTCGAAACCCCAACCGCTAAGAGCGATGCAATCTCACGGCAGATTTCTTTAGGAATAACGGCCGCGGAAAACGATGTCGGATCTCGAGATGCCTCTTCTAGCGGTTGTGGGGGAAGCTTCTCTTCAGCGCACCTGGGCGCCATGAACGTCCTCGCTCCACCGTCTCCTCCTCTTCATACCACTCATCCGTTACTTCTTGCCTATCATCATCGTAGATAGCATCGTACTCGATCGTATAGGCATATGGATCGTCGTGAAATTCGGGGGTGTACCGATGGGGCTCAAACTACGCGTCGTACCGTTGACCGTATACATCACTTCTACCGTAGTACTGAGATGATTCATCAGCCAAGCTATAGTCCAGTCTTCTTCTAGTCGATCTGCTACGAAAGTCGCTTTGATTACGCTGTAACTGACGCTCGTGCCACAAGCGTTCTCTAAACTCACGATCCCTGAAAAAACTGATCACGCTGGCGATCACCTTCGTAACTGATAGGAACTTGGTCGTTATAATAGCTGCGAAAATTTCTCGAATCACCACCCAGACAACAATTGTAAGCTAGAAGACATCCTAAATCCGTCCCACTAGGACAACCAGGATGGGACCGATATAGGCGCGGTAACAGATGTGCTGCAGCGACCGTTGTTGTCAAGGAAAATCACAACATCTTTTCCTGACTTCTTTAGTCCCACATTTTGCCAAATCCTGTGTTGCCAGTTTTTACATACATGAAATTCAAACGTAGAATGTTCAAATTTTATTCTTTGCAACTAAAATAGTAAGTAAATTGATATGTAAATTGCATGAAATTAGGGAGTTAGAAAAATATATTTTATTTAGCACAAAAAATGCTCAAAGCAAGCATTAGTTATGATAGGACTATTACCTCAAATAATTCATTTTCTTAAAATATTTACAAACCATGATTAAGTTTCAAAATCTAAAAAAATTTAACCTGATTTGTATAATTACATTTAAAGGATCGAGGGTCTAACTTAATTTCGACTTTAACTTTATGTTTAAAACATTTTTTTGTGACCTGTTGCCAAAAAAAAACTGAAGTATTTTTCTATGTTTCTATTGTATTGCTTGAAAATTGTGAATTACGTAAGTATAGTATGGTCAACTGGAAAGAGCATCCGACTGTGGTGTGGATGACCCGAGTTCGATACCAGCCACAGCCACATCTATTGAAATTTTATTATTAATATTTATTATTATTATTAATATCTATTAAATTTTATTAAGTGGTCCAAGAGTGGTCCAGTTCACCGCTTAAACTCATTGTGGACGACTGGTTAAAGACGCACACGGGCTCCGTTTCTGCCGGACATCTAGATGTGCAGAAGGCAGCCAAAACACGTCATTTATGAATTTCGCCGCGTCTTATGTACGTCCTAGTGGTCCAATGAGGACCAAAAATTGTCGTCTAAAGGACAGTAGTGTGCTGTGTGGGCACGTGGGCCTAGCCCCGAACGAGGGAAATTTTGCGACATGTCTAGACAAGAGCAAAAAGACGTCTGATCGGAGAGGGCGGTTGCAGGGGGCGAGGTAAGAAAATCTTTAAAAGAGCTAAATAGATCTCGTCTACACCCTTAGGGTCGAAAGTAAGTTACTTTCGTATGTATAATCATCATGTCTATGTAATGGAAAATCTGAACGAAAATTGTATCTTGAGATTGGACTTTTTATCAAGCAACAATGTAAAAATTAACACCTGGAACAGGCAGATCAGCTACGACCATTTTGGGATAGAACACAACATTGGAAAGAACATACATCCCATCTACAGCCTAACGTTTGGGAAGGCAGGCACCCACATCCCACTCCTCCTAGACCGTTTAACAGAATATAACGACAACAATGACCTTACAGAAGCAGATTATCGCAGCCTAGAATCTTTTTCCCAATCAGACAATAACAAGAAATCTAAACGAATTAAACCAACCCAAGAAAGTGAAACGACCAACATCTCTGATCAGATACGCATTGCAATCGAAATTCTACTGAGAAAACAGGAAGCACCATTCGCAGAAAAGGAATCAGATTTGGGTCTAGCAATTGCTGTAAAGCATACCATTAACATAGGATACAACGCCCCAATTACTCAACGATTGCGCAGGACACCAGAAGCATTACAACTTATTGTCAAAACAAAAATAGAAGTAATGTTGAGTAACAAGATTATTAGAGAAAGTCACAGCCCATTTGCAGCGTTAATTGTAATAGTCTCCAAAAAAGATGGAGAAATGCGTCTTCAGAGGAATCTTGAAATCGGCATTGTTCAAATTCGCATTGGTTTATCTCGATGACATCATAGTGTTCAGTAATAACATTACAGAACATGTGAAACATCTGGAAACAGTGTTCAAGCTTCTTAAAGACGCAGGGCTCAAGTTAAAAAGGAAGAAATGTAAATTTTTTAAAGAAGAGTTAGGATAAATTGTCTCGAAAAAAGGAATAACACCGAGTACGAAAAAGTTAGAAGCAATCATCACATACCCAGCTCCCAAAAACGTGAAAGAACTGAGCTCATTTTTAGGTCTTGCTAGCTATTACAGGAAATTCGTCCAGGCTTTTGCTGATAAAGCCCACTCATTGACAGCGCTCACGAGAAAATCAGCCGAGTGAAAATGGGGAGAGGAACAAAGTGACGCCTTTGACTGTATCAAGAACTGTCTCATAACTAGACCTATCCTAGGCTATCCAGATTTCATGCGCGAATTTATCATCTACATTGATGCTTCAGGATACGGAATAGGAGCAGTCTTGGCTCAGATACAGACTCTACCTCAATCAGCGGATTTAGCGTAGTCCGACGTACAGAAACCCCGTGAATCAGACGGCACGGAAGTCGTCATAGCGTATAGCTCTAAACACTTGAACGACCGCGAGGCCAAGTGGTCAACCACAGAGAAAGAGGCTTACGCAATCATCGACGCAATCGACGTGTTTAAAACAAATTTATACGGGGGAAGATTCGCCGTATTTGCCGACCATAGACCTTTACAATGGCTGATGAGCAAGACTGAACCCGCAGGAAGATTAGCTAGATTGGCACTCAAACTACAAGAATTCGACATCGCCATTGGATACCGGCCTGGGAAGTCGCACCAAAATGCTGACACTCTAAGCCTTATTCCCGTAGTGCCACTAGCACGAGTAGAAACAAGGTCAAGGGAAAAGAAAATCCTTAGGAGAGAGATAGAAAGTCTTAAATAGGAAAGCGAAAGCTTAGAAAAAGAAAAGGAGCGCCTTGAGAAATTTGGGTAGTATGGGTTACAAAGGTGGAGATAGTTCGCCGACAACGTTTGGGTACAAAGTATTCTCTTTACGAGTAGTCTCTAGTGCAAGATAACCAAACGGCATTCGCTTAACTTCAATGATGTTCTTTGATCTAGTAGGTAGAGTTTTGGAGACTTGGAGAATCGTCGGGGAAATGTAGAGCACAACACTGAAATAAGATAGGGGTAAGAAACTTTTTACTGGACATCAAGTGTTAGTCTCGTTGGGACCTCGAATTGTAAGAGTTTCAAACCCCGTGTATTTCTAGTGAGTTGCCAAAACAACTCGAAATTGCAAGGTACAATACATGCGGTATTTATACTAAGACAAGACACAAATATCAAAGTAAAATGGGAGGGATTACATTCACTTTTACTTGTTAAATGCTTGAGGGATGTAAGAGGCGTGGGCTCGTTACACGTATTTAGGTCCCCCCGGTAATGTTGTCGTGTTTTAGCTCTTTTTTATAAACTTGTAGTGTGTGGTTTTTAAGCGCTTTTAATATATTTTCCTATATATAGTACCAACTGCTAGTCATTGACCACTGTAGTTGGTCTACATTCAGGAGCGAATCAAAATAGGCAGTGATCCACGTGTAGACTGAAATGGCAAGGAAACACCCTACTGACCCTACAGATTAAACACAACAAACGAACGTCAATATGTCGTTCTTATTTCCGAATTCTAGTTTTGGTTTTATCTAACGTATTACGTGATTTTCTGGTATTTGATATTTAATACGTATATAGTCCCCTTTGGTAATGTTGTCGTGTTTTAGCTCTTTTTTATATACTTGTAGTGTGTGCTTTCGAAGCGCTTTTAATATATTTTCCGTTTGTTCTCAGACATGGTCACATAGCGTTCTATCGCAAGAGAAAGAATAGGTATCAGAACACTATGATGCCGAAGGCGACCTTAGAGATCAAACGATAATCATTGGCGTTGAAAGCGATATCGCTATCAGCCGGTTCATAGGTCGGCGAAGGAATTTTTAAGTCAAATGTCCTATATAGTCAGCGAAAGAAATAGCAGATGGCGTAGGCTAGGCTCTATATCAATCATCTGCACCGCAGGATTCAAGAAGCAAACAGCAGGTGGCGCGTCATACAAGATTCGACGAGTGAAAATCTTATGTTTCGTGGGCGAGAAGAACGTGTGTAATTGTCGAAATTTAAGAAACCAATGCTCAATCGTGTATAGTTGTTTCCACGAGAGCACGACCATTAAAACTGCATGTAGGAGAAAAGCGTGCTTGGTTTCCCTCTCTTAATTTTAAAGGTGTCTGAAACAAAATCGTTGGCAATTGAGCACCGCAACCCATCCTCTCCCCGGCGGGGAATTGAACCCCGGTCTCCCGCGTGACAGGCGGGGATACTGACCACTATACTACCGAGGACGTGATGAGTTATCACCAATCCCTCGCATTATCTCCAAGCAGCATAAAGCGAACACTTGTCGAGTACCAACTGCTAGTCATTGACCACTGTAGTTGGTCTACATTCAGGAGCGAATCAAAATAGGCAGTGATCCACGTGTAGACTGAAATGGCAAGGAAACACCCTACTGACCCTACAGATTAAACACAACAAACGAACGTGAATATGTCGTTCTTATTTCCGAATTCTAGTTTTGGTTTTATCTAACGTATTACGTGATTTTCTGGTATTTGATATTTTATACGTATATAGTCCCCTTTGGTAATGTTGTCGTGTTTTAGCTCTTTTTTATATACTTGTAGTGTGTGCTTTCGAAGCGCTTTTAATATATTTTCCGTTTGTTCTCAGACATGGTCACATAGCGTTCTATCGCAAGAGAAAGAATAGGTATCAGAACACTATGATGCCGAAGGCGACCTTAGAGATCAAACGATAATCATTGGCGTTGAAAGCGATATCGCTATCAGCCGGTTCATAGGTCGGCGAAGGAATTTTTAAGTCAAATGTCCTATATAGTCAGCGAAAGAAATAGCAGATGGCGTAGGCTAGGCTCTATATCAATCATCTGCACCGCAGGATTCAAGAAGCAAACAGCAGGTGGCGCGTCATACAAGATTCGACGAGTGAAAATCTTATGTTTCGTGGGCGAGAAGAACGTGTGTAATTGTCGAAATTTAAGAAACCAATGCTCAATCGTGTATAGTTGTTTCCACGAGAGCACGACCATTAAAACTGCATGTAGGAGAAAAGCGTGCTTGGTTTCCCTCTCTTAATTTTAAAGGTGTCTGAAACAAAATCGTTGGCAATTGAGCACCGCAACCCATCCTCTCCCCGGCGGGGAATTGAACCCCGGTCTCCCGCGTGACAGGCGGGGATACTGACCACTATACTACCGAGGACGTGATGAGTTATCACCAATCCCTCGCATTATCTCCAAGCAGCATAAAGCGAACACTTGTCGAGTACCAACTGCTAGTCATTGACCACTGTAGTTGGTCTACATTCAGGAGCGAATCAAAATAGGCAGTGATCCACGTGTAGACTGAAATGGCAAGGAAACACCCTACTGACCCTACAGATTAAACACAACAAACGAACGTGAATATGTCGTTCTTATTTCCGAATTCTAGTTTTGGTTTTATCTAACGTATTACGTGATTTTCTGGTATTTGATATTTTATACGTATATAGTCCCCTTTGGTAATGTTGTCGTGTTTTAGCTCTTTTTTATATACTTGTAGTGTGTGCTTTCGAAGCGCTTTTAATATATTTTCCGTTTGTTCTCAGACATGGTCACATAGCGTTCTATCGCAAGAGAAAGAATAGGTATCAGAACACTATGATGCCGAAGGCGACCTTAGAGATCAAACGATAATCATTGGCGTTGAAAGCGATATCGCTATCAGCCGGTTCATAGGTCGGCGAAGGAATTTTTAAGTCAAATGTCCTATATAGTCAGCGAAAGAAATAGCAGATGGCGTAGGCTAGGCTCTATATCAATCATCTGCACCGCAGGATTCAAGAAGCAAACAGCAGGTGGCGCGTCATACAAGATTCGACGAGTGAAAATCTTATGTTTCGTGGGCGAGAAGAACGTGTGTAATTGTCGAAATTTAAGAAACCAATGCTCAATCGTGTATAGTTGTTTCCACGAGAGCACGACCATTAAAACTGCATGTAGGAGAAAAGCGTGCTTGGTTTCCCTCTCTTAATTTTAAAGGTGTCTGAAACAAAATCGTTGGCAATTGAGCACCGCAACCCATCCTCTCCCCGACGGGGAATTGAACCCCGGTCTCCCGCGTGACAGGCGGGGATACTGACCACTATACTACCGAGGACGTGATGAGTTATCACCAATCCCTCGCATTATCTCCAAGCAGCATAAAGCGAACACTTGTCGAGTACCAACTGCTAGTCATTGACCACTGTAGTTGGTCTACATTCAGGAGCGAATCAAAATAGGCAGTGATCCACGTGTAGACTGAAATGGCAAGGAAACACCCTACTGACCCTACAGATTAAACACAACAAACGAACGTGAATATGTCGTTCTTATTTCCGAATTCTAGTTTTGGTTTTATCTAACGTATTACGTGATTTTCTGGTATTTGATATTTAATACGTATATAGTCCCCTTTGGTAATGTTGTCGTGTTTTAGCTCTTTTTTATATACTTGTAGTGTGTGCTTTCGAAGCGCTTTTAATATATTTTCCGTTTGTTCTCAGACATGGTCACATAGCGTTCTATCGCAAGAGAAAGAATAGGTATCAGAACACTATGATGCCGAAGGCGACCTTAGAGATCAAACGATAATCATTGGCGTTGAAAGCGATATCGCTATCAGCCGGTTCATAGGTCGGCAAAGGAATTTTTCGGTTTTGATTTCGATTTCTTTTATTAGGGTTTCCTCGGGGTTTTTCGGGGCTAGGGTCTTGTAAAATCTGTGCTTTAGGTAAGCAGTCAGCTGTGCAACGTCCGAGGACTTCTTCTAGGTCTTGAAGAGTCTCACAGCTCGAGAAGGCAGGAACCCAGAGACTAACAAAATCGCAGACTCTTTGGCTCTGCACTTCTGAGCTATTTTGACTGCGTCCTCGATTGTTTAGCTGACTGGAGGTGATGGTTGAGGATTCAGGGTCAGGTAGGGGGAGTAAAATTTTCGGTGATAAAATGAGTGGGTTGCCAATTTCTTGAGGAGGGAGTTCATAAATCCAGCTAAAATTTTGTGTATTAAAAGATGTTGAGAACTCCCTCTCAATATCTAAAATGGGGCTGGTGCTAAAATTTGCCGGAGTTAGGACATTACCAGGGACCACTTCCTCGATTACTGGGACCTCGATCACGGATAGCTCATCACGTTCCTCTTCCAATGCAGCGACCTCCTCTGGGGAAATCTCTGCATCAGAAGAATCACGGCTAGAGGTATCCAAGTTGGAAATCCCTGCAAATCGGACTGAGGGTGATGGTTGGGTATCAGAATGTAGCCTTTGGTAATGTCCTTTAAGGGTGGTGCCATCTCCAGCAAATCCACACACCCCGCATTCCCAATACTTTTCAAGTCGGAGTGTGTGGGCTGTCTCTAGGTGTCGATGGATACTAGCCATGGCGCGGGTGTTTGTTGCCAGGCTAGTCCATTCAACCCCAGGACATTTAGTTGTTCTCCCGGGGTATTTTAAAATAATTTTATCCCCCTCTATTCTGCAAGGGGGAAAAGTGGGGAGATGAGTGTCACGGGAGTTTGGAGACAACTGCGAACCACCAATTTCAGAGGAAACGGTGAGTTCGAGTGATTGGCGGAGAATACTGGCAGAGAGAGACTCAGTGCATGGTCTGGCATGCCTGCCGACTGAAATAAAGGAATTAAATTCCTTCTTGCAGCCAATGCAGACATACTGGGTCGCGAACTGAACCCCATTTCTGGAATGGCGTTCTTTGATGTGTTTCTCCACCAATTGTTTCCTACGTTCCACTGACCAGGGCCCGTTTCCCCTCTCACCTCGGCATGTAGGCTCCCCACATCGTAAAATGTTTGGCAGAGGAACAGGAATTTTTATTTTGGTTCCATGGAGTCTTACTCTAGTAGCATTTCTACTACTAGATGCTCCATCCTCTGCCATTGATTACTACCCCAGTGACCAGTTACATAAAAGAGATACTTTAAAATCCAGAAAAAACCCAATACTACTAAGAAAAAACCCCAAAATAAATGTAAATGCAGATGGAAAAATCCAGGAATGAATAAAATAGGATAAAATAGGAATTCTTGATGAAATAACCCGGATTATGTCGGATAAATGTAAATATATTATCGGGGTCTAATGTAAACAGATGTAAAACCCAGGTGCTCAGAAAAAACACGTCTGCTCAGGACGTCAAGTCCCATATTGTCTAGTGGTTAGGATACCTGGCTCTCACCCAGAAGGCCCGGGTTAAATTTTTTTTAATTTTTGGTGCCAACTGCATCCCGTATTCCCAAGCGGTCACCCATCTACGTACTTTTTTTCTTCAGCCAATAGATGGCTATACTTTACTTCAATTGTTCTGTGGCTTAACTAAACGCTAAAAAGCTTATGTCATCTGGCCCTTTTTTTATATTACCTTGTTTGTTTGTATTTCTTAATTATCTTTAAAACCATAAATTAAAATTTGGATTATTTTCTATTTGTTTTTCTTCTAATTTTAAAGAGGTAATAAATTCATTCATAAAATTTTCCTTTTTCCTTTTTTCCCACAAGATAATGCTTATGTTTGCTGATAAAAAATTGCTTTATTTTGCTTTTGTTTTGTAGTTTTGGGGAAATCTAATAAATATAGTTGTTTTAAATTTGGGCAAAATTTGTTTTCGTATATTCTTGAAATGCATCTTTGAATGTATTTAACTGTTGGTTTAGTTACTTTACATTGAAATAAGTGATGTATTGTTTCTATTTCTTCACATCGGTCACAGGTAGATGATGTTATTTGGTTACATTTAATTAATCTATCTTTGGTTGGGAGTACATTATGGATTTGCATAAAAAGATGTTATTTTTGCAAAGGTGATAAAAATTTTGTGTTAGTGCTTTAAAACCTGGTCTAAAATTAGTAGTTGGATTTTTTGTAATTATCTTTGGGTTTTTTTTAACTTCATTGATTAGTATAAGGTATATTTCTTTGGTCTTAATTTCCTGGGTTAATATTGTTTTTTGTCCTATTTTGTGAATATCTTCCACAACATTTTTTAAAAATAAAGGAGGTTATGACAGCTTGGTCCAGGTGTAATGTCTAGAATTTTTATCAGTTTAAATCCTAACCAGTAACTAAGCATTTTCCCATTTTCGCTTTTGGGATTTTTCATTAAGTGAACAATCAGGTTTTCTAAAAAGAGGGAAGGATATTTCATTTGAACATTGCTTATGTTTAATAATCCTTCATCGGTTGCAAGGTAAAGCTCGTCGTTTGCTAATCTTTCAAATTTGTGCTGCCAAATAGAATTTAGTCCTATTTGCTGGATCTTCTCCGTGTGTCTCTAGGTATAGGTAAAATATTTGCCAGGTGAAAGGATTTTGGAGAAATAAAAGTGTTAAAAAAAGATTGCTTTTTTGTTGTATAGTTAAAAGCCTATTAAAAGTGTTATGTAAGCTTTGTTTTATTTCCCCTAATATAAATTTACAGTTCTGTATTATTGTTGTTTCAATGTCTCGGTACCAAGGGCTTCCTAACATTTTTATCGATTCTGCAGCTTTTATCCATGTTACTGGTTTTTCCCCATTCTTCCCCCATGCTCCTAATTCTAACATATTCGACTTATTTTTATTTATTTTAGAATTGGTTGCGTCCTCAAATTCCGTAACACATTCTTCTAGTTCTTTCAGTTCATCATACTGGTTAATAAAAATCGATACATCATCTACGAAAGCGTTTATTTGATGACTAGATTTTGCAATATAAACAGGTTTTACGTTAGCTTTGAGATAATTTAAAAAAAGTTCAATAAAAATTATGTACAAATGCATTGATAAAGGACATCCCTGCCTTACTCCTCTTTTTAGTTCAATTTTTTCTCCAAATTTCCCATTTACAAATGCTATGCTTATTGAATTTTCGTATAAAATTTGTATATATTTAATAAATAAATCTTGAAAACCCATATTCTTCATAGCTTCATATAAAAATGTTCTGTCTACCATATCGTAAGCCTTCTCAAAGTCCACACTTACTATTGCTGCTGCACTTGGCTTATGTTTACTTACAACCAGTTTTGTGTTTTTTCTACTGGTATTTTCATCTGAAAACCATTCAATTATATTTCTGTATGTTGTTAGATTCTGGGTTATATTTCTATTGTTTATTCTACCGGTTTGTTCATGACTTACTAGTTGCGGTAAAATATTTTTTAGTCTACTTGTAAAAATTTTTGCTAAAATTTTATAGTCACAGCATAAAAGAGTGATTAGTCTCCAATTACTAAGTGATTTTCTGTTTCCACCTTTGTGTATCAGTGTCAACAAGTGTCACAAATCCATTTCATAATGACAACGCCCTAAAGAAATTCACCAACCAAATGTTTAATTTTCTGCGATGGCCGAGAATCGAACTCGGATCGACTGCTTGGAAGGCAACCATTGGACAAGTGCTACCACTAGGGCTTGGCTCCCTGGGTTCTTGGTATCCACGGAACGACGACATCCGATCTCCTCTAGGTATTGACCAACGCAGCTGGTCGTCATTCAGGAGAAAATCCAGATTGGCGGCGATTAAAGGATCCATGGAGATGGTAAAAGAACACCTGGCTGCAATAAGTGATCCCGACACACAAATATAACACGCTATCTCCGTTTAACACGCTCTGTAAATAGTAAAGAAAACGATACTCTGAAGTGTATTGTATTCTGTGTTCTATTTTCTATTTTGTATACTTTATACTTTTTATATTTTACATTTCATAGCGTTTTCATGTATGTAATCTTATGATCTACTTGGATATCTGTTTTATGTGCAATATTCTTTATGTCAGTTTATGCCCTTCTTACGTTACATGTGCCATATACGGTTGTTCCAGTAAGAAAAATAAAATTTTGTCATAACCACTGAACCATCGATGCTGTTTATATAATTCTTCTTTTATCAATTGCATACATTAAAGATAAATTAAAATGCCTATTTATATGCCTACGGAATAAACAATATTTTTGTTTGCGTTATTGTGTTACATATAACTTAATAAATATTCATTATATAGCACAGCGTAGTTTCGATCTACGGACCTCTGGGTTATGGGCTCAGCACGCTTCCCCTGCGCCACTCTGCTTAAATTAACTGATCGCTGTATTACGGAGTCCCAGTTATGGCTTACGTAGCATTTGAAACTGTTGTGTTACTAAAATGCATAAATAGCACGCTAGGACGAAAGCATCGATGCCAAATATTAGGAAATCATTTTTCCTAACAGCACGAGACGCCTTGGTTTTCTTTGAACCTTCAACCAATAACAACTTTATCACCATCGGTGCCTTAGCAACCACATTTTTAATGGGAAATAGTCTGTTGAACTGTCGATGTGCATTTGCTTCTGTGGTATTGAAAAGGACAGGAAACGTCTGCCAAGTATACCTGTGTAATGTTTCGAACCTCGTGTATTGTCAGTGGATTGCCGGAACAATTCCGAATTACAAGGTACAAAACATGCGGTATGTATAATACTACAGAACACAAATATTGAAGGTAAAGTGGGAGGAGATTCGTTCACTTTAACTTGTGAAACGCTTGAGGGATGAAGAAGGTGTGGCTTCCTTTGGATAGCCTTTGGGCTCGTTACATTCCTTCCCCTCTTCGATAAGAAGAATTGGTCCTCCAATTTGCATTTTCCGTCACCAACTACATTTGTTGAATAAAGTTGCTGGTGTATTGTCTTCTTTCTTTTCGTCTTTTATTCTTGCTTTTCTTTCGACCCGGTATTTCAGCTTTGTTAATTATGGCTTTTTCGTTTTTCTCGCGGCGGTATTGAAGTTGTTCTCTTCTTCCAGTCTTGGTCAGGGAATTACTGTTATGTTTTTGTTCCCATTTTTGGAATATTGCTCGCACTCTATTACTGCATGTTTTTGAATCAGCCGTGCGTCCATGGGAGTCTTTTATCTTTGCGTCTGCTCCGTGTAGCAGTAATATTTCGATCATGTCGATTCTGTTGAATCCGGCTGCTACGTGTAAGGCGGTTTCACCTGAGTCGTCTTGTTGGTTGATGTTGATGATTCTTTTTGCAGAAATTTGGATGGCAAGATCTTCCAGGCCATATTCGGCTAGATAGTGCAAAACGGTTGTTCCATCTGGTCTTGTAATGTTGATGTTAGTTGGTGTCCATATTAACTTCGCTCATTCTTGGTTTTCGTGCGAGATTGTCAACATTAAGGGAGTTTCTCCGTTGTAGTTGCGAGCTGTAAATTCGCAGTTGTTATGCTTCAGGATTCGTTGTAACAGTAGATCATTTTCGGCTGCTGCGATATGGCCAATTGTTTTTCCGTGATAGAGTATCTCTGGGTCCGCTCCGAAGGATAGTAAAAGAGCGGTAATGTCGTATCTACATATTCGTACGCTTGTATGGAGTAGCGTCTGTTCCTCTTCGAATCTTTCATTGAGGAATGTGGCCATCTTCTGTCTTGGCCAACCCTGTTGCGTTTTGAACTTATTTTGGATGCACCTTCTTATTACCTGCATTGGGGCTCCCATCATCGTTAATGAAAGTTACCGTTTTCTAAGTCTATCATGGCTTGTCTTCGTAGTTGGATTTTTTCTGCTCGGGCTGCTGATATGGATGTTATCGTTTTCATCCGACAGTTTTTACATGCTTCTGTTTCCCTCTGTTGGTCGTCCGGCTTGTTCCGTTTTTGGGGAGGTTCACACTGAAGATAGGTGTCACTGTCATATCCTAATATAAAATCAACTCTGTAGTCACTTTCCATATCGGGTGCTATTCCACTATACGCCGTTAATCCCTCGTTTTCACCATCACTTGATTCACTCCTGTCTTTCAGTTTTTCCTCATTTCCGAAAAAATCGTTCTTCTCTGTTTCTATTCCGTTCCATCCCATGTATAGCACTAATTGCGTGTTTCCATCCGCACTTTTCGCACTTTCTTTTGCTCTGAAGTCCTGTTGACTATCCTCACTTTCGGTATCGCTAATATTGATTAGCTCGTATACCCTCTTCGTCTCCTGATGGATGATGGTTACTTCCATTTTGTTATCCTGAGCGTTGTTGTTATAGGCCATTTTGAGATGAATCGTTGGTTTGTAATGCGCACTTTGCTTTGCGAAACTTTGTTGGAGTTATGCCGTTTAGACAATGGGAAGAGTTTAGTTTTCGCATTTTGCAAAATCTTGCTTATTCAAAGATCTTCATGTTGCTTTTTCTTTTCTCACATGTTCTTGTTTCTCTGTACTTAATTTGATAACAGGTTTGTCTTGCATTTATTATGTTCCATTTTCTGTTTTATACTCTTTTTTGGGTGAAATTGTTGTCCACGTCTTGTGTTGCGCTGACATTTGGATTTACCGCAGGGCGAATTGACGAATATCCTGTTTGTTTTCGAACTTTTTTTATTCCTTTTTAGTCATTGTTATTTTCTTATGGGGGTCTTGTGTTTTTTTTATTCTTATTCGTGAGTTAGTTTTCTTCGTTCCTTTGTCGAATACACTGCTTGTTCCGTTGTTCTGTTTGTTATTTCGTCTTTCATGGAGGTGTTCGACTATGTTTACATTTTTCATTATCGATCATCAGATCGATATGGCATTGTCTGGGCTTGGTGACGCGATTTTTTCTACTCCTACAATCCTTTTCTGGAGATTCCGTGAACAAGATCGGAGCCTCTTCTTCGGTTTGTTTCAGCTGACCTTTAATATGTCGGGTTTGGCGCCGCGGGATTTCGGGTACAAACGGGGAGGAATCATTTAGGGTATGCGCTCTATCGCGACGTTTACCCACTGAAATTCGCCCGTTTACTTTCGTGGCTAGAGTCGGGTAATGATATTTATCATCCCACCCCAACATCTTCTCGTTTTATGCGAGAGCGTCTTCAAGAAGAGAGTGACGATCGCCTGGCTATCACAAGTGCGTCGCAAATCTACAACTATCTTATTTATGGCGTTCTTGTTCCCAAATGTGATTCCACGGATGGATGATTTTATTTTCCGGTGTTTGTGTTATTACTTTTTTTATTATTGATTTTTTTTTTTATTTTGTAGATAAGGTGTTAGTTCGGAATACAATATTGTTATTTGAGTTTGTTTCTTTATCTGTTTTTACTTTAAAGTTTCAAGTAGTGGATAATGGTAAGTGAGTTAGTTGCTGGAATGGGGAAAAGTATCTGGTTTTGTAAACAATTTATTTTTTTTTTCGATTTGGTGGATTCAAAAAAATAATTAACTTAATTGTTGAGCTTTTAAATGCTGGTAAGTGCGTTATTTACTGCGGGCTGCTAATTTAGTATAAAATTAACTAACTTGTCAAGGGCTACGTTTAGTGGCTACTTTTAATTTCAATGACCTTGGGAATTTTACTTTTTGGCTGAATTACTGCTGTCTGTTTCTGACATGCAACGACATAGGTCTTCCCAAACCATGCCATACCCGACGACGTAAGTACACATGGTGTGTTTTCCTGTACATCGTTTGCGTGTGTCAGTTTCTTTGATAAATGGGTAGATTAATGAATTTGGTGCACTTGGTCGGGGAGGGCGCATTTGACCGGTTGTTCGATGGCTATGTCTGAATGGTAATTTGTTTCTCGTCCCGGTATCATTGATGCGAGTTCGTGTTCTTCCTCTATGCCATCGTCTTATCTTCTTGTAAATTTCCGGTTTCTGTAGATATGTTCTTTAATCTTCGAGACGGGGTTGCAAATGAAGAAGATCCGTAACCATACGAGGAATAGCACAAATCCAACGCTGATAGACCAATTATTTTCAATTTGTCCAACCATGAGAACATGTGGCCTATTTGATTATCTTGTTGTTCTGACATCACAATATCTCCAACAGAATTGGAATTTCCTTCTTGCATTCTGCCTACTAGGTCATTCAGGATATTTAATTGTTCCATCTCCATTGTCTCGTGTGCTGGGTGACTTTTCAGCGAGAAGTCGAAATCATTAAGGTGGAGTTCTTCAAATTCTGTAATGAGGTCTAGATTAGGCATGTGAATGCTAGGTTTCTGGCGTATCCAATCTCCTCTTGTAGAGTTGTGTTCCCAGATGTGTGGATTTCCATTCAAATTCACTAACGGTGTTTTCCAAAAACAATCTTAAAATGGACGAATGGACCATCCATCTGTTCCGATCGTACAGTTCTTTCCTTCGTAAGTAAAGAACGGTTGAAATCCACATTTTGTTTCATTTTCTGATATAAAAATTCTTTTTGCTTCGCATTGTTGAAGTGTCATTGCTTGACCGAAGCCTTGTAGTCTCGTGCAGAGAGGTAAACCTACTGCTGCTGCGGCCAAAATTCCGTTGGTTTGAGCTAATATAACAGCCTGCGTTCTTTTGATTGCCGATAGTTGACAATAAACATTTCGAATTTCTTTTGCGAGTTTGTTCTCGTGTTCCGTTTCAATGCTGATTTTATATTGGTCGTGCATCTTATTTATTTCATATTTAACCTTGTCGTTGAATTCTTCGATGTTTTTAGGTAGATCGCTTTCCAAATTTTCATTAATTAATGACTCCATTAACAGGGACTCTGCTGGCGGTAAATTTTGAATATTGTTCTCCTCGATGGCCTGAATTTGATTTTCTTCTGCTGTAGACGTTTTTTCTGTTGTAGTTAATGGGGTCATTCTGGCTGTCTGTGTTGACGATTTTGGGGTCATTGGACTCTCTTTCACTGTCATCGTACTTTGCGTAGTTGTGCTTGGTTGGTGCGTTGTTGTTGAAGCTGTTGTTGTGAAGCTCGTCGGAGTGGGCGTTGTTTTCGTTGACGTACGCCTAGTAGTTGTAGTGGTTGTTGAAGTCGAAGTTATTTTAACAGTTGTCGTAGTCCTAGTAGTAGTGGTAGGTTTAGTGCTTGTTGACGTGATCATTGGCTTTGTAGTTGCTGGGGGTTTTGTTGAAGTTGACGTCATACTGGGCTTAGTTGTAATTTTATGCGTTGTTGTGGGTTTGTTTGCTGCTGTGTTTATAACTGGCCTAATTGTAGTCGTAGTTTTTACCGTTGTTGTTGTCGTTGTTCCCAATGTTGTTTTTATTGTGGGCTTCGTAGTTGTTGTAGCGCTTGTCGTTGTTGTGGATTTTTCTGTTGTGGGCGTGGTAGGGGGCGGAGTCAATGTTTCATTTCTTTCTGATTGGTTGTTGACTTCCCTTTTCATTAGTGGCGGAATGGATGGGAGTGTTTTCCCGTCCAATGGCTGTTGAGTGTGTAGTGCAATGATGGCTGCCGCTGAAAGCGTTTTTGGCTGGTGTGGGTTCCGATATTCGAAGCTAAAATGTTGTTTCTGGCTGGAGCTGTGACAATGCCCCATGCTCACTCTTCCCACTCTCTGTGTTAGGCACTTTCTGTCTGATTAGGGTGAATGTAAGTCAGTTCTATCTGTTGCCATGAGCTGTCCTGTGTGCTCGAATGTGCCCCAGATTGTATTTCCGCTACCGTGATTAGTTTTTAAAATTCCTCCGAATATGGCGAATTAATCGTTGTTGTGATTTCCTTTCGTTGTTCTTGCTGAATTTCCTGCATTTCTGCTAATGTTGTGTCCGGGAAATTTTCTAGGATGTCAGGATTGGTGTTTACAGTTTCGAAGATCCATTCTTGTATTACGCTGTTTTTGTCCTCTCTGCACGCTGTTAGTATGATAGCTTGGGGTGATCCTAGTGTAATACAGAGTTATGATTCTTGTGAAATTAATTGATAATTTTGTTGATCTAGGATCCATCTTGTTGAATATTCCGAACATTTGGCTACAATCAGTCGGCCTGCTTCTCCTTCTGTTATACATAAATCGCTGTTCTGTACTCGGATTGGTTGGTCAACGATGTATTCGAATTCTGATCCTTGTGGAAGTTGGTCATCGTTTTTGAGACGAAAGTGAGCATTTAATTGGTTGCTTTCTTCAGGTTTGTATATTATGTAGGGTAAAAGAGCGAATTGGGACACAGGCCCGGTTCCTGCTAATTTGGGACAAAAAACATACATTTCGTCGCTTCACGAATGGTATACTGATAGGGGTTCTATTGGAACATCTTATAGGCGTATTATAAACTAAAAGAGGGGTTACGCAATTTATCAAAAGGACAAAATTTAAAACATAACAATATCCGAGAAAACGGTAATTGAAATCTATACGTTTTGCTTGCGGGCGAAAAACCTAAACAGCGTACGATTTGTTAGCTGACACCTGGACGGCACAGGAAATTTCTAAGGTAAAATAGAAGAAACCCATTAAATAATTATATCAAACAGTAGAGCAAGTTAAGTTCTACAAATTAAGTACAAGTCTGTCCCATTAAATGCTAGTATTACTCCAATATTACAAACCAGAAAAACCCCCATTCCTGCTAATTTGGGACAGCCGACGCTAATTTAGGACACAGATATTTTCGAAAAAAACAAAACCAATTTTTTTTTCCAATATTTTTACATCAATCGACGCAGAATTCAAAAATAAATCGATTGATGTAGGATATTTATACGTTTTTTCCATAATTTTCATAGAAATAACGCAAAAATACTTTAGGGACCTAGAATCTAGTCTGGGTTCATCCACGCAGCTTTTAAAAAAAAAATTAATTTACATCCTTTCACTTTTTTTTCGTAACTTCAAATCCAATAAACTTTTTATATTTGTAAAGGTAATTTCGTGTTTTCTATTTCATTTTACCAGTTACTAAACGAGAAATTTTTCGGAATCTGTTGTCCCTTATTGGGACACAAGTTTATTTGTAGTTTTTTTTCAGAAATTTCAGTTGTTTTTCACGCTTTTCATGTTCCTTTTACTTGTCGTAGAAGAAATTTGTTAATAAGTCATTGTTTTTAAGTAAAAATTAAAAAAAAAACTGTTTTGTTGTACTCGTCATAGCCCCATTTGACTGTGCTTTAAGCGAAAGCGCTAATTCTGGACACTGTTTTCGAAGCGCATGGGGTGGCGGTAATTTTCCTATAACTTACGAGTTGGCAAAGTGGATGAATGCCTGGATGGTGAGACGGAGGTCTGAGGTTCAGTTCTCAGCATCTCAAATATAATCTTGTGTTTAGTTAATACATTAGATGTATTTAGGTACGATAGACGATGTCTGCCTATCATGTCTAATAAAATCCCCAAAAAGTAATATTTTTGTTTGCATTTTGGGGTAACATTTAAATAGTATTTATAAATAGAATTTGTTCATTAAAAATTTGGTAGCTCAGAGGTAAAGCATTAGCCTCATGATATTAAGGACTGCAGTTCAATCCCAGGTAGAAGTTAAAACTGAAAAGTTATTTTGCAGAACGCTAGAAAACTACCATACAGCAGTAAACAAATAGTGACGAAGTAAAAAATCCACAATGAGTTTTCTTTTTTCTGCAGTTTTTCTTACAAACTGCGATTCAACAATATCGCACGAAATGTGAAACAATCAAGAATGATGTAAAACAACAACGTAAAACAACAACAGCCATGTAGGGAAAATTTATACGAATCTATTAATCGCAATATTTGTTGATATTGCGTTAGTTGAAGTGATTTCCAAATATCTCACAAATAGTGAAAAATTGCAAATCGAGTTAATTCAACTTTACATGTTGTGCACTGTCGGTATAGAACCATACCATTTGGTGTTAGTAATCCAACGTTATACCACTAGGCCATAGTTAATAAGTAATTTTTGAAAAGCATAATATGTCACTTAGTATGTAGTCTGCTGTCCCAAATTAGCGTCACGGGGGCTTATGTAAAAAACATAAGGATTGCAATGACCTATGAGATTAATATTGTAACGAAATTAAAAGTATTAGTTTGGTTAACTAGGAAATAAAAAGTAAAACTAGAAATAAAAAGTCATTTGAAGGTTGCCCTAAGCCCTTTGGAGTAGTTGGATTATAGACGAATATCCGGAAATGGAAATGGGTTCCGGGAATGATGCAAGATTGTCGTCGATCTTGCATCAGTGGATCGTGGGTTTCGCGTTGATGGAAGTGAGTCTTATAAAATGGTAGGACGAGAAGTTAAAAGGGGGATTCGGGTTTGAGTTGGTCGGTCGGTGCAACGCTAGTTTTGGTGATGGTCGGTGTTTGTGCGGGCGGTGTTGGTTTTAGAGAGAGAAGTTAGAGAGATACAGCGAGAGTAGGAATCGATTTTAGTTTTTAGTTTTTTCGTGGAGTGACAATTTGTGCTTGTTTGGACAGTGTTGGTTTTTTGTGAGTTTGAGTGTTAGTGTGTAGTGATTCTTTTGTTTTCGATAGTGTAGAGGCCCGGTGGCCTGACGTGTTAGACTTCGGATCTGTATTAAATTAATTTCAGACCGAAGAATAACCATTGATTCTATCCGGTGGCCTAAAACACGCTTCAATCCCGTTACAAAGAAAGAAAAAGATCCCCGGCGTATTGTGGGCTTGCGTCCAAGCGCGCATTACAATATTATCACAAGATTTTCATGACAAATTCAACAACCATGTAGAGGAAAGTTTATCGATTCTATTGATACCAGTATTTGTTGATACTGCGTTAGCTCAAGCGCCATTAAAGATTTAAAAGAATCTCACAAAATGTGATAAAAAGTGAAAAATTTTGACAAAAAATATTTTCTACAACTAGAGTTGAACCATGATTTTTCAGGTTGGGAATCCAACGTCTTACGACTATCCCACCCTTGACATATTGCAGCAGAAAACTATAATAGGTCATTCAGTATGTAGTGTGCTGTCCCAAATTAGCGTCATGGGAGCTTATGCAAAAAATTCAAGACTTGCAATCACCGATTAGATGAATATTATAACATGATTTTCACAAAATATTCGACAACCATGTAGAGAAAACTTCGACGAATCCATTGATCCTAATATTTTTTATATTGGGTTAGTGTAAGGTATCTTGAGTGATTTAAAAATATCTCACAAAAAAAGGGGAAATTCAAAAATTTGAAAAATGAAATTATAGTGCCTGGACAGTATAGAACCACCGTCCTGTACGTTGGCAATCCAACATCTTACGACTATGCCATCTTGAACAAAAAATTATTCAAAAGCACAATATGTCATCTAGTATGTAGTCTGCTGTCCCAAATTAGCGTCACGGGAGCTTATGTAAAACACATAAGAATTGCAATCATCGATTAGATGCATATTTTCACATGATTTTCATATAACATTCAATAGCCATGTAGAGGAAACTTAAACGAATCTATCGATCCCAATATTGTTGATATTGTAGTGGTGTAAAGTATCTTAAGTGATTTTAAAATATCTCACAAAAAGGGGGAAAACGAGGATAGGAGGATCCAAAAAATAAAAAATAGTGACTTGGCAGTATTGAACCATTAACCTTTTGGTTTGGCAATCGAACGTCTTACGACTATGCCATGGTTCATGCAAAGAAGTTCAAAAGCATAACATGTCTTTCTGTAGGTAGTCTGCTGTCCCAAATTAGCGTCACGGGAACTTATAAAAAATACATAAGAATTACAATCAGCCATTAGATAAATATTCTCACATGATTTTCATAAAATATTTAACAGCAATCTAAAGGAAACTTAAACGAATCTATTGATACCAATATTGATGATATTGCTTTAGTGGTTAGTGCTTTAGGTGCTCTTAGTGATTTCAAAATATCTGACCAAATGGCGAAAAATTCAAAAATAAGGAAAGATGAAATTTTTATGTAGTTTCCATAGAGTATACATCCGTCAGCCTTTAAGTTGGCAATCCAACATCGTACGATTATGCCATGCTGAATAAAAAGATGTTGAAAAGTATAACATGTGTCTTAGTACGTAGTCTGCTGTCCCAAATTAGTGTCATGGTAGCTTATGGAAAAAACATAAGAATTGCGATCACTGATTAGATAAATATTGTGATATGATTTTCACAAAATATTCATCAGCCATATAGAGAAAACTTAAACAAATCTATTGTTACCAATATTGTTGATATTGCTTTAGTTTAAGGTGTTCTTAGTGATTTCAAAAATATCTCACCAAATAGGAAAATTTCAAAAATTAGGATAAGTAAAATTGAATGTTGTGTCAATGCGGTATAGATCCATAACCCTTTGTGTCAGCAACCCAAATTAGCGTCATGGGGGCTTATGTGAAACACATAAAAATTGCAATTACCGATTAGATGCATATTTTCACATGATTTTCATAAAATATTCAACAGCCCTGAAGAGAAAAATTTAACGTATCTATTGATCCTAATATTATTGATATTGTAGTAGTGTGAAATATCTTTAGTAATTTTTAAAATATCTCATAAGAAAGGGAAAAATAAGAAAATGAGGAAAACGAAACTTAACGCCTTTAGTGCCTTGACAGTATAGATACACTAACCTTTAGAATGGCAATCGACTTAGAACGTCTTACGACTATGCCATGGTTCACAGAAAATTATTAAAAAGCATAACATGTCTTTTTTTTATGTAGTCTGCTGTCCCAAATTAGCGTCACGGGAGCTTATGTAAAAAATATAAGAATGACGATCACCCATTAGATAAATATTTTCATATGATTTTCCTAAAATATTTAACAGTCATGTAGAGAAAACTTAAACGAATCTATTTATACCAGTATTGATGATATTGCTTTAGTTTAAGTTCTTAGTGATTTTAAAATATTTCATCAAATACGAAAAAATTCAAAAATAAGGATTTACAAGTATTTAGTATCCATACGGTATAGAACCATTAGACTTTTGGTTGGCTATTCAACATCTTACGATTATGCCATGGTGAGTGTAAAATTATTGAAAAGCATAACATGTCTTCTTGTATGTAGTCTGCTGTCCCAAATTAGCGTCACGGGGGCTTATGTTAAAAACATGAGATTTAAATCATTGGTTAGATGAATATTGCCATATGATTTTCATAAAATATTTAACAGCCCTGTGGAGAACATTTAAATGAATCTATTAATACGAAGATTTGTTGATATTGCGTTTGTTTAAAGTGTCTTCGGCGATTGTATAAAATCTCACAAAATAAGATAAAAAATTGGGGGAAAATAGATAGGAAAATAGGCTAAAATCCGTCAGCAATTAAATGAATATTACATGTCTACGCTAGTAACAAATTTTAACGCATTGTTACGAAACAGTCGACGAAGCATTCTTACGGCGATATTGGGTAGGATAGGGCAAGTTAAAAAATATTTTTTTCGGTTTAAAATTTCGGACATTACGGCGTGTTTACGGGAAGTGCTTTTGCTTTTTTCTCGAAAATTTCAATCACATTTTTTTTCGTTTTTACAGTGGAACCTATAACCTATTGGCTACTTAAAGAGCGAAGTGTTTAATACAATTTTAAAAATCTATATTTTATGTTTTTGGGGTGAGTTTCAATCGCAAGTTACCAGGCCTGAAAAATGAAGTCTCGTTTTGACAGCTCATTGTTTTGGTTGTTGAAAACATAAATTTCGCAATATTTTTCTATTGCACCCCCTTCGGTGTCTTAAGCTATTCGATTCAGAATTAAAAACTGAATCGAATGAATAAATTATTTTTGAAAAATAAGACTGTCCAGAATTAGCAGAAATGTCCAATGAATTAGGGTTTTTGTCCGAAATTAGCAGATCGGCTTTACACACACATTCTCCATAAGAAAGGCTGTTAGCCCAAACGCTGTCCCAATTCGCTCTTTTACCCTAGAGTGTTTCCCGAATGCTAAATGCTATGTTAAAACTTGACAAATTTGCGTATCGTGTTCTTGTTATACTGCTCGGCAGGGTTAGAAGCGATAACTTGAAGAAGTATCGGTATCACGGTACCGATACTTCATTTTTCGAAAAATATATCGCGATACTATTTTCAAGTATTGCACGCGTTACAGATACCGATACTTATAATTTACAAACGCCATTAAGGAGTAAAATTTATTGCTAAAAAAATTTCAATAGATGGCGTTAATCTAAATTTTAGACGTTACAGTTTATTGGGACATTGTTTTATCAGTTTACCAACAATAAATATAGCAAAAGTTAACCTTCGCATTTGTTTTATTGTTTTTTTTTTCTTTTAACATTTTTTCAAAATTTGTATCGGAAAGACGATTCCGCGTTGCGCGGAAAATGTTTCCTACCAAGACTAGAACATTCTAGGGCTATCGTAGAGCCAGCTGTTGCAGAAATTGTAGTAATATTTTTGCTCCTAGATGGCGCTTTATGTTAAGAGTATCGTACTGATACCGGTAGTATCGCGATACTTTTTGATATCGCGATAGTCCAACCCTGCTGCTCGGTTATTTAGGTTATGCAGAGATTTGCCTCGAACCAACTGAAACTGACACCAACCCACTTAGTTTATAGTGTAACGAAGTCATAAAAATCCAACATTTAATTATATTTTATCTTCATTGTTTGTTTTCTTTATATTAAAATTATATACTATGTCTGTTATGCATTATATTTAAAGTATACATTATAAATATAGTAATTCAAGTGTCATTGGCATTTCCCTGAATTCTATATTTATATTATACTTTACATCCTGCTTATTGCTGAATTCTATTTTTATATTATACTTTACATCCTGCTGATTGCTGATTGGATGAGCCTCATGCGTAGAACATCGCGCCATACATTTCCATGAATATGAAATGTTGCGACGTGAGATATTCAATAACTTATATCCGGAGCTCATCTGTCGGAAATGCTATGTTTCCCTCAAACATGTAAAACGTATAAAAGGATGCCCTTTTTGTTCCCAAAAGTTAGTTCTACACTTTTACAGTTCTTCAATTCTCTCCTGCTCCAGTTCTAGTTCCAGTTCTAGTTTTCATCTTTAGTGCTACCAGTGTTGTTTAATTCTTCAAATATAGTGAGTTTAATTCGTTCTTATTCAATAATTATTGTGAGTGCTTTTCATCGCTTCTTGTGCGACCGACAAGCCCGGTTTCCCTTATCTTTTCGCTTCCAACGTTTAAGTTCCAAATAACATCTTTATTTCATCTTCGCCACGACGGTGACGGTAAGACTAAATTCGTATGACTCCATTTTTGTATTTCTGTTTCCTATTTATACCCCATATCTGTGTAATTCTTTTATTATCTTTGGCCTATTATAATAAAATATATTCGGCATTGTGGTAAGGCCTTCCCGAGTTCATTTTCTAAATTACAATTTGTCTTAAATAACGTAAAGCCATTCTTTTTATTACTAAAAGAATGCTTTACATAATGGTGGCAGCGATCTATCGAACTCACCCACAATGACGGATAATATTTTTTCTAGTAGGCATAAACTTTCTCGCACACCTGTATCCGCTACTAAAAGTCCTATCGAGCCAGTTATTCAAATTGATGAAGGTGTAGCCAGAACTCTTAATTTTGATAAAACTTCCACTTCAAATCTTGCTGGATCTGATAAGTTTACGGGTAATAAAACTTCGAGAAAAGCAACAGAAACTATTAGGAAATCTGCCTCTCCTGTTTTGAAGCCTAGTGCAATTCCAAATAATCCCCAGCTAAGAAAGTTAAGATCGAACTCTGCGTATGAGTTGGTAAAGCCAGTAGACCTTTCAAACGTTCGCAAAACACGAGCCCAAAGTAAAGCTGATACCTCGACCGTAAGAAATTCTCCTTCCTTCATAGCCCAACTAGTAAACCGTCTTTCACCCAAGAAAACCGTTTCCACAAACACTTCCCCAACAAACGCTTTTTTTGAACAAGTCTCGGGTTTTTTTGCAAAAAAGAAGACAACCATTGGAAGACCAGCTCAACGTCAACCTCCAGCACCTGTTCCAAGAGATCAAGAAGAAAGGGGACAGCATCTTCCAACTACCGAACAGCCAGCTACCGTTCCTACTGCTAGCCATCAAGAGCCTTAAGGAGAGGGAGAAAGACTTCCAATCGAGCGACCCGAAAATCTGGGATCATCTTGTTGCGTTGATGCGCGACATTCAGAGGAATTACGACGCCGAAAAATTAACACTGACGGATTGGAAACAACCGAAGACACTTCTGAAGTATCTGACATCCATTCTGGAGGTGAAAGCCAGTGTACCGATCACGAAGAAGACGAAGAAGCAGACGGAGGAAATTGTGACGGAGCTCAAGGAAATTTTCACACGACACGCGAGACAGGTTCTGACTTGCCTAGACGGACAAATTTACAACATAATAGAACTTCAAGTGGTCACACCAACAACAAAGCGAGAACTATTCGGCTTCGTTCCAAGACGGGACATCACCGACAGAGACGAGGACGGGAGATACGTGGAAATCATCACCAAAGTGAGCGACACATCCCTTCATCTGGAAGAGATCTTGCTGGCGTCCCAACGAACGTTCCTGAAGGAAGTAGCCAACCTAGCGGCATACCTAGAGAAACTACAACTCATCAACAATTTGGAGGTACTACAGCCGGAAATCGTATTCCTTTTGGACAAACTGAACAATTTTCCGGAAGCCAACAACCCGTTCTTCGCACAGCAGGCGAGCGACATCAAGCCAATAATCACGCAAACGGAAAAAAAATTGAGACAATCGCTGACGTTCATACAAACGATACCAACGCAGCAACAAAGCACGCCAATCCAACAAACATCGCCGCTGTCGGGAAGCATTCCAAAGAGGAAACGGTCGCGCAGAAGAAACTATCATTTCAATCAGTCACAAACCCTACACTGTCCTACGTACCCTCTACCCTGTCCTCGAGCCCGCCCACCCAGCCAATCGAATACAACGCAGGGGAATTTAAGGCAATTACGAACGACATTTCAGAACACCCTCAGAATCACAGGGAAGAACGTTGAATTTTTTAAGATTTGATCCAAACATGGCGGAATCTTGTTCTCCATCAAGAGCGGCCACGGTCGATGATTTGAACGATTTACAAAATAATCAACACACTTTTTCCCGTTTACAGCTACTTCCTTCTTTTTCTGGAAATCCCCTGGTGCGTTTTGACTCCTGGTTAGAATCTTTTGAAAGTATAGTAGAAGGATCAGGTTGGTCTGAGGGGAAAATTATTCAGATGTTAAGGGCAAAATTGGCTGATAAAGCTTTCTCGATTATTCAGGCAACTTTGAAGGGTCATCCTCACAACTATGCTTTAATTAAAGAATCTCTTCTTGATCATTTTCATGGTGACGAAAATGCTGATTTTTATCAAAAGAAGTTTAATAAAGCTAAGCGTAAGCCAGGGGAAAAGATTATAGAATATGCTCATCGTTTGCAGGAAATTTTCAAACGCGCATATCCTGTAGGCTATTCAGAAGCATCTTTTGCTATAATTCTTATGCAAAAATTTATAGAGGGGAAGGTTCCAAATTACAATCGCAAGTTAAATATAAATAATTTAAGAATTTTAATGATCTTATTTCGGCAATTCGAATGTATGCATTGCGACTGGAAGCCATGGAAACGGATAGGGAAAAACATGATTTTATTAGGGCAGTGACTGAGCCTCCTGACACCAAAGACGCAGAATTAAAAGAACTAAAGGAAATAGTATTGGAGCAAAAAGAATTCGTCAAAAATGCCGTAGCAAATATCAGACAGGGAAGCAAACAAGTCGATGACCCAAAAACTGAAAAGGAGGAAATTAAGAGCGCACTTCTTGAGCTAACGCAAGCGGTAAGGCAATTGCAATTTGATAAAAACGTATCAAGTGCACCCTATAAGAAGCAAGTTTCGTTCCAAACTAGTAACAGTAACCAGGATAGGAATTGGAGACCTCCGCAGCAGAATAACAATAACAATGGCGCACAACCTTTCAATAAATTCCCGGATAGGCCTACAGCTCATAAAACCCCTTTTTCAAAACCAGCTGGTGATTCCAACCATAAGCCTACACAGCCACAGCTGATTTGCAATTTTTGTGGATATAAGGGTCATTCTCAGACAAATTGTTACAAATATCAACGGCAAAGTTTGGAACAAGCTCAGTCACCAATATGCTATTCATGTCGGGAAATTGGCCATAAATCAAAGAACTGTCCAAAGGCAAAAAACCAGAGTAGGCCTAACATTCCAGGTCCGCCTCCGAATCAGGGAAACCAATAGGTATCAACTGTAACTTCGGGTCAGTTGATAGGGAGCCTCCGTTTAAATCCCGACAAGTCGCAAAATTAACAACCATAACGAATGAATCGACACCGAGAATTCCATTGAAAATTCATCAGATCCCATTTCAAGCATTATTCGATACAGGAGCGTCTAAGAGTATTATTCATGAGAGATTATTTAAGAAATTACCCCAAAGAGGTCAAGTGATCTGCAGTCAACTTGATTTTGATTTATACGATGTAGGGGAGAAAAAATTACACACGCTGGGGAGCGTTACTTTACCCGTGCGATACGGAGAGTCAGTTTTGGAACAAGAGTTTATTGTTACAAATGGTGTTTCTGTGGACTGTATACTTGGATGGGACGCAATCCAGAAACACGGATTTCGGCTTGATGGAGAAGCCAAGAGCATTTATTTAGCAAGAGATAAGCAGGGATCAGCTATTTCTAGCATTCCGGACATGGCAGTTACTTCGGTCAAAAAGACGACGTTATCTCGTCAGACGTCGCTAGTAATTGCCGCACAAATGAAAGGGTCATTTCCGTTTGTTCCGCCGAATACAGCTTTTATATTTACCCCAGCAGAAGATTTGCCGGCCGGCGTTTTTATTGAGGAGTTCGTAGGAAAAGTATCGAGAGATGGAAAATATAATATTCTAGTTGAAAATCATTCGTTAAATCAAGTCAAAATTCCTAGGGATACGAAGTTAAGTGGCATCGAAGTTACTACTCGAGCGATCGGAAAAATTTCTTTAAATCAAGTTGAGGACAGGCCTAACGTAGTAAAAGAGCCTATTGTAATTCCGGAGGTCGACCCCGAATTTCAAACACAGCTCGCTAAATTATTAAATGACTTTCACGACTTGTTCACTGCAAAAGATTCAGAATTAGGCAACGCAGATCTTATAAAACATACAATTGATAAACAGGGACGAGGCCCTATTCGACAACGCCCATATAGAGTTACAAATAATCAAAGAAAATTATTGGAGGATAAGGTACAAGAAATGCTTGATGCGAATGTAATTCAAAACTCGCATTCGCCATGGGCTTCACCTGTGGTTTTAGTTGAGAAAAAAGGTGGAGAAGTCAGGTTTTGCGTCGATTATCGGAAATTAAATAGTATCACAAAGAAAGATTCGTTTCCT
This sequence comes from Daphnia carinata, assembly GCF_022539665.2. Taxonomy (NCBI): domain Eukaryota; kingdom Metazoa; phylum Arthropoda; class Branchiopoda; order Diplostraca; family Daphniidae; genus Daphnia; species Daphnia carinata. The sequence continues at coordinate 753,150 of NC_081337.1, forward strand.
ATGCCAAGGATAGATGAAACATTGGATAAATTGTATGGGAAGAAATTTTTTACTACTCTCGACTTAGATGCGGATATTGGCAAATTCAGGTAGATGAGCCAGCTATAGAAAAAACAGCATTTGTTGTAGAAAATAATCTTTACGAATTTAAGCGTATGGCATTTGGCTTGTGCAATGCACCTGCCACATTTCAAAGACTAATGAATTATGTACTGAAAGACGTTTTGGGAAGTAAGGCATTAGTTTATTTGGATGATGTAATAATCTTTTCGGATAATTTCGAGGACCATTTGAGGGATATTCGGGAAATTTTTCAACTACTACAGGATGCAAATTTAAAATTAAAACTTAAAAAATACCAGTTTATTAAACGATCGGTAAATTATTTAGGCCATGTCATTTCGACTGAAGGAATTAAGCCAGATCCAGGGAAAATCGATAAAATAGCGAATTATAAAACACCTTCTTCTGTAGATGAAGTAAGATCATTTTTGGGATTAGCCGGATATTATAGGAGATTCATTGAAAATTTTGGATCAATTTCTAAGCCATTGACCAGATTAACTCATAAAGACCTTAGCAAAAAACCTTTTGTTTGGGGTACTGAGGAGCAAAATGCCTTTGAAAAATTGCGAACTTCTCTCGTTACGCCCCCAGTATTAGTCTACCCCAATTTCAATGAAAAATTTTTACTTTTCACAGACGCATGTGATTATGGAATAGGAGCGGTACTTTCGCAGATACAAAATGGCCACGAACATCCGATAGCGTATTCTAGTAGACAATTAACGAAAGCTGAGATGAAATATGCCACTACAGAAAAGGAAGCTTTAGCAGTGATTGATGCGATTAAACATTTTAGACATTATCTATTGGATAAGCCATTCGAAATTATTAGTGATCATCGTCGATTACAGTGGCTTAAAGATCAAAAGGATAACAATGGGAGATTAGGACGATTTGCTATATTATTAGCTGCGGCCAATTATGAATTAAAGTATAGGCCTGGTCGTATTCACCAAAATGGTGACTGTTTGTCACGTTTAAAAGTGGCTAATATTCAAACGGGAAAAAATATTAAATTTATTTGTGAAAAAGATTGGCGGTGAAATAGGACTGAAACGAAATAGGACTGGAGAAATAGGACTGAAAATTTCCAGTCCTATTTCTACCGGAGAAATAGGACTGGGAGAAATAGGACTGACTTTTTTTAACTTTAAGGACAGTCCTATTTCTCCATGCCAGCAGTCCTATTCTCCTCAGCATCAGTCCTATTTCTCCTTAGAAATAGTCCTATTTATTTTATTTTGTTCCAATAGGAACGATATGCCTCCAATCCGGTAGGCAACATATTGCGTAAGAGCGTCGGCTTATATCCATTTCCCTTTGTAAAAAGTCGATGGTGTTAATTCATAACTTAAATGGTTCACCAAACATTTATCTTTTATCCTATTTTAATTTAAATTGCAGGGGACCATTAAATATGTTGTATCTAATATAGTTCATTTAATAAAATACTACAACGACCACACCAGAAATATTTATTAAATTTTTCTTACTTTTTAGTGCATAAATAACTTTTCCAGTTGCACTCATGTTGTACTTGCTCATACAACTATCAGCAACGAATAACAAGCAAGTCTTACCATATCGGTAGCGCTCTAACCTGTGACACGGATAGTCCTATGTTCGATTCTCCGTGGTTACATTTCTTCTGAGGTTTTTAATAATTATTCTATGAAAGAATTTTTTGGTGTTTAGGGTAATACTTCTGAAATGGCAAATAATGGTAGTTCTGAATTCCCAATTTTGCGGTTTCAGCATTTCAGCCAGTCAGTATTTAGATCTTCATGGTGTAGGTTGTCGACGGTGCTTCGAATGTAATGTGCTAATCATCTGTTGTTCGTGTCCAGCGGCCTGCCCAGTTCCTGCCCAGCTGCGGATTGTTTCTAAGAATTTCACTAGTGCTAGTATTGTATTAATATAGGCAACGGTTCGAGTGAAATTTAAGTCTTGAGACTTGTCACCTCAATGGGCATCGATTGGTTTCACAGTTCGTCGTGACCAATTGAGCAGGTCAAGGACCTTCAGTTAAATAGATATCTTAGTCGGGACGAATGACTAGATTAGAAATATTTACGATAGTTATTTAATTACATCTGCAAATTATGGGTATGCTACCTAACTATACTACGTCACTTAATGCTTTTACTTTTTTTATTGTGTTTCAACTGCTTATGTTTTACTAATTTTTTTTTTCTTCTTTTTCTTCTTTGTAGGTTTTGAGTGGCAATTTTTTTACAGTTTACTCAGGCCGGTTTAACGCTTTTTTATTTCTTAAGTTCTTTTTTTGCCTTTTTCATTAATTTTATTTTTCTTTTTTCATAGGGAGCTTGATCAACGAATTCTTAAACTGTTCTTCCGGACAATTGAAAGCTTTTGCTTTCTCTTATCACTCGTTTGGTAAATGGTTGGAAGGATTTAAACAGAAGTTATATGGAGTACATTGGTATAATTATTTCAATTTTATTTTTTTTAGAACAATCATCTTCTCGGGAATTGTGGCCACGAACTAAAACCATCAATCGGCACATTAGTTGTCGCTTGCACAACAAGTATTATCGTAATAATTCAAGCATAATGTATTACATTACATATTACATTAAAATAAAAAAGTCAATTGAGATTATGTAAGTTTATTTATAAAGTATGTTAATTTGTAAACATTCGTCAAATAAAATACATGTTACAAACAAACAAATGTTATTCAATTATAGACATATCTAGTTCATCATTAATATTATTTATAGCAACATTAAGGGCATGAGGAAACAATAGCGGGAAAAGGTGATCTAAGCTCTAAAACTATTTCTTCTAGTAGATCCATTGTAGATAGCTAAAAACAATGATTAGTTATAGGGAAACTTTTTTTTCTTGTAAATTTAGAAAACATACCTCATTATTTTGATAGCGCGCCCAAGAACAGTACGGAATTCTTAAGTTGGGTCTCTTTCTTCCGGTGAGCCCTTATTTTGTCATGGCAGAGTAGAGTAAGGGAAACTTCTTCAGCCAGTTTCCGCAATACCATTGTCATCTTGTAGAATTTTAAATTAGATCCGCCTGCCCACTACAAACATTTTTGTTATTAATTATTCATTACATATTATTGTTCAATAAATTACCTTGTTCCATTGGTGGTGCATTCCTTCGCAGTCGTTATTGGTACGCGTTAAGATGTTGAAGCATGACCAGATTGCCCCGAATCCATATAATCCATGAGTGCTGAAAGTGCTAGGTGCTGAGCTCTTCAACGCGTCAAACAACCAGGAATTTTACCAGCTACAAAAAATTAAAGTTCAAAATGTTATTTATGACAATTAAATATAACATTTGTGTGCTATTTACCTGGAAGATATGCAAGGCATAGCAGGCGAAACACAAAGTCTCGCACTGGATTCGGTCCCTTGTTGTTGTAGAGGGTGGCAAGGTGAAGATCGATTTTTCAAACGTTTGGCACCACAGCAAAAGTGCTGGCAATCCACAAAGTGCCTGCGGACAGCCGTAAATATAGCACGTTCGAAATCGGTCACGATCCGCTGGACTCTAGGAAGGGGGATTATATCCTATTGCAATATAAAATTTATTATTTTTACATAACAAACTATTTGTAAATGAGATAGTATCTATACCTTTATCTTCTCGAAGACAGCGCTATAGTCGGCTGCTCTTCTCCTGGTCATGCAAATCTCTTCTTTCTATTCGCCGCCGGCAACTATCTTCAACTTCCTCGGCTTTAGCACCCATAAATCTTCTTCATCAATTTTATTTCAAAGTCAATATAAATATTAACTTAATCCTTTGGCATACGTCACTTGATGAGTAATGCTATGTCATGCTCGGCCATAATTCGGTGGTAGAATCCAAAGAAGTTGAGGAATTGTTAAAATGTTAAATTACAAATAATTTATTTTTCGCCCATCTAATCTACCATCTCCTCTCTCATCCATTCTCTTGTATCTCAACAGTTCTTCTTGCTCCTGGTGAGGAACTATCTTTCATACAGGCGAAGATTCATTAACATTCTTCTACTATTCATAGTAAACTTAACCGCAAATGTTATTAAAAACCTCAGAAGAAATGTAACCACGGAGAATCGAACATAGGACTATCCGTGTCACAGGTTAGAGCGCTACCGATATGGTAAGACTTGCTTGTTATTCGTTGCTGATAGTTGTATGAGCAAGTACAACATGAGTGCAACTGGAAAAGTTATTTATGCACTAAAAAGTAAGAAAAATTTAATAAATGTTTCTGGTGTGGTCGTTGTAGTATTTTATTAAATGAACTATATTAGATACAACATATTTAATGGTCCCCTGCAATTTAAATTAAAATAGGATAAAAGATAAATGTTTGGTGAACCATTTAAGTTATGAATTAACACCATCGACTTTTTACAAAGGGAAATGGATATAAGCCGACGCTCTTACGCAATATGTTGCCTACCGGATTGGAGGCATATCGTTCCAATGGGAACAAAATAGAATAAATAGGAGTATTTCTAAGGAGAAATAGGACTGATGCCGAGGAGAAATAGGACTGCTGGCATGGAGAAATAGGACTGTCCTAAAAGTTTTAAAAAGTCAGTCCTATTTCTCGCAGTCCTATTTCTCCGGTAGAAATAGGACTGGAAATTTTCAGTCCTATTTCTCCAGTCCTATTTCGTTTCAGTCCTATTTCACCGGCTACCGTGAAAAGCAGTTAGAAGATGAACTTTGTATAGCTATTAAGAATTATTTAGAGAAAGGAGAGCTAAATGAAGTTTTTCAACAATCTAGGCCAGATTGGGTAAAAGAAATTGAATATTTTGAAATTATTGAAGGGACTCTTTATCGGCATGAGTTGCCTTTTTCAAATAGCAAGCGCAGCGAAGTAAATTATCAATTGGTGTTACCTGTATCGCTCCGCCATCTAGTGCTCAAGGAATTACATGATGCACCGATGGGAGGACATTTAGCATTTTATAAAACTTATTTAAAAGTGAAAAATAATTATTATTGGCCTAACATGAGGAGCGAGATTAAAGAATATTGCCAAGCTTGCGAAATATGTATAGCCAACACTTCCTCCACATATAGAGCACTTTTGCACCCCCATGAAGTTGCCAAAGCTTCTTTTCAAGTAAGGTAAAAGAGCGAATTGGGACACAGGCCCGGCTCCTGCTAATTTGGGACAACATATGCACATATCTTCGCTTCACGAATCGCATACCAATAATGGTTCTATTGGGACATCTTATAGGGGAATTATAAACTAAAAGGGGGGTTATACAATTTGTCCAAAGGGCAAATTATAAAACGTAACAATACCCGAGAAAACGATAATTGAAATCTGTGCGTATTGCTTGCGGGCGAATAACGTATACAGTGCACTACTTATAAGTTGACACCTAGACGACACAGGAAATATATAAGGTAAAATTGAAGAAACCCATTAACTAATTATATCAAACCGTAGAGAAAGTTAAGGACTACAAATTAAGTACAAGTCTGTCCCATTAAATACTAATTTTATGCCAATGTCAACAATAAGAAAAAAAAACCATTCTTGCTAATTTGGGACAGCCGACGCTAATTTGGGACACAGATATTTTCGAAAAAAACAAAACACATTTTTTTTTCAAGAGTTTTACATCAATCGATGCAGAATTCAAAAAGAAATCGATTGATGTGGGATATCTTTACGTTTTTTTGTATCCTTTTGGTAGAAATTGCAAAAAAATACTTTGAGGACTTAGATTCTAGTCTGGCTTCATCCACGCAGCTTTTTTTTTTATTAACTTACATCCCTTCACATTTTTTTCGTAACTTCAGAGCTAACATACTCTTTGTAATTTAAAGGTAATTTGGTATTTTTTGTCTCATCTTATGAGATAGTAAACAAGAATTTCTTAGGAAACTGTTGTCCCTTATTGGGACACTAGCTTTTTTCCAAATGTTTCTGGAATTCCAGTAGTTTTTCACGCTTTTCATGGTCTTTTTACTTTTCCTAATAGAAATTTACAAATAGGTTATTATGTTTAAGTAAAAATATTTTTTAAAACTGTTTTCCCCTTCCGGTCATAGTCCCATTTGTTTATGCTTTACGTAAAAGCACTAATTTGGGACATTGTTTGCGAAGAAAATGGGATGGCGGGATTTTTTTCCCGAAAACTCCCGAGGTAGCCCAGCGGATGAATGCTTGGCTAGGGAGACGAAGGTCTGAGGTTCAATCCTCACCATCGATGATAAATTGCTTGTTTATTAATTCGTCCAATGAATTTATGTAGCGTGAAAGATGTGAATCTACCACGTCAAATAAACTCTAAAAAAAGTAACATTTCCGCTTACATTTTGGGTTTTTTTCAAATATTGTTTATAAATACAAACTTACCAACAACAGTTAGATGGCTCAGTGGTAAAGCACTAGCATTCCGATCGTAAGGACTGAAGTCCAATCCCAGGTAGTGGTTAAATGTTAATACTTGTTTGATAAAAGGATAGGAAGCTGCATTACCAGTAAACATATGCTGACTAACAAAAATAAATTATAATGAGTTTTTCATTTTTCTGTTTCAAAGATGGCTTACACTACAGAGGATCTAGAGAATGCGGTCGCAACCTACATCCATACATTATAACATGATTTTCACAAAATATTCAACAGCCATGTAGAGAAAACTTAAACAAATCTATTGGCACCAATATTGTTGATATATCTTTAGTTTAAGGTGTTCTTAGTAATTTCAAAAATATCTCACAAAATAGAAAAATTTCAAAAATGAAGATAACAAAAATTAAACGTGGTGCCAATATGGTATAGATCCATCCACCTTTGTGTCAGCAACCCACCGTCTTATAGCTATGCCATGGTTAACATAATCTAACAGAAAAGCCTAGCATGTCGTTTACGATATAGTCTGCTGTCCCAAACTAGCGTCACGGGAGCTTATGTAAAAAAAACATGAAAATCCAATCACCGATTAGCCGCATATTTTCACATGATTTTCACAAGATATTCAACAGCACATGTAGAGAAAACTTAAACGAACCTATTGATCCTAATATTATTGATATTGTAGTAGTGTGAGATATCTTTAGTGATTTGGAAATATCTCACAAAAAAGGAAAAAAAAGGAAATGGGGAAAACGAAACTTAAAAATAGTGAGTTGACAGTATAGAACCATAGTCCTTCAGAGTGGCAATCGAACGTCTTACGACTATGCCGTGGTTAACAAAACACTGTTGAAAAGCATAACATGTCTTTTTGTATGTAGTCTGCTGTCCCAAATTAGCGTCATGGGGGCTTATGTCAAAAACATAAAAATTGCAATTACCAATTACATGCATATTTTCACATGATTTTTATTTAGTATTCCATACCCATATAGAGAAAACTTAAACGAATCTATCGATCCTAATATTGTTGATATTGAAGTGGTGTAAGGTATCTTTAGTGACTTTTAAATATCTCACCAAAAAGAGAAAAATGAGGAAAGGGGGATTAAAAAAATTTAAAATAGGGATTTGGCAGTATAGAACCATTAACCTTTTAGGCTGACAATCGAACGTCTTACGACTATGCCAATGGATAACACACATCAGCTCAAAAGCATAACATGCATTAGTGTATGTAGTCTGCTGTCCCAAATTAGCGTCACGGGAGCTTATGAAAAATACATAAGAATTACAAACAGCCATTAGATAAATATTCTCGCATGATTTTCATAAAATCCTTAACAGAAATATAAAGAAAACTAAAACGAATCCATTGATACCAGTATTGATGATAATGCTTTAGTATAAGGTGTTTTTAGTGATTTCAAAATATCTCACCAAATGGCGAAAAATTCAAAAATAAGGAAAAAGAAATTTATATATAGTCTCCATGGAGTATAGATCCGTCAGACTTCAGGTTAGCAATCCAACATCGTACGATTATGCCATGCTGAACAAAATGATCTTGAAAAGCATAACATGTGAATTAGTACGTAGTCTGCTGTCCCAAATTAGTGTCATGGGAGCTTATGTAAAAAACATAAGAATTGCGATCACTGATTACATTACTATTGTGACATGATTTTCACAAAATATTCAACAGCCATGTAGAAAAAACTTAAACAAATCAATTGGTACCAATATTGTTGATATTGCTTTAGTTTCAGGTGTTCTTAGCGATTTCAAAAATATCTCACCAAATAGGAAAATTTCAAAAATGAGGATAAGAAAAATTAAATGTGGTTTCAACGCGGTATAGATCCACCACCCTTTATGTCAGCAACCCAACGTCCTACAGCTATGCCATGGTTAACATAAGCTGACAGAGAAGCAAAGCCCTTTATTTAGCATGTAGTCTGCTGTCCCAAATTAGCGTCACGGGAGCTTATGTAAAAAACATAAGACTTGCAATCACCGATTAGATGAATATTATAACATGATTTTCATAAAATATTCGACAGCCATGTAAAGAAAACTTTAAAGAATCTATTGAGCGTAATATTTTGATATTGTGTTAGTGTAAAGGTCATTTTTACTGATTTCAAAATATCTCACCAAAAAGGGAAAAATGAGGAAAACGAAACTTAATAATAGTGTGTTGACAGCATAGAACCAGAGCTCTTCGTGGTTGCAATCGTACGTCTTACAACTATGCCATGGTTAACAAAACATTTTTGAAAAGCACAACATGTCTTTCTTTATGTAGTCTGCTGTCCCAAATTAGCGTCACGGGAGCTTCTGGAAAATGGATAAGAATTACAATCAGCCATTAGATAAATATTCTCACATGATTTTCATAAAATATTCAACAGCCATGTAAAGGAAACTTAAACGAATCTATTGATACCAGTATTGATGATATTGCTTTAGTATAAGATGTACTAGGTGATTAAAACAAATCAATTGGCACCAATATTATTGATATATCTTTAGTTTAAGGTGTTCTTAGTGATTTCAAAAATATCTCACCAAATAGGAAAATTTCAAAAACGAGAATAAAATTGATATCTTTAGTATTATTGATATATCTTTAGTTTAAGTGTTCTTATGTGGTGCCAATGCGGTATAGATCCATCAACCTTAATGTCAGTAACCCACCGTCGTACAGCTAAGCCATGGTTAACACAACTTGACAGAAAAGCTTAGCATGTCATTTAGTATGTAGTCTTCTGTCCCAAATTAGCGTCATGGGGCCTTATGGGAAAAATATAAAAATTGCAATTACCAATTAGATGCATATTTTCACATGATTTTCATAAAATATTCATCAGCCATGTAGAGAAAACTTAAACGTATCTAATGATTATAATAATATTGATATTTTTGTAGTGCGATGTATCGTTAGTGACTTTTAAAATATCTCAAAAAAAGGAAAAATGAGGAAAATGAAACTTAAAAATAGTTTGTGGACAGTATAGAACCATTATCCTTCAGAGCGGCAATCGGACGTCTTACGACTATGCCACGGTTAACAAAATATAATTAAAAAGCATAACATGTCGTTTTGTTTGTAGTCTGCTGTCCCAAATTAGCGTCATGGGGCCTTATGTGAAAAACATAAAAATTGCAAATACCGATTAGATGCATATTTTCACATGATTTTCATAAAATATTTAACAGCCATGTAGAGAAAGCTTAAACGTATCTATTGATCCTAATATTATTGATATTGTAGTAGTGTGAGGTATTTTTAGTGATTTCAAAATATCTCACAAAAATGGGAAAAATGAGGAAATGGGGAAAACGAAACTTACAAATAGTGCCTTGACAGTATAGAACCACTAACCTTTACGGTGGCAATCGAACGTCTTACGACTATGCCATGGTTCACAGAAAATAACTAAAATGCTTAACATTTCTTTTTTTATGTAGTCTGCTGTCCCAAATTAGCGTCACGGGAGCTTACGTAAAAAATATAAGAATTAAAATCACCCATTATATAAATATTTTCATATGATTTTCATAAAATATTTAACAGCCATGTAGAGGAAACTTAAACGAATCTATTTATACCAGTATTGATGATATTGTTCGGGAGCTCTTCTCAGTTTAAGAATGGATTTGAAGAGTCAAAGATTGACTGCAAGAGAATGTTTATTACTTCTGACAAATTCGTGTGATCGTCGATAAAGACGCTGTGACAGTGAGAGCGAAGCGATGCGCTTCACGCGGTTTATATAGAAAAAGAACAAAGGCATAGGTAGGGTAAAGGTGGCAGTCAAGAATGAAACAAAAGAAGGTAGTGAACGCGTACTAATCACCTAGCGCTCAATAAGGGAAATAATAACAAGGTTTAGTTCTTCGCCGGAACATCCTCCCCGAGGCTGGTGGTTCCGGAACGGTATCGCCGGCTGAGCTGGATTCCAACAGTGCAAGAGTATCGATTCCACGACGGAACAGACCTCTTTCGAGCTGCACATCAACGACTCGAACTAGGCCGTCCGATCCCGGGAATACATTTTTGATCCGGCCGATGTTCCATTGTCCACGTCGTAGGCTCTTGTCGATTTCCAGAACGACGTCTCCTACTTTGAAATTGGGCTGCGGGTTTCTCCATTTTTTTCTTCCGGCCTGGGATTGGAGATAGACCTTCTTCCAAAGGTCCCAAAATAAATTGGCCATTCTTTGAACATATCTATAATGTTCTCTAGGTAGCGCATCGTCGAAGGTTCCGACCGGCGGGTCGGCACAACTCGGGCGATTCATAAAATCGTTGGGCGTTAAGAGACGAAAATCGTTCGGGTCGGCACTAGCTGCTGTGAGAGGGCGGCCGTTTAACAGACCGGCCACCTCGTAAAGGAGGGTACGAAGTGTTTCTTCCGCTGGATATCGCAGCTTCTGACCTTCCAAGTCGAGAGCGGCATATAGCGCCCTTTTCGCGGATCGCACAAGAGACTCGTGTGCTCCTCCAAAGTGGGGTGTCTTAGGTGGCTGGAATCGCCAGTCAATTTTCTTAGAGTTCATGAAGTCGCTGATGTGCTCGTCGGTGTACAATCTTTGAGTTTCTTTTCGCAGTTCGTGTTCAGCACCGACGAAATTGGTTCCGTTGTCGGAGTGGATTACACGAGGTTTGCCGTATAGCCCAATGAATCGTCGGAGGCTGAGAAGAAAGTCGTCCGTAGATAGCGAATTCACGAGATCTAGGTAGACAGCTCTGGTAACGAGACAGGTAAATAGGACAGCCCATCGTTTTGCTGTGCGATTTCGTGAGAGGCCTACTTCTAATGGCCCAAACAGATCACATGCGGTGCGAGTGAATGGGGCTGAGCCAGCTTCTAGTCGCGAATCTGGAAGTTCGGCCATGAGTTGCTCGCCTGGTTTAGCTCGTTCTCGTTGATACCGTTCGCACTCGCGTCGAATCCTCTTCACCAGTTCCCGGCCTCCAGGTATCCAGAAGTGTTGTCTAATATAGCTGATCTGGTAGTCCGTTCCGACGTGCTTGAGGTGGATGTGAAATGCTCGTACAATGGTTTTGGTGAAAATATGGTGAACGGGCAGCAGTGGCGGGTGCAGTTCTTCATAAGGCAATTTAGCTCGCCCGGCTCGGCCACCAAGTCTTAGGAGTCCATCTATCCCGATCACTGGTGCTAGGGAGAGTAAGCTAGATGTGGGTTGAAGCCATTTTCCTTTCTTCAGGCGATGTTTCTTCACTAAATGCTTCAGATTGGCACCTTTTTACGAGCTCGTAAAATACTCCCTCAAGCCTGACCAAGGCTGGGATGTCTTCCACGCTGACCTTGACGTTTTCCCAATCAAATGTGGATGTGGTGGCAGCAACCTGGTGTGATCGTACGGGTCGTATCTCCTCAACTACGGCCATCCATGGGAGATCGGCGGGCCAGTTTTCTTCGGTTTCATGGAGGAAGTTCGGCCCGTTCCACCAACGTGGAGGGAGACCTTCCTCTCCAATGGCCGAGCGTGTAGCAATGTCGGATGGGTTTGTTTTGCCCGGCACGAAACGCCATTCTTCTGGTTGAGTCAATGTTTGGATTTCTCCAACTCGGTGACTGACAAACATTTGATATTTTGACGCGGTTGCCCGAATCCAATTTCTTACAGTACTGCTGTCGGTCCAAAAGTACCGACGGTGTATGATTCGGGTGACTGCTCCTTCTACTGAACGTGCTAGACGAGCTGCTTGCAGAGCAGCGTTCAGTTCTAACTTCGGCACAGAGATAGTCCTCTTTGGGGCCAATTTGGTCACTGCTCGAACTTGTCGCACGATTGTTCGTCCATCGGAGTAAACGTTCCGAATGTAGATCACGGCGGCGTAGGCTTCTTCCGAAGCATCACCAAAGGCGTGTAGCTCCGTACGTATAATGTTCTCTTCCTCTGGGAATAAACAGCGTGGGATGTTGAGATCATTCAGCTGTCTTAAAGCGTCAAACCATGCCTCCCACCAATCGCGGTCCTCGCTGCTTACGGGATCGTTCCACTGAAGTCCTTTGGTTCCAAGTTCCCTTAACTTGATCTTGGCCTTTACGATAACGGGAGCCGCCATTCCTTGTGGATCAAACAGACTTGCCACCTTACTTGCGATTCCGACGGGGGTGAAGTCGATGTCGTCTGTTGCGTTCACTCTGAATTTTAGCGTATCCATCTTAGGATTCCAGTAAACGCCGAGGACCTTTTCGGAGTCGTCTCTGCTGAGTGGGAGCTCGGTCAGGTCACCACTAGAGCCTACGCTTGTAGATGCTAATATTTTCAGGAAACTTGCAGAATTAGAAATCCAACGTTGGAGGTGCATATCTCCCTTTGCCAGTGTTTCTTTAACGCCTACAGCTTCTTTAATGGCTTCCTCTAGTGATGTGGCGGAGCTGAGGTAGTCATCTACATACATCTTCGTGTTGATTGCGTCAATGACTCTTGGATCACTGCTAATGTCAGTAGCTATTCTGCGAATGGTACTAATCGCAATGAACGGCGAGCAAGTAGCACCAAATGGAAGTCGCTTCATTTCACAAACACGGACTTGTTCCTCCCCGTCCCTTTTCCATAGGAACCGAAAGTAGCGCGCGTCTTCTTTTCTCAGTCGTATTCTGCTGAACATGGCTTCTATGTCGGCTGCCCATGCGATACCACCTTCACGGAATTTAAGGATGACAGATACTAGCGGGGTTTGAAGAGCTGGACCGCTGAGGATACTGTCGTTCAAGCATTTCCCCTTGAATGGAGCGGCAGCATCAAATACGACGCGTAACTTGGGGCCCTTTCTCACACCGTGATGAGCAAGATAGTATTCCGGTGGGCCGTAATCGGTGGTCTCCAGCATCACTGCGTAGCCCTTCTCAAAGTTCCTTTCCATGGCTCTTCGGTAGTCTTGCTCAAATGCCGGATCTTCCTTAAATCTGTTCAGCAACGTAGTCAATCTCCGCTCAGCTAAAGGTCTGTTATTCGGTAAATCTGGTTCCCCGACCTTCCAAGTGATCGGAACTTCATAGCCAATGGTCAATCTGCGCGTTCCACTTTCTAGAACATCGATAGCTTGTTTATCGATTTCGGAAACACAGTCAATTTTGTGTTCGGTCCCAAAATCTTCGGTATCGCAAAAGCGCCGCATCTGCTGCGCTAGCGCGTCACTGCCTTCTATGTCGGCAAAAACTGCGTACGTCCTCGCCATCAGGCTTTTGTAGGTATTCTTGATTACTCCTCTGACGATCCATCCCAGGCGGGTCCGGATGGCTGTTGGTTCATCCGCCTGTCCGATTCGGGATTCAATAGCCGTCATCAAATGCGCTTGATCTATACCAAGGAGGATGTCAACGCACCCACCATTGCTCTCTAATGGCAGATCTGTCAGGTAGCTCCACCGCTTCTTCAAGGTGTTCCAATCGACGAGTGGTACCGGAGTTGCAACAATTGGCATTGTTGATCCTTGGAGCAGGACGACATCGCCAGCGGGTAATCTTGCCTCGAGTTGAATGCGACGTGACGTGTATTTTCTCAAAACTCCACCGGCGCCTTCTACGGTGAGTGCTTGCGGAGTACCGTTTATTCGTAGTCTAGAAATGAATCCGTCTCGGAAAAGGGTGCTGCATCGCTACCTTCGTCGAGAAACGCGTTGGCTTTCACGATGTTCCCCTCTGCATCCAAGACATCCAGTCGAATCATTCCAACGGCAGTTTTCTTCCCCTTTGATAAGCTGGCACGGGCGGTGACAGGACGAACCGATTCGTCTTGCGACTGGTCGTGAAGTAGAATATGGTGTGTGCGTTTGCAATTAGGGATTGAACAACCTTTCTTTGACCTGCACTCTCTGGCCGAATGTCGAGATCTAAGGCAATTGAAGCATAAACGATGTCGGATACAGAACGATAATTTATCCTTTATCGTAAGATCCTTGAAAGAATGACAGTCGTCTAACTTGTGTGATCCTTCGCATTTGAAGCAGTAGGCGCTGCTGGGTATGCGCGGCTCTCTGTCTCTTGCTTCAGCGCTGGTCTGGTTGTTGCGGGTGTACTGTCTGTCCTTTGATTTACTCGTACCTCCATTCAGCTGATCTGCCGCTATGCTATATGCATTCTGATAGGCAGCAGCACGGGCGCAGATCCAAGTCCCGAACTGGTTAAGGTTTCGTCTTTCGAGTCCGTTGCCTCTATCAGAGTTCCAAGCCAGGCGGTCGGACAACTGGAGTTTGAGGCAAATCTTCTCAATAATATCGGATGTGCCTGCCTCCCCTATCCTAGTGAGGTCGAAAAGGTGTGTACGCACTTTCTCTGCGTACCTCTTGAAAGAAGCGGGATCATTCTTCTGGATCTCTAGTTTGTCCAGCGCTTGAAGGTGGGCCGCTCTCATGACATCACGCCGACCGAAATTTGCCTTCAGTCTGACTAATGCCTGTATGTAGGCGGCTTCTCCTCCCCCTAGGCCATAAACGACATCTAAACAATCACCGCGTAGATGTCTCTTCAGGATGGCGAATTTCTCTCCGGCTGCCTTTGATGTGTCGTGTACCAACGCGCGGAACAGGTCTACCCACGCAAACCATTCCAAAGATCTTCCGCTAAAATCCGGTAACTCTGCTCGAACTGATGAATGCGATCCTGCTTCCGTTCGTGTAGCTGGTCGTAAGCGGCCAACGCTATACATGTCGATCCAATCGTCTGGGGCTTCGTCCTGTAGTTGAGCTTCTCCCTCTATTCCCCACGGGCTGTGATTTTGGCACCAGCGGTTGACTCCATCGTGATTGTAGAATTCAGGAAGTGATCGGCGATCTTCATTTTCTTCTACTTGGAGCAATTGTAGAGCTCGTTCTGCTTCTTGTAGGTCCAGCTGCGCTTCGGTGGATCTCTGCTGGGCCTCTATTTGCCGTTGCGATCTGTCGGCTTCTTGTGGGTCTGACAATGAGTGTTGGCTACTGTGTACAGATAGTTGATAACGTGACTGATTACATTCACGCGAGGGATAGTTTCTGAGTTCCAGAGTGGGAAGGCCTTTGACAGATGGTGGTAGGTGTGCACGTGTGGCGAGGTAACGCTGAAGTTCTGCCTCTACTACTTTAACTTGCTGGACGTACTTAGTGTGTGCCTCATGTTGCCGGTCAAATTCTTCTGGCTCAGCTCCTTCCAATAGGCGATTGTTCACGTCACGGGCTTCATGCAACAATTCCTGTGCGTACTCCACCAGAGCTCTTACACTGCCTCTTGAATCACCTCTTTTAATGGCGGCTGTGAATTGCGTGCACGTGTTCGTGATCTGCCTTCTAGTAGTAGTTCTCAGCCGTGTCCATTGTGTCGTTTCAGTCGTTACGGGATTGATCGCTGCGGCTTCCGCTGCTGGTATTGAGTGGGCTAAGTTAACAGAGGGGCTTGTTGGGTGCGATCTTGCCGTCACGGCTATTCTAGCTGCTGCGTTGTTGGCGGTCAAAAAGGCTGGGTCGTCCATGCTGCTTGGACGTGTTGTAGTCGAGAACTATTGACTCTTCTTGCCACGAATAGAGTTTCGGTAGGCCGGACGTTCTATTCCTTACTGTGTAGCTCCGGTTCGAAGGACCAATGTTCGGGAGCTCTTCTCAGTTTAAGAATGGATTTGAAGAGTCAAAGATTGACTGCAAGAGAATGTTTATTACTTCTGACAAATTCGTGTGATCGTCGATAAAGACGCTGTGACAGTGAGAGCGAAGCGATGCGCTTCACGCGGTTTATATAGAAAAAGAACAAAGGCATAGGTAGGGTAAAGGTGGCAGTCAAGAATGAAACAAAAGAAGGTAGTGAACGCGTACTAATCACCTAGCGCTCAATAAGGGAAATAATAACAAGGTTTAGTTCTTCGCCGGAACAGATATTGCTTTAGTTTAAGATGTTCTTATTGATTTTAAAATATCTCATCAAATACGAAAAAATTCAAAAATAAGAAAATACAAGTTGTTGTATAGTTTCCATACGGTATAGAACCATTAGCCTTTTGGTTGGCAATTCAACATCTTACGATTATGCCATGGTTAGTATAAAACTATTGAAAAGCATAACATGTCTACTTGTATGTAGTCTACTGTCCCAAATTAGCGTCACGGGGGCTTATGTAAAAAATATAAGAATTTAAATCATTGGTTAGATGAATATTGTCATATGATTTTCATAAAATATTTAACAGCCCTGTGGAGAACATTTAAACGAATCTATTAATACCAAGATTTGTTGATATTGCGTTTGTTTAAAGTGTCTTTGGCGATTGTATAAAATCTCACAAAATAAGATTAAAAATTACAAGTAATAAAAAAACATTTGCACAAGAGCCCCAACTGGTATTGAACCACCAACCTTCGAGTTGGTGTTCCAACACCGTACGACTATGCCACTGTTGATTGATAATAGAAACACAACCTACCAACGTTATTTAGTTTATTGTCTGATGTCCCAAATTAGTGCCATGGGAGCTTATGTAAAAAATATGAAAATTGCCATCACAGGTTAGATGAATATTGTAAGCTGGCTAAGGTGATGAAGTTTCTGATTTA
Source organism: Daphnia carinata (assembly GCF_022539665.2). Classification (NCBI taxonomy): domain Eukaryota; kingdom Metazoa; phylum Arthropoda; class Branchiopoda; order Diplostraca; family Daphniidae; genus Daphnia; species Daphnia carinata. Next base: position 770,143 of record NC_081337.1, read on the forward strand.
TAACCGGAATTTAGGCGAACCCAGGGAAGTAATAATAATTGGAAAAATGTTAGCTTTGGATGATTAAAATGAATTAACAATCTCTCTTGAAAAAAAAAAATTTCGTATGGTTAAAAAAAGTGAGCTGAAATATATAAGCAAAGAAATACAATCAGTCACTATGTAGGGTTGAACCACCGACTTTCAAACTTGCACGCCAAAGCCTTATGACTGTGCTATGAACGTTTTGTAACTTTTGGTATACAACTTATACAAATCAATATAGTCTGCTGTCCAGATTTAGCGTCATGGGAACTTATGGGAAAATAGACTAAAATCAGTCAGCAATTAAATGAATAGTATATGTCTACGTTAGTAACAAATTTTAACGCATTGTTACGAAACAGTCGACGAACATTCTTACGGCGATATTTGGTAGGATAGGGCAAGTTAAAAACAATTTTTTTCGGTTTAAAATTTCGGACATTACGGCGTGTTTACGGGAAGTGCTTATGCTTTTTTCTCGAAAATTTGAATCACATTTATTTTTTCGTTTTTACCGTGGAACCTATAACCTATTGGCTACTTAAAGAGCGAAGTGTTTAATACAATTTTAAAAATCCATATTTTATGTTTTTGGGGTGAATTTCAATTGCAAGTTACCAGGCCTGAAAAATGAAGTCTCGTTTTGACAGCTCATTGTTTTGGTTGTTGAAACATAAATTTCGCAATATTTTTCTATTGCACCCACTTCGGTGTCTTAAGCTATTCGATTCAGAATTAAAAACTGAATCGAATGAATAAATTAGTTTTTAAAAATAAGACTGTCCAGAATTAGTAGAAATGTCCAATGAATTAGGGTTTTTGTCCGAAATTAGCAGATCGGCTTTACACGCATTCCCCATAAGAAAGGCTGTTAGCCCAAACGCTGTCCCAATTCGCTCTTTTACCTTAGGTCTCGTTACTGACAAACATATCGTTTGTGCCAATGAAACAAGAAAATAGTATGGGATGTATCCGGCAAACATGCTATCGCCAAATCAAGACGTATGCTATCATAACATTTATATATTATTGCAATCATATTGTGTTACACAATTTTTATGTTCTTCAACTTAGAAGATAAGTTAGCGCAGGCGAAAGCGAAGGTAATGTTCATATTATGTGTAACCAAGTTATCGGAGCTGAGCAATGGACGATCGTATCCCATGGAGGGAACGGATGTTCTGGTCTCAAGTGGACGGCGGAAGAACTTGAAAACAATAATTATATAATAATATAATATTATTGAATATTATTGAATAACAATTATTATATTGTGAAATATGATAATGCATTTTCATTTAAACAGTTATTTAAGGCATTTAATCAAAGGAACTGGCTGGGGTAAGGCGGTCTAACAAAACCATTCTGTACACAATTTTATCCAAATATTTTTATACCACCTGAGGCATGAGAAAAAGATATTTAGACCTAACTACCCAACCCCATTTACGGTAGTTTAGCGCCAAACCTGCCCCATCTCTTTTTTAAAAAAGTTAACAATTAAAATGTTTTGCCTGCAAATCGCTTTTTAAAAACATGAAGGTGGTTTGCTTTTATTTGCAGAATACCATGAGGATACTGTAGATTGTACCGTAGTAGGTAGTACTAAGACGTAGGGATCTGCCTAATTTGCTGTAATCTTGGACTCTGCTCTCCTTCTAGAAGAATGGGCGATTTGGATAGCTACTTCTACGGGAATAGCACGTCGCCCATTTTCGGGCTTATTCGGGAAGCTCTGATGTTGCTAAATGGAACCACATTATTGGATTCGAATTCGTCTGCCACAATTCGTTTAGCAAAGGTAGAACAGCCGTAAGTCAGGGGGCCAGAAGGCGTTCAGTAAGTAAATAAAAGTCAAATATAGTCAAATGCAAGCAATTCTTAATACAATTACCTTTTTCCATTTTTCCACCTTATATTTTTTTCATTGTAGTGCTATCGATATACTTTGTTATTTTGAATGCTAGATGTCGTTTTCGGTGTCGCAGAATGATTGCGAGCTGATCGGGATAAAAAAATTGGTCGGAACGGCAAGTCTGAACTCAACATTTCCGGTACTACTTTAGTTGATCGATTTAACATAATAGCGATCAGTATTGCAATTTGTTTGAAACTATAATATTCAGCGTCATTCTAGTGGAAAAACAGCTAAATGCAGAGAAAGGGAATATGGACAACTCAGTGCTATAAGACAGACTTGGCAGGGTTTCTAAGCAAATTTCACTAACATTTTCGCCATAATATGGCAACGATGCTGTTTGTGAAGTATTTTATCATACCGGTTCCCCCTTTTCGAGATTGGTTGGGGGTACAACTCTGCGTAACTCGAAAAATGGATAATTGTGTTATTCATTGTCTATGATTTAATGACCCTGAAATGAAATGGGCGGGTATGGTTCGATAACGATAGTTGCGTGTAATAGCTAAATAAAACTAATCAGGATACTGTTTCCGAGGGTACCGCGGCTTGGGGATTCTCCTATCAAGTTGTGTTACATTCACTTTATAAGAACTATACTGTTGCCTATACTTTCTTAAATATAAAAAAACTATTTATGAAGAGCGTAATGATTAGTGAAAAAATACCGAAGCTGAAATTCTAGGAAAACAATGTGGTTATAATGGGGAAATTACTGACCTATAGATATATAGATCTACTTTTACTGTCAGCCGGAGACTTTTGCCCGTCCTAATGACTAAAAAAGAAAAAGCCAGAGGCTGAATTAGTTTTTAAGTAGCACATGTAGGCTTAATCTGTAAAGTAATCTATTGTTTTATATGTTAAAGGCGTCTGACTTTACTGCTTTAATTTGTCTTTCGATATTTCACTAACAGAGTCTGTGAAAAACGAATGGCTCTCGTATCCCATATCCCCATAAGGCCACAACCACCCGTCACAACGAGTTGGCACGAAGTTTCTAGAAACGAAAGGGGATTTATTTAACAGTGTCCTGTCTGAATTTTTCGGTTAAGCGAATTTGGCTAGTGCAAAAGGCGTTGAGCAGTTTGGACGAAATCTTTATATGTACACTGACTGAAAATAATTGAAAAATCTGTCTCCCTTGTATACAGATATTTGGGCATAAAAAAATGTAATGCGCTATTTGCTTAAGGACACTTTATCGTATGAGGAAAAAACAGGCTTTAACAACAGCGTAGTTATTTCCTGTAAGCAAGGCTGATTTCAAAGAACAATGCGAGGACGTATGCAACTTTACATGGGCAACAGACACTACAACGTAACAAGTCTACGTAAAACTAGTGGTAGGCTTACTATATCATTAAACAATTTTCGCATTAACCCCTGCCTCCGCAGACAAAAAGCAGTCCACTTAAAAGTAGCCTGTTAGAAAGAACAACTTCACAAAACTAAAGCGCTCTGTTTCAAATTTTTTTTACAAGTTTGTTATTCCCCAGCTTCTTGTTGCATGAACTGCCTCTGGGTTTTTTCACATTTTAAATCAAAGGTTAATTGGAAAAAAAAATTGCAAAATTATTGGCTAAACCTTTGTACATTTTATTAAAACTAGAGCTTATATATAGTCTATTCAAAGTTGAACGCCATGAGTTTCTTTTGACTGCGACAATTGCTGCTATGACGGATGCATCTGTTACATTCTCCTAGCTCCCGTGGTTATTTAATATTGAGCTAGACACAACAATGGAGTAATAATGAATAAATTGGTTTCACTATGATTTTCAATTGGGTTTTACTTGTTTTGTAGAGATACAGCATGAAATACAATAAAGACGCATCCTATGGTATCAGGCCGAAAAATGCAATGTCCTTCAATATTTTACGAATGTATACATTGTAAGTTACGGCGAACAACCATACACAACACGCACATCCTTCCCAGTAATGTTTTCGTTCGAAAAGAGTGAGCGCAGATTAGATGTTTGATATATAGTTTTCAAATAATCGGATATGGGAAAAGCAAAAGTTACCAACCGCCTAGATTTATGAATTTTTCAACGAAGCTTTAAATTCGAAAGACTTTCCTTAAACAGATCAGTTGTACACCGTTGGTCGCACTCACTCCATCGGACATCACTTCCGAACGGCACGCTGTACCGGGGACTTTAGAATTTTTGTCACAGCAACATTCTGTAAAATGAGTACCAGGTAATGAAAACAAGGCGAACAAATATAGAAGTTCTTAAATATTCTTTGTATCACACATGGTAATCAAGAACAAAAAGATTCTGGTTTTCACAATTTGCCTGCTGGATCTTCTTCAGTTTGGTAATGGCAGTGAAATGTAACCCTATCGCCGATCATCAATTCACGAAAGTCGAAGGTAAAAACTGGCTTCTTCCTATAAGGTATTTTTCACACGAACATTTTTTTTCAACATTTTTGGAGCTATATACGTAGAATAAATCAATTTACATTATGTAAGAGAAAAGCAAACGGAAAACCAATAATTTAAATAGAGCTTTAAGTAAACTCCAATAATGAAGAAAAAAAAAATTCAGAGTTGTGAAAACATGTTTGAAGTGGGATTGAACATATTGAATGGGGTTCTTTATTGAATGTAGGGGTCTATGGAGCAGCCTCGTCATTAATTGAAGCAATGGACCTGAGTGTTGACCCGTGTCAAGATTTTTTCCAGTATGCATGCGGTGGGTGGATAAGGAAAAATCCTATCCCTGCGACAAAATCTCGGTGGACCCAAATCGATGTTTTACGGGAACGACTAGCGAATGATTTGAAAAGTAAGACATTTGTAAAATCGAGCGATGTAATAATTTTCATGGTTCATCGAATATTTCGAATTACACGAAGACATTTTAGAGCAAGACCATGACGCCAGAGACCCGCAGCCTTTGAACAGTGCAAGAGATATGTACAAGGCCTGCATGAACACTCGTAATATTTCTTTTCCATTTTTTAAATGCATGATTTAATTTGGGATTTTCCTATATCTAAAGGTGCTATTCAGAAGCTAGGGTTAAAGCCGCTGACTGACGCTTTGGAGAACTATGGTGGTTGGCCAATTACGTCGGCGGCAGGTATTCACGAAGGGATCCGTTTTGATTGGAAAGTTGTGACAGCTTCAATTCGCAAACGTTACCGTATATCTTACCTGATTTCCGTGTACAACGATCTCGACAACTACGATACGAAAAAGAATTCAATTTACGTACGTATATCGGTCTATAGCTTAAAAAGTGGTTTTGCAAATAAGTTAATTGAGCGGCAGCTAATGACTAAAAGCATATTTGCGTTAAAAGATTGATCAGGGGTCGCTTACCTTGCCACACGAGATTTTGCTGAATTCTGAAGATTACCCCAAAATCATGGAGGCTTATTTTGTTTATGTTTCGGAATCGGCAAAGGCCATTCGCAATTCACTCGGAGGTGACGCAACGGATGGACAAATTGACTTGGATGCCCGCGATCTATTGCAATTTGAATTTGAACTAGCCAAAGTAAAACATCTTTATTTAAATATTATTTTTTTTAAATATCTCTTTATTTAAATATTATTTTTGTAAAAATATCTTTGTTTTTCAATTGTCTTACCCAATTTTTTCGTGGCTGGGGCTGTTTCTCAGATCACCACACCTGCAGAAGCAAGGCGAGATAACACTCGCATGTACAATCCCATGCTCTTAATGGAAATGCAAAAATGGACTGATGGATTTTCTCATAAATCACCCCAAGCTCAAGTATAGCCTAGCGATGGAACCTCGTGTGGTTATAGGACTTTAGCATTGCATCGCAAATCTATTTTATCTAGGTGGACTGGTCCCAGTATCTCAACACAATTTATTCATTGGCTGGCGTTGCCATTCCCACCGATGAACGCATTATCGTCGTAGAGGTAGAGTACGTGAGAAATCTTCTGGCGCTTTTGGAAAACACGTCCCCGCGCATTATAGGTATAAACTAGCTTATATAGCCTATGGCTAGAAACGATAATAATAGGCAAGTTTGACAATGCATTGTTTTACCACGTCAACCTCCAGTAAACTACGTCATGTGGCGATTGGTTAGATTATTAGCACCTGGAACTGCCAACCAAATGAATATCTTGTCTATCAATTTTTCTAAAGCCCTCTACGGCAATCCTCAGTCAGAAACTCGGTAAATACGTAATTTTGTTATCTAAATATTTCTAAACATTAGAGATTACACGACGGAGAAAACTGATTTGAAAACAATAGATCAAATAGCTGCGCTAACGAAGTCAACAGTATGTTCGGCTATGCAGTGGGCGCAAAATATGTAGAAAAACATTTTCAAGGAAGTATCAAGACGCAGGTAGATCTACCAATCTATTAAACATTTTTTCCCATATTTACTTAACATATTTTAGTATCAGTTGTAAATAAGCTATTACACTAATCGAGTTAATAATAAACAAATAAAAACGTTTCAGGTTGAATCAATGATCAAATACCTCAAGGCCGCATTTGTGACATTGATTGACGAAGCCGAATGGATGGATGCTACAACAAAAGCTATCGCCAGAGAAAAAGTAGATGCTATGGTTGAACTAGTGGCTTTTCCAAACTGGATTAAAAAGAAAGAAGATGTGGAGTCATTTTATTCCGATCGGGTATTTATTTAATGAACCTTAGAATTCTAAATGAAAATAAAAAATAAAAACGGCCAATTTACACTTTAAATAAAAAGGGGCTAATAATTGTCTTGTTGCTAGCCACCCGTCTCTAAGGAGGAACATTTCGAAAACATTCAAAGTGTTAATGCCTGGCTGACGAAAAATGGGCTTATGAGCCTGCGACGTAAAACAAACCGAACTCGGTAGGCTAAACGATAATCGAACAACATTTTACCACTTGAAACTCTGTTTACATTGTTCCGCAGCAGTTGCAGGAAATAAGCTGAAATTTTTTTTATTCCGTTATATTTCAGATGGATTACTTTTCCTTCAATAGTCAACGCTTTTTACGCCCCAAAATACAATTCTATTAGTATATTATCTTTTGTTTTTCCCTTCTGCATCTATTGTACCTAAAGTAAAGTTAAATTTTTCTAACTAGGTTTCCCAGCAGGAATCTTACAACCACCATACTTTGGGTTGAACGGGAGATCTTCGTGAGTATGCGATTTTTGGTTAAATAAGATATTTCTGCCATATGATTTCATAAAAAAGCCTCTAACTTTATCGGACATTCAAAATCTAGTTCGATGAATTACGGTGGTATTGGAGTCGTCATTGGTCATGAAATAACACACGGTTTCGACGACAAAGGTATGGTAGGAAAATGAACTTGGCAAGGGTTTGGCAACTCTCTGGCAAAGTATACGGGATTCTAAATTTTAGACTAGATTCACCAGACATTTTGGATTAAGATTCGTAACTTGGATTAAGGTTCACACAAGCTGTGGCTTAGGTTCCAAATGGTTCTTGGAAGGTGTGTAGGAAAATTAAATCAGTTGCCAAACCTTCGAGATTGGCCTTCAACCCATTTTTGTCACATTGACGCCAGAATGCATCCGAGAAATTCTTTAACTAATCTGTTTTCTATATGTCTGCGTGAGATGTATAGGCCGCCAAAACGATAAGTACGGCAATACTGCTAACTGGTGGACGGAGAACACATTGGCGCAATATCAATCGAGAGCAAAATGTTTCGAAGACAAATACAATAATTACCTTGTTTTAAATGGAACTCAAGTAAGAAATTTGATACGTTTCGAAATCTAGACCTTTCTACAAAAATATCCACGTTCTTTTAATAGAAACATTTTTTTATTTTCAGTTGAACGGCCTTACCACGCTAGGGGAAAATATTGCTGATTACGGTGGAATACGCGAGGCATTCGTTGCCTATCGTAACTACGTCGCAGCCAATGGAATCGAGTCTGTTCTGCCAGGTTTGGAAAGGTTTACTTCCGAGCAGATATTTTTCCTATCCTTCGCTAATACTTATTGCGGCATCGAAACTCCAGAAAAGCTTCTGAATCAAATAATGAATGACCCGCATAGTCCCAACCGTTACAGAGTTATAGGGACTCTCTCCAATTCAGAAGATTTCGTTCGCGAATTTAACTGTGTGCCTGGTACTCCAATGAACCAACTTAGAAAATGCACCCTTTGGCGCTGATTCTGTCATTATGTGTTACAAGTTATTCTACAAATAAATTGTTTTCGTTAAAGTGATCGTCACAGTTTAATACTATATAACCGTATATAATTTTTCTCATTAGGCATTATTGCTTTAATATTATGGAATGGGCATCGAGAATCAAATTGGTGAAATCAATGATTTCATCTGCACTGATGGTTAATTTGTCAGCTCAAATCTCATCCAGTTTAAGAAGAGGCCCGTGTATAACAGGCGGCTAATAAATGGTTTTTCATTTTTTTTTGCTCGAACGTGGCTCCTGGCCCATTTCACACAGTGATAGGCGCTGCTTTTAAATATGATAAAATCAGGGTAAAAAAAAATCGTTTACACGACAAATCCTGGTTATCTGTGTAATGGGGAAAAAGCTCCAGGATAACTCAAAAACTTTTAGTCTAAGACATCAAATTTTTTCTAAAAAATAAACAGCCTAAATTACTGTTAGTCCAAATTTTTGTACGAAATCCATGTCGTACTTCCAGAGGTAGAATTTTTGTTTCATTTGCCCGAGTTCCATTTACGCCCATCTTCATCTATCTTGCTTGGTGCGGATGGAAGCATCATTCAAAAGAAGTGTGATCACTTTCAGAGCTTCGTAGCGAAGACGTTGGAAAAATCATAACTGTAAAAAATAATATGAGTTAAATGAAGACTAAATAACAGCAAAAGAAATACTGAATGAAAGATTGCTTAAAAAGCTATATACCTCCTACGCTACTTGTTCTTTTAACGTTAGGGTCCAATGTCCGTTCATAATGGAAGAAGTAGGGGAGACCGGACCCATCTTGGACAGTTACGATTTTAGTCCATTATCTACCATCCCACTTACGCAAAATTTCGAAAATTTGTTTGAATAAATCTAGAACGCTCCCGACACCTCCTGAATTTTTTTCAAAGATGATATGTAATTTTTTTTTAAATTTATAACGATTTTTACCTAACGGTGAACTTAGACCGAATCGGCGTGACTTTGGGCGGACCCCTGTCCCACTTTGGACGGGGTCAAAAGAGGTAGAATGAGTTGTGTAAAAATTTTGCTTTTATTTCTAGTTTTTGCTGTTAACTTAGCGAACAATTGAAATGCAATCTTCAAAGAGATTACCAGAAATAAATGACTTTTATTATGCCTGAAATATTTTCATTTTACTGATAGAGAAGACATAAGAGGAGGCGCAGCCACCACAGTATCGATAATTTAGTTATTTCAATTTATCGATCGATTTCCCTGATTCATTATTTGTAATGTCATGGCTGCGTCAGTTGACGAAACTTTGAAATTGTTGAAACAGTTGAATAATACAGAAAAGTATTACATTTTTTTCCAAAATAAAATGTTTTTATGTAAGATTAAAAATATAAATAAGCATTAGCTATATCATAAATGTGCCGTTAAATATTTAAAACTTCCGCGCTTTGACTTGACTCCTCCCTTGCACGCCCAATTCATGTCCAATACAACACATGCCGTTTGTACAATTTAGCCCCCAAAAGTAGTTTCACAGAACAACTAATGTGTTTATAATTCAATAGCTAAGATTATTTTGATTTACAAATATTATTAAGAAACCTCTGCTCTACATACTGCCAACATCTACAAGCGTATAATGATAAAACAACATAGGAAAAAATTATCGACAAAGAACAAAGAAAAATACAGATTTATTCTAATTTTTATTATTTGTTAAAAACTCAATAAATAATTTACTCTGTTCAAATAATAAACTCCTGTTGTGGCCATTCGTTAAGTTTCTTAACCAGTCACTCACGGAATGTGTGAAGTTTGTACAGAAAGAAACCTTTGGGATGTCTTAACCGACGACGAAGCGTGGTCTTTTCTACAATACTTCACTTACCGCAATGACTGGAGGCATCCCTTCTATTTCGAGGAAGGAATTTGGTTCACTGAATGGAGTATCGTACAAAACATTTCCACTAAAGAACCCTGCAAGCCTTGCCAGGTCACTGAATCCTACCATCACAGTGTTCTTAAGTGTATGTTAAGTAGGAAAAATCTCCCTTCGGTCTGCCCGTCTCACTTTGGGTAAAGTAACATTCAGAACACAAGTAATTTGCTTAAACGAATTGGGGAAATAAATTTCTTTTCCATTTGTTAAACTCCTGTTGTGGCCCTTGGTTAAGTTTCTTAACTAGTCACTCATAATTCGCCAGTGGATGTGTGGCGCAATGGATAACGCGCCTGACTACGGATCAGGAGATTCCAGGTTCGATCCCTGGCAGGTTCATTGAAAACATGGAACGTAAAGAACATTGATTGATAATGGGTTTTGAAGCCGTGTTTAACTTCAGGGATGGTGTGGTTCGTATGGCGTCGATTTTTATTCGGTTGTTGACAGGCTATCTCTCTGGAAGACGCACCGGGTTCAATAAGCTGTTGTTCACTAGGGTGAAATCCATGGCCATCATTTACATTCAATGGTTGACGGGATTTTGCAACAGAAGATGGCCCTGGCACGATATTTTGTTGTTGATAAGGCTCACTAATACGGCCAATGCTTGTGTTCAATTGGAGACGTGAAATTTCCCAGAAAGATAAACTAGGTAGCATATCCGATAGCCCGTCCGGCTCGCTTACATAATTTCCCTTTTGAATCGATTGCTGATGGGTATGGTTCAAGCCCAATTGATTTTCTGGTGATTGAAGTGTCATGAGTTCTGGTTCACTGTCTGTTTCTCTCTGGTGGTAATTAGTTGTAGATTCGTTACTTGTCTCGTGATGTTGTATTGCCCGTGGGCCTATAGGTAAGGATTCTTCATCACTCAGAGTACCATGGCCACTATCAGAAAAAGACCACAGTGCAGTATCTTGGCTCGTTTGCTGAGTGCGGCGAAACACCGGGCTACTAGCATTACCGTATTTTGGGCCTAGAAAAAAAAATTTAATAAAATACGAAAATGATCTGAAAAACAACACTTACCAGTACTACACAATTCCTGTGAGGTTTGAGCTTCATTTGAGTTCTTCACGTATTTTGGTGGTCGTCCCCTACTTTGATGGCCACGGGTATTTTTGATTACATTTGGTCCAGCACTAAATAAAGAGATTCTAATTACCTTTGGGGATCCACAAGCTCAAATTGCAGGCAACAGAAAAACGGCAAATTAGCTGGGGACCGCAGCAAATTAACGAACGCTTGGTGAGAGCAGCACATTTAAGGCAAAACAGTTGCCGATAGCAACAAATTGTTCGAAAGAACGAAGGTGGAATAAGCCAGAGAAGGTAAAGGTCTGGATCAGACAAAATCATAATTCATAATGGTCACTGGTAAGTTTGAAATTATATTTACAAGCCTGTTATCCACAAACACTCGCGGGAGTAGAAAATGCGATGGTTAAGCCTCTGAACTTGAATGCACACTGGTGGTCTGAACTAGAATGCACAGACGCATTCAGGACTACCAGCTTTCTTCATTCCCTGAACAGAATTCTATTTATCTCGAAAACATGTTTGTTATGTAACAATATCTATGTGTTATTAGATGTTAAAAATTCGGTATTTACGACGTCAAAATTTTAACTTAATTTAAACTTAAATTTTATTTTGCTTCTTAAAATAATTTGTGTCAACTTATTCATTTGGCAACTTCCATAGCAATGTAAACATTGCATTTGGCAGCCATTGTTAGTCTAATGCTTAAGGAAAGACGCTGCGGTTTATGAAAACAAGGTGAGTTTATGTTGATTAGGATTACATTGCTCTAGACTGAAGGTAAATTTTTTTTTGCAGTTCATCTCATATATATACAGGATAGGATAGGAGTATAGGAGTGGACATAATCTTATTTTGCCAGTAGTAGTAGTAGTAGCTTTGAGTGCGGCTGGTGCGTCTGCACCAGCTTCCCGGGGTTGCCTAGCAGTCCCTTACGCACGGGTGATTGTTGTTTCAAGTTTTGTTTTAGAGTTGTTATTGTAGTTTTGTATCGCTTGTTTGTTTGTTGTTGATTGCTTTAGTTTTTGTTAGTTTGTTTTGTTTTTTCTTGTTCCGAGTGTCTTCGATTTTTAGATGCGATTTGTGAGATCGCTCTTTTTGATTTGGTTGAGGATGATGTTTCTGAGGGCGGCTTTATGTTTTGTTTCTACTTCTTCAGTGAGGCCAAGGATGTTTGATATTGTTAGGTTGATGTTTTCCCTTTGACAGAAAAGGATTAGGTCGGTGCGCTCTTTACAGTAAGTCGGGCAATGTAGGATGACATGTCCCACTGTTTCGATTTCCGGACATCCGTTCGGGCATAGGGGGTCTATTAGTGGATCATATTTGCTGAGATTGTAGTTTAGTTTGGTTTTGCCAGTGCGAAGTCTGTGGAGGATTAGGGTTTCTTCCGTGTTTCTTCCTATTTCCCAACTTTTCATCCCCAGTTTAGGCCAGATTGGGTTCCACCTCTTGAGCAATTTCATGTCGCACATAAGTTCGCTGTTCCATCCTTTTTTCATGATGGCATAGATTTCATTTATGGTGAGTTTGTTTTGGATGGTTTCCGCTCGAGGGTTGGTCAGAGTTTCTTTGGCTACCCCGTCTGCTATTTCGTTGCCCTCGATGGCTGTGTGACTTGGGATCCAGAAGATCGTTGTTTCAATCCCTGCTGCTGCTAGGTTGCTGGCAGACCTGTTGATGCTGAGGAGGACACTATGGGTACGCCAATTTTTGTTGGCATTTGCAATTGTGAGGATGGCCGATAAGGAGTCCGTATATATTGTTACTCCGCTTTCCGTTGCATCGTAGCAGATGTCGAGGGCTTTGTTGATGGCATTTAGTTCTGCGGACAGGATGGAGGAGTACTTTTTTAGCTTCCAGCCTTTTTGTAATTTGATTCCGGGTACGTAAATTGCGGAAGAGGCGTTTCCAGATTTGGGGTCTACGGAGCCGTCAGTGTAGGCTACGAGCTCTCCTGGTTGTAGGTTGTCGAGGTTTTCCAAGAACTGGTTACGCGCTAGGTGTTGGGCGCTTGTGGCGGTTTTTTTGTCAATCTTTAGGCGACCGAGGTTGATTTTGGCAAATTCCCACGGAGCCGGCGGGTAGAGGTTGGTTGGCGCAAGTTTTTCCATCAAATGGGGTGTGTTTTTTTCGATGGCTGCCATTGACATATGCCAGGATGGTTTATAAGAGGTTTTGAATTTGTTTATTACTTTCCAGCATGAGTTTATGACTTCTCTCGTGGGATTTTCCGTGTCTCGCCAGATCCTAGCTATGTAGGCTTGAAGGATCCACTTGCTTCTGTTTATTATTGGTTCCACGCCTGAGTCTTTGTAAAGGGCCGCTAGGGGGGTCGTCTTCTGTGCTCGAAGCACCGTTCTTAATGCGCTATTTTGCACAATTTCAATTTTTTTCCTTCTGTGTTTTGTTGCACTGGTTATGGTGAATGCACTGTAGTCGGCTAGGCTTCTCACGAGTGCTTTGTAGACTGAAGTGAGGGTTTGCAGCTCAATTTCATTTGGTTTGGAGGCTAAAATTTTTAGTAGGTTTGCATTTGACAGCATTTTGGTTGCGAGTTCCTCTAGATGGCACTGCCAGTTTAACTTAGCGTCGAAGGTAACTCCTAGAAATTTTGCTTTGTTGGCAACCGGGATTGGTTGGCCTTCTATATATAGTTTCGGAGCTTGTTGTGGCGTGTGTTTTCTGGAGAAGACGACAAGCATGGATTTGTCGATCGACATTTTGAATCCCCATTTTTTAGTCCAGCTGCTTACTCGGTTGCAATATTGTTGCATTCTTGTTTTTGCTTTGTTTACGTCGGCAGTTTGGAAGTGACTTTTGATGTCATCTGCAAAGAAGCTAGTGTTATTTTCAAGGCGTGGCAAGTCGGCTATCATTACGTTGAAGAGAGTTGGACTGAGTACTGAGCCTTGGGGTACTCCCAGTTCCAGAGGCTTTCGGCTTGACAAGGTATCATGAATTTTTACGTACACGTATCTATTTTGCAGGAAGCTGATCAGCCATCTCAGGATGTTGCCATGCAATTTGGCTGTGGTTAGTTTGTGAATAAGTCCGGTGATCCATGTTGAGTCATAAGCTTTCGAGATATCCAGGAAAAGAGCATAAGTATTTTGATTTTTCGAAAAGCCTTGTTTAATTTCGGTTTCCAATCTTATTAGGTTGTCTGCTGTGCATCTGGATTTTCTAAAACCGGATTGTGACCATGGGATGAATTTTTGCTTTTCCAGGAACCATATGATTCGTTCATTGACCATCTTTTCCATAAGTTTTCCTACACATGATGTGAGGGAGATGGGTCTGTACGATGAGGGTAAGTGTTTAGGTTTACCTTTCTTGGGTATGCAAATAACGACTGCCTCTTTCCATTGTTCAGGAACTATCCCTTCAGCGTATAGCTTATTCATGCAGGTAAGGAGTTTGGCTTTGTTTTCACTTGAGAGTAGTCTAATCATTTGGTTAGACACACCGTCTTTTCCTGGGGCTGTGTTTTTCAGGTTATTTATTGCCCTTTCGAATTCTTGGGGTGTAAATGGTCTGTCAAGTGGGTGCGGACCTTCTGCTTCTAGAATTCTTGAGATTTCCTTAATCATGTCCCCTTCTCTACGTTGCAGTTCGAGCATTGCTCGGTCGTCGGTTGCCGTGAAGTAATTCACCATGGCTTTGGCGATCTTCTTAGGGTCGGTGGTGATGGCTTTGTTTTCAAGTTCGATGGAGTCTATGGAGCTGATCCCCGCTTTCTTCCCGTTCATTCTGCCTATGAACTGCCAGACGTTTTTTGCATTCCTTGAGGTGAGAGTTTTTGTGAATTGCTTCCAGCTTTCTCTTTTGCTATTTCGGAATGTTTTCCTTTGAATTGCTTCTGCTCTGTTCAGATGGGTTTTGAGCTCAGGGAGCTTGTATATTTTCCACAATCTCCAGGCCTTTAAGGTTAGGTTGTGGGCTTTTTGGCACTCTTGGTTCCACCAAGGCTTCCTTGGTTCCGCCCTTTTGGCTGCCCTGGGCTGTCGAAGGTGTTTGTCAGACGCTATTTCGACAGCTTCGTAAATCTTTCCGTAGATCTCCGTGGCTGGGGTTTTCTCTTTTATGTTCTGTAGAGAACTATGGATTTCTTCGTTCCATTTTTCTATGTGTCTGGGTCTAATTGTCCATCTTCTCTGGTTTTGAGGTCTGATTCTTGGGTTTGTATCCGTTTGGAAGAAGATTGCTTCGTGGTCGCTGCCCCATGATCCCAGAGTTGAAGGTGGGCGGGTTACTTGAACATCTACTGTTGTTAGGGTAAGGTCAATCGTGGATTTTTCATTGTTTTTGGGATCGGGTCTTGTGTCTAGGTCCTTCGGTGTTATGAGCTGGATGTTTGGGGAGGTGTAAAGTAGTGAAGCTATTGTGTTTCCTGCCATATTTTTGGGCTTGTAAGAGTCCCACAGTTCATGGTGAGCGTTTAGGTCTCCGCCGACTATAACTTGTTCGCCATTTTTCCGGTGGAAGAGTTTCTGTATTTCTTCCATGTAGCAGTTGCCTTTTGGGCAGTAGACAGAGAAGACGTTGAGTTGGGACTTTACTGTGTTGCGGCGGGTAGTGAATGATGCTCCTATGACTTCTAGGTTTTCCGAGTTATGAGTATGGATCTTTTTGTATATCAGGTTCTTTCTGTAAAGAATTGCTACGCCGCCTCGTTCGTCTGTTCTAGGGTTACTGAGCACTTCGTAGTTTTTTAATGGGAATTTTGTATTTATTGACCAGTGGGTTTCGCTAATGAGGACTACATCTGGGTTCAGTTCGTGTAATTTTCTTGTAAGAATGTCCTTTTTGCTGTTGTTTAGCCCGTTCGGGTTCCACTGGATGAGGCTCAGTTTGTCCGGCGCTAGTCATTTTTGCTTTGGAGGAGGTCCTTTCCACCTTCCTCTCTGGTAGTTTTCACCAGGTTGTGGGATGCGATGAGGATCTTGCGTGTCCAGGCTGCTTCCTAGTACTGTTGGGAAGTTAGTAATTGGGGGATTTGATGGCGAACTGTCACACGTTACCTCGTCGAGGACGGACTCTTCCATGCGTTCCATTTGATCTGAGGGTATATTCTGTTCTTGGTTTTGACTGTGCCATGTTTGGTTGTTGTAAATGCGTGGATTTTGCATATTTATCAGCATATTTTTTATTTCCTCCAGGGAGCTGCTATTCTTCTTTACATCTTTTTGGATTTCTTGGAGTTGTTTAACGTCGGTTTTGATTACGGTTAGTTCATTTTCTAGTTTTTTTATTCTTGTTTCCATGTTTGCCATCTTGCTGGAGAACTTCGCGCTGACGTTGGTTTGGAGAACTTGTGGGAATTTGGGGCTAATTTCAATTTCTTTGTCTATTATTTTTGCAGCCACATGAAAAGGAATGTTTTTTTCTCTTGATTTTTCCAGGATTTTGATCCTGGTAACAATTGATGGGCATCTGGAGTCGTCAGCTTCGTGGTCGGTGTTTGCGCAATTGGTGCATTTCTTTTCCCTTGTGCACACTGCCAGTTGTTGGTGCTCCATGCCGCATCTTTTACATTTTCTTTTTGCGCTGCAATTTCTTTCCCTGTGACCAAGGGCCCAGCAGTTCGTACATTGGTATGGTCTGATTTTAGGTTTTTCCGGTACGAAGACTCTGCCTGCTAATTTCACTTCAATGGGGAGTTCAATTGAGTTGAAAGTAAGTAGCACTGCCGAGGTGTCAACCACTGTACCATCAGGGTGTCTCTTTCTAAAACGTTCTGCTTTCAATACACCTTGGTTGCTAAGCAGGTGTTGAATTGTCATTTCGTTTTCTGTAGTGGGGACTCTTGTAATCACCCCTTGAGCCAAGTTGGTGGCAAGGGAAATTTTCTTCTTTATTGGGAATCCTCCCACTTCCTTTAGATTGACTAGGAGGTCTTGCTGCTCTGGGGAGTGTGGGTAAACGGTGATATTACCGTTGCTCTCAACGCGGCTGTCGTCTATTGGTCCTATAACTGTCGTGAGCGATGTTATCCAGTTTTCCACCACACTGAAAGATAGATCGTTGAAGTCGATTGATTGATGGGAAGTCTTTTCTAGGATTTGCACTTCTACAGGTAGGATGGCGGGGGAAAGAACCTGTGCCACTCTAACTTTGTTGTTGCTGACGTCGAGGTGCGCTCTTTTATTACGGGACAGGTGCTCACTCCCAGTATCGTCGTTGCGCATATCGGAGTTTATCATTGCCATCTTGGCGGCTCACCACTAACTTTTTTGCGCATAGAATTTTCCAGGAAACGAGGAACAATCACACTTTGTTGGAGAAAAAAAAAAAAAAAAAAAAAAAAAAAAAGAAAGAAAAAAGACGAGAGATTGGCTAGAAATCACTATTTCCGACAGACAGTGGGTGGTAGTAGTAGTAAGTCGTAGTGTCCTTGTGTGCGACTCCAGATCAGGTATCGAGCGACACGCCTGTGGCTATAGTCTGGAATTAAGGTCTAGAGACGCACGAAGAGGCACGGATGGCGGGTATCGGGCGATGGCACGTAACGAGAACTTGCCTCCGTGGCGGTTCGAATCGAACTCATTTTGCCAGTAATTGAAGAAAAAAAATAGCACATTGCTTCGAATTGTATATGGAGCCTGTTCACTACGAAAACGATTTATGAGTTCTGGTTCTCACGTTTATCTGCCTCTCTACTTCCAACTGTAAAAGGTTTTTTGCATTTTATCAATCATTTAAAATGTTTTTCCTTTGTAGCTTCATATAATACTGTTTGTCAACAACAGTGTTAGTGGCTGTGGTTCAAGATTCCTGTTTCGCATTGAAGAATATCTGGGTGACTGACCTTTTAGCCTGCACATGTATTGCATGCAACCGGATTGAACAAGTTACTTGACCACTATCCGTTGTAGAAGGTTTTATATTGCTTAGGATTTGAGGTGGGTTATTAACGATATTCTTAGGTCATAATTTTTATACGTTTATTCAGTATGTGTTTTTTTTCTTAGTTATTGATGGTATTTGCTTTTTTACGAACCAAACAATTTGATGTTTCTTCTGAAAGTGCGCACACAATGCATTTACTTAAAAAATCATTGAGTATTTTAAAGAATCTAGCAAATCTTTTTTCGTTTTTCTTTGTCGTTTGCATTACAGTTCTATTGATGGAAATTGATGGGAAGGAGGACTGGCTAAAAGGCGGGATAAAAATATTGGCTGCTACGTCATTACCTGTAATTTAGACGTGTCGTCGGTGGACCCATGGGCCCGTGTTCTTCTGAATACTACACTACTCCGGTGCCTTACTACACCACGATATATGTGCGCTAGCTACTACAACACCCATGCTCCCGAGTACTACACCACCAAGGCTCTAGAACACTACATCACGACGTATGCAGCCCCCATTTACTACACTATAAAGGCACCCGAATATTACACCACGACATATGCAGCTCCGGCTTACTATACTAACGATCCTCAATACTACACCACCATTTACGCCGCCGCAGTGTACTACATTGAAGCTCCTCAATACTACGCCACAAAGGCCGTGGAATATTACACTACTGCAGCCGCGGAGTATTACAAAAAGAAAGATGGGTACTACACAAGCACTTGCGCAGCTCCAGCTTACTACACTGCTGCTCCTCAATACTACACTAGAAAGGCACCCAAGTACTACATCCTACCGCATGCTATACCAAGCTATTACACTGAAGTTCCAACATACTACCCAACAACATATGCTACTCCCACCTACTAAACCGAGGCAATGAAGTACTACTCATCTCCAAGCTACTACCAGACTGAAGCCTCCCAAATACTACACCACAAAAGCGCCAGAGTACTACACTACCATTGACGCCGCTCCCAGTTACTACACTACCACTAACGCCGCTCCCAGTTACTACATAGAGGCTCCATCTTATTACTACATCACGACGTATGCAGCCCCCATTTACTACACTATAAAGGCACCCGAATATTACACCACGACATATGCAGCTCCGGCTTACTATACTAACGATCCTCAATACTACACCACCATTTACGCCGCCGCAGTGTACTACATTGAAGCTCCTCAATACTACGCCACAAAGGCCGTGGAATATTACACTACTGCAGCCGCGGAGTATTACAAAAAGAAAGATGGGTACTACACAAGCACTTGCGCAGCTCCAGCTTACTACACTGCTGCTCCTCAATACTACACTAGAAAGGCACCCAAGTACTACATCCTACCGCATGCTATACCAAGCTATTACACTGAAGTTCCAACATACTACCCAACAACATATGCTACTCCCACCTACTAAACCGAGGCAATGAAGTACTACTCATCTCCAAGCTACTACCAGACTGAAGCCTCCCAAATACTACACCACAAAAGCGCCAGAGTACTACACTACCATTGACGCCGCTCCCAGTTACTACACTACCACTAACGCCGCTCCCAGTTACTACATAGAGGCTCCATCTTATTACAAAAACAACGTACGCCACTCAAAGCTATTACCCTAAGCCATTGAAGTACTATTAATCATGGAAATTCCCTTGTCCTTCAAGTTCGATGACGGGGTATTTGGGTGTTGTTTTGTCACATCTCCTAGTTCCAAAATGAATATTTCTCTGTTACATATTTATGAGTTCACCAGTCGTTCCATACGAATATGGTTTATTACATGGAAATTTTGAATACAGCTCTAATATCGTTACCAAATCCATTTGTTTCTTTTTATCACATAAAGGGCATGAAGCGATTCAAATTTATGTTTTACAACATCGAAATTTCTGAAATGCAATATGTATTAGAACATTAGTAAGAACAACATCTGGGTAATTTATAAAATTACCATGAAATTACATGTTCAGTTACGTAGCATGGAGGAGGAATATGTTAGTCCATAGGCAATTTTTAGCTGGTAAGATGAAATTGATTTATTTTTCCTATTATTTCAACGCACGAGTCTTACTTTCATGAAGGGAGCTCCTAAAATACTCCTGAGAATATCACCAACAAATTTCTTGAATTGCAAATATTGGCATGCTCATCGACAAATTTTCCACCTGCTTGTGGCCTTCCTCAGTACTTCCCAACGGCATGGTTGATGCGCTGGGGAGGCTAAGAACCTTTTAGGAGGCTCCCAGGAAGGAGATGTGTCGTGTGGGTTTTCCAACCTCCACTTATCGGTTTTCCAGGGGATTGGGGTGCAGTATCGCCCATCTTCTTGACGGGTGATTTTGTCTCCAAAGGAGCCTAGAGGGTCGTCTGGCTCCACTGCATCGCAATCATCTAAGATGGCGAAGTGCTCCAGCTTCCAAAACAAAGATAGATCAAAATCCGTCTGCCGTTTTAATTCTTCTTTTACAATCTTCTTTTTTTCTTTTTTATTTGTGGAGTTCACTATGGAAATTTTTTCCATAGACGTCGAATGGGAAGATGAAGCTTCCTTTGTCTCATGTCCATCCGGCATTTTCTCCTTTTCTTCGGGAAGGGTTGTAAAAGTGTTGTTTGAATTAAGGCAGGCGGCTGCATATGAAGCTACTGTTTGGGCTGAGAAGCTGCTGCATTGCAGCATTTGCTGGATTAGTGCTTTGCCTTTCTTCGAATTTTTTTCCTTAGAAGGTCCAGCTATCATCCGCCCAAGCTTTGTGTTCTAGGCCCTTAGGCAACACGGGCTTTGGATAGCTGCTTCGTTGGGGATGATTTCAAACATCTGGTCGACTCCTATTAAAATCCCGACATCTTTTTCTTGGCTGTTTGTTTCAAACCTGTCGTCAGCCATTTTTTCATTGTTCAGCCACAATTTTCGTGCGAATGTTGTGTGGGCATATGATCCAGTGTCTCCAATCTAGTCCGTTTCCAGTGCTGTAATTTTGACGAGGGGGGCACCATGCCAGGTGCCCCTAAATGTCAGCTCGACTGAATTAGTCTTCTCCATTGGATTGGGTTTTCGTTGTTTGAAAACTCTGGTACCAATGTTCTCCACTGTTAACACTTTGAGGTCCAACAATTTTGAGATAGATGTTGTAACCCAAGATCTATGGCTGCCGTCGTCGATAAATAAAATGGCTCTTGTTTGTTTGCCATTTGGGCCTACTACATATACTGTAGCTGTCTTCACCACGAGATCGCCGGGGGCGTTTGCGCTTGCAGCAGACGCCGTAAAGTTTTTGATGGCACTGTTGCCATTAACGGTTTGATGCGCGAAGCGTGTCTGCTTTTTGTCGCAGAGAGCTGTGTGGTGGATAGCTTGACAATTCTTGCATGTGTAGTTTGTGGTGCAGTTCAGAGTTTCGTGATTTGCGCTGAAACATCTGACGCACCTTTTCTGCTTAGCAATGATGGCCTTTTTTTTCTTTTAGGTTCACTGGACAAGCCGTGGGGTAGTGAACTTCCCCGCAGAAGATGCATGGTCTTGTGCATCCTGCATGACAAAGTTGTCCTGTCTCCTAACAGGTGTGTTTGACGGTGGCAAAAATTGTCTGGAATTTTTGCTGGTGTGTGGAGCTGGTTGTGACCTGGCTCCAATCGCTAGCTGTGATGCTGTGGCAGCATGTAGTTGTTTTGCTGTACTTGGCGGTGTCGACTGCTGTGGCGTTTTCGTGGTTTCCGATTTCCATCGGCTGTACCTTTCCGCTACGTCAACTTGATCCCTGATGAAAGCCAGTAGGGATGTGATGTCCGTGATGTCGTTCTCTTCAGAGCTCGACCATTCTTTCTGCAATTCTGCAGGAAGCAATTTCATTAATTTTGTGCCAAGAGTCCTCCAAATGATTCTTTTCGAACCCCGAGGGTTTTCAAGGCATTAATGTGAGACTGGACTGTGAGTTACAGTTTTCTCAGCGCCGATACGTCTGCCATTGTTTTGACAGGAGCTAGGTTGTCAAACTTACACAAATGAGTTTGAATAAGAGCCTTTGGTTTAGCGTAGACTCTTTTCAGCTCTGCTATGGCGATGTTGTAGTTTGCAGCAGTAAGTTCGAGATTTTCAACGCACAAGTACGCTTCCCCCTTCAAGTATTCTTTTAAGTAGTCGAATTTTTGAACATCCAACATTGTGGACGAGTGAATGGAGGCATAGAAGCTCTCCCAAAATGATGTCCACTCAAGAATATCTCCTTTAAAGTGTTTGATTTGTCTTTGGGGGAGACGTGTCGCTTGTTGAACTGGAGCTGCTGCTGCTGCTACCTGAACTGGTGCTTGGTTTTGCGCCATAAGTTGTTGTATTTGTAAGGCGTAGGCTTGCTGTTGTTGGAGGATCTGATTTGCAAAGAGTTGCTGCTGTTGAGTAAGCAGGTCTTGGAGCAATCT
This sequence comes from Daphnia carinata, assembly GCF_022539665.2. NCBI lineage: Eukaryota > Metazoa > Arthropoda > Branchiopoda > Diplostraca > Daphniidae > Daphnia > Daphnia carinata. The sequence goes on from NC_081337.1 coordinate 792,501, forward strand.
GTTTCTGTCCTCATCTATCTGGCGCTGTTCTTTCCTCTGCAACTCTTGAAATTCCAAGTCTTGTTGTCTTTTATACTCGTCTCATTTGTTTTTAACGAAGGCGAGTATACTGCTCATTTCTTCTTCTACTTCTGCTACTGTGGAGTAATCTTGCTCGATTTGCTCCTCGGTAGCGTTCGTAGTTTGCAAGGCCCAGCGTACTTGGTCGCTTGCTTTAATAAATTTCTGGTAACGTTGCTTGAGGAGTTCTGTATCCGTTGCAATGTCGTTATCCAGTTCCGCCGTCATCGTAAGATCCTTGTATCCTTTGATCTTCTCCATTGTCCTCGTAAGGTGGTATTTCAGGCCCGCTCGTGTTGCTGCAACCGATCGTGACATTTTTTTGTTTTGCTGGAATTGGAAAGTTGATTTTTCTTTGCAAACCTCAGAGGGGTTCACTTCTGGATTTCCCTTGAAGAAGAGAAAAAAAAGAAAAAAGAAAAACTTGGAAAAAAGTTTTACTTTTAGGGCTTCTATTAAATTGTGAGTGAATGGAAAGGGAGCAGCGCTGACGCCGTGCTCCAGTCAGTGGGCGTGTTTTTTGAACTCCACTGGTTGAGGTTTCTCCCCTTGCTATGTCAGACAATTTTTTGAAAAGTGGAAGCTTAAATTGTTTGCACTTAGTTAGCTTTCGGTAAATTTCGAGCGAATAAACTGACTTTGTTGTCAGTAAAAATAAGAAAAATGTCAAGTTTTGGTTAGTTGTTAGCACGATGCTCAATGGGTAAGCATAGGAAAGGTCTATTTCAGATGATTTGGAAAATAAGGTTGCTTATTTGGCCGTTAGGCTGCATAAGCTTTCAGTTTTAAGAAGAGATGAGAAAAAAAAAGAAAAAGTTTTACCATCCTTTGGTTCTTGACCGCCAGATGGTGTTTGTGTTCAGTTTCTATTTACTCTTCTATTTTTTTTTGACCGCTAGACGGTGCGGGTCTTCAGTTTTAAGAGAAAAAGAAAGGAAATTTTGAATTAGTGGATTTTTAGTTTGCTTATAACCACTAGGTGGCGTAAGCTTGTAGTTCTGAAAAGAAAATAACTTTTTTGAAAAAGGAAAAATTAAAGTTTGTAATTTTTAGCGCTAGATGGCGCTAGTTGTTTTTTTTTTTTTTTAGGAAAGAACAGGTAAGGAAATAGTGGGAGTTTTTGGTTTAGAACCTAACTCCGAAAAGATGTAAGAAAGTTTTTTCTTTTGTGGAGTACGGTTGAACCGTTTTCTCCTGCTGAAAGTAAGTGAAAAAAGGGTTAGTGATCAATTATTTTATTGTAACATGGGGAATTACAACTTTTTATAAAGATCAATAAGATCCATTGGATCGGCATCAATCCGAAGGATGTCTTCGTCGTCTTCTTCCTCTTCTTCAGCTGCGCGCTCCACTTCTCTGGTTGGTGCCAACTCCGGGGTTGGATCTTGAATTGGAGCATCCAGCGGGTTTTCCTTTTCGGAGAGTAATGGCCGACCGCGTCCGCGTGAGTTACCTGGCCCTGACTTGAAAGGTGCAAATTTAGTGAGCAACGCGTTGTTACGCCTCCCGCTTGGGGTGGGTAACAGCTGATCAAATGGCTCGAGGTGGTTGACGACAATGAAAATTTGTCCACCACGACCGCGTGCTCTACCAAGTTTGATTTTGGGCTGTTCAGGAACACTGGCGACTGGAGAGATTGGTTGATCAGCTCCAAATGCGGCTACTACTCCGACTTCGGACTCTTTACTCTGGTTGACAAATGTGGAGAGTCGCCACTCTCGTCCGCGCGAAAATCCTATCTTTGCTGCTGTTGTTGGAGAGTTACTCAACCCACTTGGAGTTGGCAAAGCAATGGCTCCCTCCTCTTCTCTCTCCACAACCTGGTTGACCGGGCGGTACCTGATGTCTCCGCAATACTTCGGCTCGAGCGCTTCCTTAATGGCCGCTAAGGGCATGTGACGAATGGCTATCGGGAGTATGGAGTTCAGCGGTGAGGCAGCTTGTTCAGTTTCAGGTGCGGCTGCTGCAAGGCGGTTAAAGAGACTAATTTTGCCGCCTTCCTTCCGGGGTGTTCCGAAATTTCCTCGGCTGTTGTTGACCAGTCCACAGCCTCTCCAAGCCCTCAGCCCTCCTCTTTGCCCTCTTTATCTTCTCGGCGTCACGAATTCTTGAAGTTGTGGTGGAGACCTTACCGGTGCTCCGCTAAAGCGGAGAAGAAAAGAGTAGTAGTGGAGGATATAAATATCCTCCAGAAAGAGGGGATTCCAAAAAAGCAAAAAAGAGAAAATTGGCCCTAAATGTGAAGCAACAAAGGTGGCCGGCAAGGCGAAGCAGTGTATTTGAAAAGAAAAAAAAGAAAGAAAAAATTGGAGGTGGAGTTATCAATGGCCGCCGGCCACGCGACCGAAATCGAAAAAGAAAAAAAAATTTTCCACCCTACTCAACCATAACCTTACTCGAAGTAAATGAAAAAGGAGAGGAGAGAAAGAGAGAGAAAAAAAAGAGTAAAACGTGCCTCCAAATCACGTTGAGAGAGAAGAAAAAAATTTTTACCAAAAATTCAAAATTTGAAAAAAAGGACGACCAAATTAATGGCCGCCGACCACGTGTTTGCCCTAACAGTTGAAAGGCAAAAACAGGAAAAAAGTTTTTTAAGTGCCTACACACTCTACACGTGGTGAAACAAAAAAAATTCACACGGTAGCTCAACGAGTGGTGAAAAGCGAAAGAAAAAAATTCACAAGCTTAACTAAACAAGTGGTGAAAAAAAGGAAAAGAAAATTTAACACGCTAGCTCACCACGTGGTAAAGGAAAAAAAAATTTCACACGCGGTGTCTAGGGACTAAAAGGGGTGAGCCAAAAAAAAACTCCCCCACAGTGCTCAACAAGTAAATACTTAAAGTAAGAAATTTTAACTTAAATTAAGAAAGAATAGGTTCGAAAAACCATGAAGGGAAATAGTCAGCCCGTTCTCTGACTTTACCTTTAACAAGTTGAAGTTGAAGAATTGAAACACACGGGAGGCACTGGTGATATTCGTTGTTAACTGTAGGAGATGTATTTTGCGACTAACTGCCCCTTGCCATCTCTTGCGAGACGGCCAATAGGCCTAGGGCGGGGCTTACATACAAGAAAATGTACAATGTTGGCCCTCTATCGAGGGCCACCCAATTCAAAGGCATTAAAACGGCTGGGCAGCCTTGTGCGGCGTCCAGTCCGCGTCATCTGCTGTTGGGAACTTAATATATTTCCAACAACCTTGCACCAGTCGGTTGCTCTTCCGGGATGTTAAAGAATGCCTTAGCTCAGATAAAGACAGACATTGCAGAAGGAACACACGACCAAGATGTAACGCTTAGTCTCAATGAAATGTCTATCAAGAAGGCGTTGTGCTACGACCCACAATTTAAGAAATATATGGGATTTACCGATTTCCCAGATGACAAACCTTTCAGTCGGGAAACAGATCATCAAATTCTTGCTACACAAGTGTTTTATGCTGTAGGATTAGATGGAAAATGGAGATCGCCTTTGGCTTATTACTTTACGAACCATTTAACCGGGCTGGGCCAGTCCAAAGTGCTGAACGATGTCATTATTTCTTCTCACGAATTCAACGTAAATGTAAAAGTAGTTACTTTCGATGGGTTGGCGGCAAATCTAACGATGGTCAATACCCTTGGAGCGAACATCAGGATTCCCCAAAAACCACCAAAATCTGTTCCTAGCCGGCGCACAAATAACACTCCAGAGCAAATGAAAACCGAACATCCTAAGACCAAAGAAGACATTTACGTGATGTTAGATACCTGCCATATGTTAAAATTGGCTCGTAACCTTAAAGCACAGACACCGAAAGGAATTCTTATACCTGGCTTTCCGAAACCGGCAAAATGGTCGTACATTATCGAGCTCTTTGAATACCAGAACCGTCTAGGATTTCGTCTTGGTAACAAGTTAACTAAAAACCACGTCGATATTGGCACACACAAGATGAAAGTAGTTCTGGCTGCTCAAGTCTTGAGCAATTCAACTGCGGATACTCTTCGCCATTTACGGAAGGATCTGAAAGACCCAAACGTAAAGTTATATTTTCACTGTGGTATACAAATGATTTGAACTTTTTAATATGGCGTTTTTTGCAGTTTACGGGAAGTGAGGCCACTGAGGAATACTGCTGAAAATTCAACTAGATTTTCGACATGCTGAACTCGTGGAATCCAAAACAAACAGATGACAGAGCACCACTGACACTTTCCAACCTGTTGGAAAAAGAAAAAGAACTTAAAGGATTACAAAATTTTGTTAAATCTTTGACATTTACTTCCCGCAAGTTAGTAAGTGCTAGTAAACGGAAGGCTGTGATTATCGGCTTCACTACCACAATAAAATCAACAATATCACTTGCTTGGAATCTGCTAACACAAGAAAAGCCTTTGGATTATGTACTGTATGCACGAGACTTACCGAACGGGATCCACTGGAGCATTTCTTTAGCATAGTCCGATTAAGGGGTGGGTTATATAACAATCCCACAGCAATTCAAGTGAAGTATATCATGAGAAAACTTTTAGTTTTAAAAAGTAGTGGTCTTACAGCTTCTTTGTCATCTAACTGTTCACCTCTTCCATTTGCAATATTAAAGAACCTTAATTGTGAAAAAGAAAATGATGCTATTGCGACACAGAGATGGAGGTAGATGTTGAGCTTTTCAGTAATGTAATAGAGTTAAATGCTTCCAACATGAATGATACTTTTACAAACCAGTGTCTTGCCTACATTACTGGATATTGTGTTTTAAAAATTGAACGTCTCTTTAACTGTGTCATGTGTAGAAAGCCTTATTTGACTCCATTGATGATCCATTGGAAGAACTCACAGCAAACATTTAAAATTTAAGAAAGAGCAGAAGGGTATGCATTCCTTCAAACTCTGCGTACACAATTGCATTATCATGCAAATCTGTTTTTCAATCGATGTTGGCCCAAGGATTAAAACTCCAGTGTGATATAGCCTAGTTGCCATGTTAAACCAGAAAGTCCTAAAGAAAATTAATATTAATTAAATGTTTCCTACTCTTGCAGCTCACTCAGAAAATTGTGATGTTACTTACCTCAAACAAACTGTTCCTTACAGATTCTTAAAACTCAGATGTTTATCCTATGTCAAACTGTTCAATCAAAACATGTGTGAAGAAACTTCAAAAGGTAATCAGTTAACTAAGTTCATATTATACAAAATTTATAAAAAGTTTATTGGTTAGTTACTTTATTTCCGAATGTCACATTTTAACTTTTAAGACAAACTACAAAACACACAGAAGCATGCAGTAACCAAATGACATCTAAAAAAAACAAAAAAATGTTGTTTGCTATTGAAATAGAGAGGGAATTCGTCTGCTAACGATGACCGGAGGGAATTAGCCGCTAGATGGTGGGCCGAAATCTGTCATGGCGGCTTTCCCTATTCCGTGTCCCATCTCCTTATCTCTGGCATACCACCTAAAAAATGCCTGGACTAACGTATTGCACCTCCTCCGTAACTAGACATGTAATTTCATGGTATTTAATATATAATTAATAAAATACTAGTGCAGCAAAATCAGAATATGTAAGAGCTCTATATGATGTAATGATAGTAGTATGAAATAGTAAAACATTAGTGCAATTGGAAAAGTTTGTTATGACCACATAAAGTGCAATATAAGTAATAAATATTTCTGATTTTGTTCTAATGGTATTTTGTTAAATGAACTCTATTAAATACAATATAGTTCATGTTCTCCTGTAATTTTAATTAAAATAGCATAAGAAAAAAGGTTTTGTGAACCATTTAAGTACTGAGTAAACACCATCGGTATTTTAAAAAGGAAAATGGATATAACCCGATGCTTTTACGCAACATATTACCACCTATCGAATTGGAGGTATATCGTTGCAATTGGAACAATTTTAGAAAATAGGACAGTCTCTAAATAGAAATAGGACTAATGCCTTGGAAAAATAGGACTGACCTAAAATATTTAAAAAGTCAGTCCTATAACTCCCACTCCTATTTCGGTTCATTCCTATTTCACCGCCAATCCCAATAAAAGATGAAGATTTTGAAATTGAATATACAATCTCTAAAATTCTGTTGTCGTTTAATATCCATTTTATGTTTTAAGTACATTAATTAAGACAATAATATTGTCACGGGGTCAATGACCACGTTATGTGATCCGGTTAGTATGCAATGCTACCCGGACGTGTGACGTCAGTGTTTTCCCCTTATATAGTCCCCCGTGGTCGTGTATCAGGTCTCAGTCTTAGTCTTGTGAACCGTCAATACAACATACTGCTACATGGTGGAGATGCAGAACCTCTGGTAAGTCTACTTTTGTGGTTGTATTTCTGTTCGATTCTGTGCTACGGAGGCGGTGGCTGTCAGGGACCCCTGAGAGTCGACGACCCAACTGGTCTTAGCACCTTAAATTGTTGGGGTACGGGGTCACGGCTCCGACCGTAGGGCAATAGGGGGAAGCATAACGAAGGAGAGACGCCGGGGAAAAAACGGGGAAAAGGGCTAAGGCGGGGCAGTGAACCGTGAGCCGAAGAGTTCGGCAAGAAGCGGAGAAGTAACCGTGAGCCGAAGTGTTCGGCAAGAATCGGGGCAGTGAACCGTGAGCCGAAGTGTTCGGAAAGAAGCGGAAAGTAACCGTGAGCCGAAGTGTTGGGCAAGAAGCGGAGGAGTCAGAGCTGCCGTAATCGCGATTGAAAATTAATCGCGATTGCGATTTTGATTAAAAATTTGATCGGCGATCAAATTATTTTAAAATAATCGAAATCGGCGATTGAAGTGTAAAAAAATTAATTTTTAATCGCGATTGTTTTCCGATTATTTTGCGACATCTATTGACGGTACATGACATTACATGAAAATACTCATAGCCTTTTCTCGTGTCCCTTTTCAGCTGTCAGTTATTTTTAGTGTGTTCTTGTGTGACAGTGTGAGATGGCTGCTCCAGAAACATCAGAAAGTGAAAGCAATAGCTCAACTTCATTAAATAATAAAAGATAACGCAAAGAATTCAAAGCATTGTTTTTTAATGTTGTTTAATGATATGCTAAAATTTTCTCATACCTCTTAAAAGTAGTTCACAGGGTACAAAACGACTTAAATTACCTCCTGAGTATTTCGAGTTTGTTGGAGAAGTACCATGTAAGAACGCTGCATATTATAGGTGTACATTTCAAAACTGTGGCGTCAAAAAAGACAAACATGGAAAAGAGAAGCATCTTATTGTCTACAACGACACAAGAGCAAATGCAAAGCGTCACTTCTGTGTAAGGTTAACTATTATGGTGTATTGTAGCTACAATAATATTGCTTTATTTGTATTCTTAGGAACACGATCCAACCAAGGAATTAAACCATGAAGAAAAATGGAAAACTTCCTGTTCAAACCTGAATGAGAAATTATCCGGCAAACAGATTCGCAATGTCTCCCCTGGTATTGCTGCAAGACCATTCATAACACAAACAGATTTGGATGATTGGGTTTTGGTATGTAAACATTATTTCGTTATAAGAATATGTTTCACAAAAGTTATATTTCATTTGATTATAGAACTGGCTCATTGTGGACATACTACCTCTCCATTCTGTTGAGAAACCTGGCTTTAAACAGCTGGTGGCTCGTTTGGCTCCAAATCTACAACTACATGGAAGAACGTTCTTCACTGAACTCCTTGAAAAGAAGTACAACCTCAGACGACAGACCTTGTGTGACGAGCTAGAAAAATCAACGGATGCTAGCACAACGATTGATGCTTGGACATCTCGACGGAAAAGTTATCTCGGGGAAACTGTACATTGGTTTGACAAGTACAGCACCAAAAGAAAAAATGCATGCTTGGCGATTAGAAGAATCCGAGGAAGCCACACGTATGACGTGTTAGCAACAGTGATAGAGGATATTCATGTTGAATTCAATATCACAAACAAGCTTCGCGCCTCAACTACGGATAATGGGACCAATTTTTGCAAGTGCTTAAGGGATAGAGGTAAAAAATGTTTCCTTTTTATTCTTTTATTTGCAATTCATAATAATTATTGCTTTTGTTTACGTTAGGGGAATCAAGTAACCTCACCCATGATTTTGAAGACGTGCAATTTTCCGATGACGACAACGACGAAGATATGGTGTATATAGAAATTGGCGACATTCTTGACCAGCGTCAGTCAACAACAACACCCAGAAGCAGCCGGCAAATAACTTTACCAGTGCATCGACGATGCGCATGCCACCTGCTTAACCTTGTCTCCAAGGTGGACGTCTCCAAAATAACAGATACGTTATTCGTGGATCTGCGATTCAATGTGGAAGAAAAGCTACAAATGCTTTGGAATAAGCAGTCTTCTAGTGCAAACAACTCGGATACCATCCGCCGACATCTTGGTCAGTTATTTATTGTTAAAAACGATACCAGGTGGAATACCTGGTATTTCGGAATAGCTTGCGTTGTCCGAATTATGCGCAAAAAAGCTAAATGTTTGAAAAAATTAATGGAAGAACTAAAAATACCATTTTTTACGCCAAGCGAAGAACAATATATGAAGGAGTACACAAACATCATGAAGTCGGTCGTACAGGCATTGGAAATTTTGGAAGGAGAAAAAAATATTGGTTTAGGCTACTTGCTACCTACTATAAGAGTACTAATATCAAATCTTCGCCTTCTACAAGACGATTCGAACATTGTGCATTGTCAACCTCTTATTTCAGGAATACTGGATGCCTTTCATTTCAGGTAAAATTCTACTTTGCAGTTTGTTAGTCCTCTTGCTAATATTCAGTATTGTATAAGTAAAGTTATTTTCTTTCTCCGATCCAACAGATTCAGTCATATGTTTGATGATAAAGAACTATGGCTAGCTGCCATTTCCAATCCAATGTTTAAGACGTCGTGGCTTGAAGACGACGCTGACGTACGAAAAGCCCTGGCTATAATTCGTTGTGAATTTCAGCGCCATAAGGATAACGTTGATGGTGACTCTGAAATGTAAGTTTTCCTTTTTGTATATAATTAGTTTATGCTAACAAGAAGGGGCTTTGTTATGGTTCCTAATAATTTCTATTAATTTTTTTTGTTAAAATGTCGCATGGGAGCAGCGACGAAACTTCATCTTCAAAATCTGATATCAGCCCTGCCAAACGTTCAAAACCTGCGAAAATTTTTTTTGCCAAATTTACAAAACAAAACGCGAAGAACAAAGTAGTCGAGGTCGATGCCTTCTTGAAAGATTGTTCAACCTTAGAGGAACTGCAGAAGTATCCAACGATACTTACAATTTACAAGTAACTTAAAAGTCGTAATAGGTTTTATAATTAAAATATCATATTCATTGATTTTTTTTAATGGCATTGCTAAATTAGACGCTTTAATGTAGCACTTCCATCATCTGCCTCGGTAGAGAGACTTTTTAGTCAAGGGGGCCTCATATATACCCCAAAACGCTCAAGCCTAACAGATACGCATTTTGAAATGCTGTTGTTCTTAAAAGTGAACAATCCGGTTTTTACAACTTGGTAAAACCATGAATTTGTATTAACAATTGTTTCATGTTTGATAACACAATACAACTAATTTGTTAATTAACTAAGCATTTTTTGCATTACTTTACTGTTTTCATGTATGAGAAATGAGGTTAATACACCATTTTATAATACCATATATTTCAATTGAATTCTTAATAGTTTGGTTACGTTTATTTTCATTATATACAATTTGTAACGTGCCTGTTATGGTAAGTTATTTTCCAACAGATAGATGGCGCCCAAAAATAATCGAAAAAACAATCGCAAAAATTTAATCGAAAATCAAATTTTTTCAATAGACGAATGATCGCCGATTATTTTTTTTGCGATTATCGACGGCTACCGATGATCGCCCAAGAAATAATCGGACGGCAAGTCTGGGAGGAGTGAACCGGGAGCCGAAGAGTTCGGCAAGAAACAAGCGGTGCGAGGATTGCGGGAGGTAGATGATAGGAGAAGAGGACGTAAGGAGCGGGGAGAGAATCCGAGACGCTCGGGGACGGTTCGTGGCACGGGGTAGTTGGGAGATACCCGAGATCGGGAGTACATCTCAGGGGCGGACGAGGACGCGCAGTCGACCGCTGAGGGAAAGCGGACCGGAAGGGCGAGGAGAAATAGAGGACGGGGCTAACGAACAGGAGCAGCGACCGGCATCCGTTCGGCAGGAGTATCATCTCACATTCAGTGAGGAGGAAACTGAGCGGTGGGAGGACGACGAAGAGGAAGAAGGATCGGGTGAACACGGAGAAGAGCAGCCAGAGTGGGATTTCGCGGATTTCAGAAGAAGATCATCGAATATCAGCAGCTTCATCCGGGGATTCAGAGCAGCTCAACAGCAAGGGGGCGCAAGGCACGCGATGGCCGCACAGATGAAATTCCAATCCCCACCCACCTTCGGGGGGAAGGACGGGGAAGACGTCGTGCAGTGGATGCATCGATACGAGAGAATCGGAAGGTATAATCGAGGGGGAAATGATGAACTTCGCGACCACGTGGAGCTGTCGCTGTCCGGGGCAGCGCAGAAGTGGTACTCATACAAAGAGGCCGCGGGACAACTAGCAGCCGAATGGGAGGATGTTGCAGGACCACCAGTTGTACCAGGAATTAAAACACAGATGTTGGAGCAATTCAAGCCAGTCAATCAGAACCGATTCAATGAAGCGAATCTGAGAGAACGTAAACAAGGAATCGAGGAATCCACGATCGAGTATTTTTACGACATCCTGGATTTATGCCGCAGAGTAGACCCGAATATGACCGAAGCTACGAAATTGGCGCACCTATGGAGAGGACTCAAGCCGAGTTTACTAGAGAAACTCTGGAGTTTGAAACCCAACTCATGTGACGAATTCCTCCAAGAAACTAAGCGGTATCAGGAAATGACGTCCCGAGCGAGACACGAGGAATGGGCGATGGGCGTGGTCGGAAAACAAACACCAACGACGGGAAGTGAGAGAATGGACCGAATAGAAAAATTGCTAGAGGGACTAATGGGAGCCGTGGCATCAAGGAACGCATCAGGGGCAGCCGCACAGCAAGGAGAAAGAGCGGAGAGTCAACAGTATCGGTCGGATAACCGATCGATACTGAAATGGACTCCGGAGGGAAAACCTATCTGCAGCAGATGTAAGACGGAGGGGCACATCGGGAGAGAGTGTCCAACAAGAGCAAACGGTCAGGGAGGCCTGAGGGGTCGGACGCCGGACGGACAGGTCGTATGCTACGGGTGTGAAGGGATAGGACACATACGTCGCGACTGCCCGAGCTCCCAGCGAGAAGGAGGGGCACCACAACAGCAACGGCAGGTGCGATTCGCTGGAGAGGGTAAGCAAGTAATTGGTCTAGTAGGGACAGAGCATGGAGACCCGGAGGTGCTAGCATGGCCAATTCTGAAAATCGACATCCAGAGGATGGTAGTACTGGATGTGTTGTGCTGGGGAAAACGGGTGGCTGCCGTGATAGACAAAGGGGCGGTAGTGTCCGTGTGTTCGCCCAAATTAGTGAGAGAACTAGGGATAACAGTGACACCATGGCGCGCAAGTCGTCTAGTATCAGTTGACGGCAAGGAGATTCGACCGGGAGGAGCCGCAAGACTGTCAGTATCGGATGGGAGGATGACCGTCGAGGGGGAGGCTTTGGTCCTGGACGGCGACATCGACTTACTTCTGGGGAAGGACATGTTGGAAAAGTTTGGAACTCGGATGAAGATTGGGGCGCTACCGGAGATCTTCATTGGAGACATTGCCCTCGGAGCACTGGTGGAGGAGACGATGGAGGAAGCACCGAAACTAGTAGTCCAGAAAGGATGCTGGGTCCCACCCCGATCGATGAAAGTGGTCGCAACTCAACCACTAGATTTGAAAGGGTTTGGCGAAAGTCCACTGGTGGAGCCATCCCAAGCATTGCAGAGGACGAAAAGGGTGTCGACGGGAAAGGTCCTGGTTAGCGGCATGGGAACAATCGGACAGATGGCGATAACCAACTTATCGGACCACCAACAATGGATTGAAGAGGGGACGGTGTTAGGAATAATCGAGCCGGTGACCGAAATCAAGGAAGGAAACACGCCAGGAGCCGTCGTGACAGCAGGAGCAGAGAAGGGAGCGCTTCGGGAACACAAATTTGAAAGCAGGATTAGAGAAGGATTAACGCCGACAGACAGAGAAAAGATCCGAGAAGTGTTAGTAGAATATGGCGACTGTTTTTCGTGGCCCGAAGACCAACTAGGACTGTGTACGGCAGCAGAGCATACAATAGATACCGGGGAAACAAAACCAATTCGGCAATCACCCCATGCTCGGGCATGGAAGGAGAGAATCATTATAGAAGCTCAGTGCAAGGAAATGGAGAAAGCAGGAGTTATCGAACCCTCGAACAGTCCATGGGGAGCGGCGGTGGTCCTGGTCAGAAAGAAGGATGGGACGTGGAGATTTTGTGTTGATTACCGGCGCCTAAATGCAGTGACAATAAGTGATGTGTATCCGCTACCGAGGATAGAGGAGACTCTGGCACGATTGGAAGGTGCGGCGTTCTTTTCAATCATGGATTTGCAGTCAGGATACTGGCAAGTGCCCATTAAGGAAAGTGACCGTCCGAAAACGGCGTTCGTCACAGCGGATGGGCTGTACCAGTTTAAGGTGATGGCAATGGGGCTGTGTTCGGCACCCGGAACTTTTCAAAGCATGATGGACGTGGTATTAAGTGGTCTCAGATGGACAACGTGTCTAGTTTATCTGGACGATATTGTAGTGTACTCTCGGTCGGTGGACGAACACGTGCAAGGGCTGCGCGGGGTACTGGGACGTCTGAGAGGGGCAAATCTAAAAGTGAAGGTGGAAAAATGTACGTTTGCCCAGCCACAACTACGGGCGTTGGGACATATCGTGGATAAAAATGGGGTTTCACCGGATCCGAAGCAAGTGCAGGCAGTGAGAGACCCCGCACCCTTCGGTGGATGGTTCCAGAGCGTCGAAAGTGAAGAACATAAGGGCGTTTCTAGGCATGTGTTCGTACTATAGAAGATTTATCGACGGATTCGCGAAAATCGCCAGACCGCTACACGATCTTGGGGGCGAAAAAAAAAACATTTACCTGGGGGGAGGAGGCCATGGAAAGCTTCGAGGCTCTAAAGAACGCGCTAATGGGAGCTGCGCAGTTGGCGTACCCGGATAACACAAAGCCCTTCGAAATCCATCCCGACGCTTGCGAATACGGGATCGGGGAGGCCTTAGTACAGAAGGGGGAGAAAGGGGAGAGGCCAGTTGCCTTTGCCAGCAGGCTATTATCCCGAACAGAGCGAAATTATTCCATTACGGAGAAGGAGTGCTTAGCCCTGGTTTGGGCGGTGAAGAAATTCCACAGCTACATCTGGGGGACAAAGGTGAAAGTGGTGACGGACCATCACGCCCTTTGTTGGTTAACAACAAAGAAGGATTTGGCGGGCAGATTGGCACGGTGGGCATTGTCCATACAGAACTATCAGCCCGAAATTGTGTATCAAAGAGGGCGGCTCCATGAGGACGCTGATGCACTATCTCGGTATCCGATGGATGGGATAGAAGACAAGGACGACGAAGAGGACCTGCTACCGGTATACACGACAGCATGGGAGGAGGAGCGTCGTTGGACGAGGGAGATGCAAGGAGCAGTCCCGGGATGGGTGGAGGTACGCAGGCAACTGGAAAGGAGTACAGCCGTAGCCTACAAAAATTTCGTGCTGATTAATGGACTACTGCATCGCCGAACCTTGGGTAAACAAGGAATGCGGTTGTGTCTATGCGTACCCCCGGATCAACGGTTGGAGATTTTAGACGCATACCATGGCGATCGTTGGGCTGCGCACTTAGGGGTGAAGAGGACGCTAGGGCGGATAGAGGAAAGATACTACTGGCCACGCTTACGACAGCAGGTACTAAACTACGTGCGGGCATGTCCGCAGTGTCAGGCAAGAAAAATCCGCCAGTAGAACCTCAGGGACACATGGAAATCATCCGCGTGGAGAGACCTCTCGAAAAAGTTGGGATGGACATATTGGGGCCTTTTCCCGTGTCGGTGGGGGGCAAAAAGAATATCATCGTTGCGGTAGATTATCTCACCAAGTGGGCAGAGACGAGGGCCGTTCCAACTGCGACGGCCCGGGACGCGGCTGAGTTCTTCGTCGAGGAGATTGTCTTACGGCATGGGGCGCCGGAGGGGGTGGTTACCGACTGTGGAAAGTGTTTCGTCGCGGAGTTCACAAAGGAAGTCATGCGTCTAATGGAGGTGGACCATAGAACGACAACTCCTTATCATCCCCAGGCAAACGGCCTGGTAGAAAGACTAAACCACACATTGGGGGTAAAGCTATCTACCGGAAAAATTTTAAGAAGACTTGTGTGATGGCGCTGTTCCTGCAGGATACTGACAAAAAGAAGACGGAGTGCGATCATGTTGTAGTAGAATGAAGAGGACCTGAAGCCATTTACCTGGGCCACCGGAGATGGGCAGTATCAATGAATAATCTACGCTCTCTTGTAATGGAGTGTCCTCAACAGACAGATTCAAGGGATTCTTCGAGAGCAGAGCTGCCGTTGGTCGGCATTGTCGAAATCCCACACGGTTGCTCCATTCAAACTGATGAGTGGATTTTGCAGGCCAGTAGGCAACACTCGTTATCATCCACTAGGATGGGGAACGACTTTGTGCCACGTCTAGAAGGGGTAAACTGGGCTGTAGCTACAGACGCCCAACAACAAGGAAGCATGACGAGCGGGAAATCTACGAACTCATCGCTGTAGGCTTCATTAGAGGCGTCCTTGAAACGGATCGGCGTTAGTCTGACGAACGCAGCTAGTTTTGGTAAAACTATCCGTGCTTTGTAAGTAGACGACTCGGAGAGGGAAAAACGAGCAGCGGAACATCATAAATATCCATTCGAGCTATGGGGTGTGGGAGCAGCGTTGTTTATGGTCAGTGTGGCTGTGTGCAGTATCCAGTGGTGCCGGGGGAGAAAAGGAGACGTTAATATGGCCGACCTTCGGGAACGCCTACGGATGGTGGAGGAGTTCGTCGAGGAAGAAGCTGAGAAGCGACGCGCGCGGCGGTGGAGTACCATGCATTGCCTTACGGAAATAGACAATCGTATGGCAGCGCATGAAGAGGCTTGCTTGACGACACTGCGCAAGCTGGAATCGTCCCTTGAGCATCTGGCATGAGGATGATTTTTTTGTGGGGGGGGGGGGGTGTCATGTGGCCTGTACCATGTAGCAGTGTCCCCGGTTTTCTTTCGGTTTATACCTTTTTTTTGTGTTGTTTGTTTTTTAGTAATGCATTCGGGGACGAATGCAGCTAGAGGGGGGATGTCACGTGGTCAATGACCACGTTATGTGATCCGGTTAGTATGCAATGCTACCCGGACGTGTGACGTCAGTGTTTTCCCCCTTATATAGTCCCCCGTGGCCGTGTATCAGGTCTCAGTCTTAGTCTTGTGAACCGTCAATACAACATACTGCTACAATATTAATTAATTACATTAATGCTATAAAACGTATATAAAGCCGCTGGGTATATCGAAGACATATGTCACAAAATTTTTTTCATCATGGAAAGTTCTAGGTACTAGCTGAGGATGATGTAAGAGGGACTGACGAGCCTGTCAGGCAGCTACCAGGCAACCAAAAAGAGGGTTCTAAGAGGAATTTAGGACGGTTATGGAGAAGACTGAGGAGGAAAGTAGGAAGTTCTGCAGAGGTACTGAGAAGCCCGTCGTGCCGTGTGGGGTTGTTTTCGTAGCTGTAGCAGGTGTTAAATTTCTGGGGAAGAATAGAGGTAAAAATCGGGGCAAACGTAGTAGAACCCGTAGCCGCACCGAAATTCCAAACGACTCAGTGTTATACGAAATTAAAAATTATTTTCGGGGATATTATTCAGCATTACTAAATGTTAATTATAATCTGTTAATCAAGCAGACCTTTCACAATGCAAAAAGCATGGAATTTTCCATGCAGCAACACGAGCTTGGCCTATAGGCTTGCCTATAGACTACCCTAATCTCCCCTTTCATTACAGTTTTTCTCTAATTTTACTATAAATTATCGTGACATTTTGTTTGATTTGAGGGAGAAGAGAGGGAAACTATTCCTCGATTGACCAATAACATTTTAATTTATTTTTATTATATTTAACCAAGAAAATATTTTAATATTAACTTGTCAGTGTATTGGATTTGGTACTTTTTTATACTTAAAATCAAATCCTTGAAAAAAAAGGCCCGGCAAATCATTCCAAATCAAATCAGGGTGAAAAACCGGTTTTTCAAATCAAATCTTTGAAAATATGGCTGAAATCCAAATCATTTTATATTTTTAAAAATCCAAATCAAATCCAAATCAAATCCAAATCAAATCAAATTTATTTTACTTTTTTCTCTTGCCGATTGTCAGTTTCCAAAAGATGAGCATTTCGTTTAATGAATACAAGCATGTCAAACAATATGGGTTTTATCTTGTTTCTTTTTGCTGACAAAATGTCAACTGCCGTGCTAAATGTACGCTCAATATTAGCGGAAGAACATGGAATTCCCATGATATCCCTTGCAATTGGGGCTAAGGCTAGGAATCTATGTTGATTAAGATTCCAATATTCACATGGACTAAACTCAAGACCAAACTGACCCTTTTCATTCACAATTGGGGGTTCTTTCAGATAGTTATCAAATTCATCGAGCACTTTCGACACACCCCTTGACAAAGTTCGTGGGCGAACGAGCACGCTGGCAAGTAGAGGACGGATGGATTGTCTTGCTCGCTTATGAACAGGTGTAGCTGATGGATTTTCATTTGCTTTACGTGTTCTTTCATCTTCAGCACCACTGCCAGAGTTGTCTTCATTGTCTCCCCCTTCTTCATTACCACCTAAAATTTCAAATAATAAATTCAACCATATAAAACAGCTTACCTAAGACACAAATCTGCATAAGACGCATGAATGTTAAAGTGGTTTTCATACCGACTGTACGATAGCGCAATCTCAGTAATTCCTTAGCAGTAGCAATGACGTCTTCTTCGTCTTCTCCGGCTGCTGTTATCCACGTTCCCTTTATTCTTGGGTCAAGCAGTGATCCTGCAATAGTTAAGAAAGTTAAAGAAATAGTATCATAACCATATCAGTGACTTCAACGTTAATACATACCCAATACAAAAAAGGTGTCTTTTGTAACCCATCCCAATCGTTTAGTGAGAGATGTGCTTAATTCTTCTGCCATGCTTTTGCAAGAAATTATGAATTTTGCTTCGTGATTCATTTTTGGGTCCGAAGAACATTGGTTTACCAAATCCAAATAAAATGGAATTACCAATCCTACTGTTTCCGTATCCTTCTGGAAAACGTCTGTTGCAATTTTGAAGGGCTCTAGTAGGGTAACGAACTCTTTTAAACATTTCAGTTGCAGAGATGAAAGTGATCCGTGAGCTTTGCAAGCATTCAGTTTAGACTGAAGGGTTGGGTCAATATCGATGGCGTTGAGGAAGTACTTCACCATTGAAAATTGCGAATTCCATCTAGTAAGATTCATCATTGGTATTTTAAATCCGACGGAATCTACCAGAACCTTAGTATCTACGACACTTCGCCGAACCCCTCCTACTATCTTACACAACAAATCCAGGGCCTCCGAAACTAATTTCTAAAAAAAATTGAGAACTGGTTAGGGGACAGCAAACAAGGAAATTGAAACAATGAACTGATACTTACATCGAGTGCCTTAAGTCCATCTTTAATGACTAACTGTGCCTGATGAGGCAAACATCCTGCGTGAGACGAAGTGGCTGTGACAAAACCCGTCTCGTTGATTTTCCAGCTGTTTTCTTGTATCAGCTCTGCGAGGTCAATTTCTAATGCAGATACTAGATTTTCAATGACGATATCTTCATTTTGCGAACCGTCAGCTGATGACGTACACTCTAAGTATTCTGGAATCAAAACGTAATTTGGTACTTCCATCCCGGCTTCGAGTTCTAGTTCAATGAATTCATCTTCCTTGTCTTCTCTGATGAAATTTGAGAGTTGTAATTGAAATGCAGCAGTCATGTTTGACGCATTATCAGTCACAGTGCGAACAACCTGGAAATATAAATGAATCATTATGCAGAATCGTAGAAATACAAAGATAAGGTACTAACCTTTCCATTCAGTTCCCAGTCGGAAACGACGCATTCGGACTCTGAGAGAATTGCTGCGGCTGTGTGATGTTTTGGCATCTCCTGCATGCTTAAAAAGCAGGTAAATGGAACGTAGTCGGCAGTTACTGAAGAACAAGAGACCCCCATAAATCCAGTCATGCTGTTTGATGACCAAAGATCAAGCATAATGGTAACAACATCACAAGACTTCAGCACTGTTTTTACTACTTCCGCAGTCCTTGAGTAGATTGATGGTATGATACCATCTCTCATTTTTTCATAGCTCGGAATTTGATATGTAGGTGCGAGAAATGAGATCAGCTTCCGAAATCCCTCTCGTTGCACTATTGTTAAAGGCAAATTGTCTGAAACAATCATTTCGCCTAAAAGAGTGTCAATTTTCTTTTGAGTATCTTTTGGTATTTTTGGTGTTGCTATGAAATTCTTCATGGAAGACTGGTTTGTTAGGTTTGGTTTCCCTCCTCCTTTTACTTTGTTATAATCTTCTTCGTGGCATCTTCTTAAATGTCGGATGAAATTGGAAAAGGAATCTGCATGTCCGTGGTGATATTTCCCGTTGTTGCAATACTTACATTGCGCGAAGACCTTTCCGCTTGCGTAATCAGTATGCCAGTTCTTCCAGCAATTAGTTCTCCAGAGAGGCCACTTCGTTTGATCAAAGGTTGGCGTTTTCACAGCGTTTTTTGGTAGTTCTACTGGGATGGATCTTACTCCCTTGTCCAGAACATCTTCGTCTTCAGATGACAATCTATCTCCATCAGGAGCACTTGCCTCCCCTTCATATTGGGTTTCTGTAATAGTGTCTTCTTCCTCCTCTTCGTACAATAATCCCACATAGCACATCTCAGCCGTCGGATGTCCGATCCATGGCCGAATGTCCGTGTCTTCTATGGGCTGGCCCACGGATGTCCTTCGGCTAGTCTGGTTGGATGTCCGATGGATGTGCAAAAATGATGTCCTAACAACATCCCTCGAGCAGACAAGAAGATCTTCAACAAATTTTTTTGAATATATTGAAAATAAAAATATTTTTAATAAATTTTTACTAAGTAGTTGCATTTAACTCTAGAACCGTACATACCTTTTTTTGTTGTAGTGTGTAGGGAACACACAACCCTGAATGAAAGTGACGGCATACAAACAGAATTATTTAAAAGATCCAATCTATTTTCGTCAACTTGTAATAAAAAAAAAAGGTGAGGCAGTACGAGGGGGACATAGCCAACTGTCGTTTGCTCATTATGGACGGAAACATCGAATTAACAACCATGGACTACATCCTTGACCTCTGCCGCTCTACCAGAGTTCCAGGTAAGACCCCAAACAAGTTTCTGGTAAAACTACTTTACATTTAAAAAAAAGAGAAACATTACAGCTCACTCAACGATTTAAATTTAAGCAATGGACGGAGGTGACATTGTGGAACGGAATGATGGATAAAGAGATTCACAGTTGCAACTGTTTGTAGCCCAAATATTTGAGGGTGAGGCACACATTTTCAGATGTAAATCTGGCTGCCGTGTGATTGCATCTGAACAACTAGATTGCTGTTGGCTTTCTTGCGTTCCACTGTCCTCTTGGCGTCCTATTTAGAATAGTTTGCTTGGTTTAGAATTATTTCATGGTGAATTGCATGATGAGAACTTACGAAGTAGAAACTGGCTGTGGCAGCCATTCCGATGAACATGGCGATTACGGCAAACGCGTACGACCAAGAGAGGTAGTTGAAATTTGGGTAGAGCATCCAGTCACGTCTCCAACATTGTCCACCAAAGACAGCCACCAACAGGAAGAGGCAAAAGGATTTCAAACCATTCATTAGTGCACAGGCAGACAGGATCTGCCACTGGTATCGGAATGTGAAGTTGAGCGGCCAACGAACAAGAAGCATTGTTGAGGCAATGTGGGCAGAGCAGGAAAATATCAAGGCCAGCGTCATAAAAGCCTGCACTGCCATCAGCCAACCTTTGGAGAGCAAATGAAAGAGTTGTGAAGTAGCCGGCAAAGGAAAGTGTGACTCTAAATTTACCTGGCAGCAACCATTCCCAAATCACAAAGTATGTCTTGCTGAAGACATAGTGGCAACCATCAACGAGGTCATCAAATTGGTAGTTTGGGTAACGGAATCTGCTAAAACAAAACTCCCAGAGACCCATGTTCTTGAACGGGCTGTATGTGTCTTGCCAAGAGACCAGCCAATGTGGACTGTAAACAAAGGGTAAATTGGCATATGAATGTTTGACAGAGAATTGGTTGGGATTACCTGGCAAATGACATAACCAACAGCATAAGTGATATAAAAGACAGAATGGATCCCAACATCAGTAAACCTGTTAACGAAATAATTTCATTCACGTCATGTTGACAGTTACAGGCGCAAATCCCACTTGTCGTATTTGTGAAAAACACATATAATACATGGTATTTAGAAAAATAATGGCCGCCTTTTTCCCCTATATATTAAATCAGCATTGTCAGATAACTTAAATGGCAGTGATATGTTCCAGCAGTTTATTAAATTTAAATTTACTTGAAATTACTATTTAATATGTAACGTAAAAACATCTACTTAAATTTCAACAGTGTTTTTATATAAGATAACTGTTTTATTAATAATAATTATTTGATAAGCAATTTTAGGAGAAGATACCATTTACCTGTGTTTAGGGAATGAACACCAAAAGCAAAAAAAATGGTAGTTCCGACTTCTTTCGAATGGGGATCTAGCGATTCAGGCATTCGTTTGGTAGCTGCCTTTGAGTCATGTGCTTTGTATGGTGTGGTTTGAATTTTTTGAAAATTAGCAGAACTTGGATTTTAAAGTGTGCATGAAAGACTTGCGAAACGTGTTCATCGCGCTGCCCAGCTGCCTTGCCGTACCCGCCCAGTTGGATTACCGAACCTGCCCAGTTGGCTTACCGGTCCTGCCCAGCTGCCTTGCCGTACCCGCCCAGTTGGCTTACCGGTCCTGCCCAGCTGCCTGGCTCTTCCAGCTCCCCTGCTGCCATCATTCTGTGGATAAATGGATTCCCAAAACGTAAGTTAATCTTAACCGGAATTTACCTTTTCAATATATTTTTCCATTTGAATTCCCGATTCCTTTTTTTACAATCGCCTCTTTAAGTTCGGCTTTTTCAGTTATTCCATTCCGTCGTCGCAAAAATTTTTTTCTCGCAATTGGAGCTTTTTTTTGCAGGGTATTTATTTTCCTTGTCCAAGTTTATACTTTCTTATAGACATTTTTTCTAACGCTAACTTTTTGAGCTTACCGTTATGAGTAACAATGGAATTTTACCGAGCTCTCGAACAAAGAGGCGTCGGATTCAGAAAGATTTACAACAACTTCGTTTAAGTTTAGTTAATGTTGAGGATATTGAAGTAGTAAGGGAGTCGTCGGACGAAGAGCGTTTTCCAAACGGCAATAATGGCATAGATTTTACTGAGGAAGAACACGCTGAAAATCTTTTCAGTGGTTTCGACGACGAGGTGTTAGCTTCTACTGAAGACGCATTTTCTATCGATAGCGATGTTTTTCCGGTTTCTTCTGAATCTGAATCTGAATCGACAGTTGACAGGGACGATGGTGCACAACCTGATGAAAGTGATTACGATGAGGAACACAACGGGTCGCATAATTTACGCCATTTGCTTGCTTTATGGGCAGTTACATGGGGGGTTCATCAAAACGCAATTGATGCATTGCTAGCCATACTCCGTTTATTTCAATGGGGATTAGATTTACCAAAAACCTGCCGAACCCTTCTGAAAACGCCTCGCAATGTCGACGTAAAATCACTTTCTCCCGGCAAGTATTACCACCATGGAATTTTAAAAGGTCTGGAATCAGTTTTAAACGTTATGCCGGCTTGTAGTGCTCTTGATCACGTCGACATTTTTGTTAATATTGATGGTCTCCCCATTTCCAAAAGCAGCGGTGGACAGTTTTGGCCAATTTTAGGCATCATCACCAATGCTAAATCTAGAAAAGTATTTCTTATTGGACTTTACCATGGTGATGCCAAACCTGATTCCACAGAAGAATACCTTACAGACTTTATTTTGGAAGCTAAGGCTTTAAGTGAAAGTGGTTTTATTTTTCATGGCCGGCGCTTATCATTCAGAATATCCGCATTCGTATGCGACGCGCCTGCGCGTTCGTTCATTTTGAATACTAAAGGCCACACAGGTTATTTCGGTTGTGGGAGATGTATCCAACAAGGGGAATTTGAAGGTAGGGTAGTTTTCTTGGAAAGAAATTCGACTCTAAGAACTGATTACTCCTTTAGAAACCGCATTTATGAGGAGCATCACCATGGTGATAGTATTCTTGAGAACTTAGATTACCTTGATATGGCGAGGGATTTCCCAGGTGATCCAATGCACTTAATTGATTTAGGGGTGACGAGAAAGCTTTTATTGACGTGGATTAGAGGTCCACTCCCAAGAAGACTTCACAAAAGTTTAATAGACTCCATAAGCTCCCGCCTGGAAACTTTAAGCAAATTTATTCCAAGAGAATTCGCACGGCGTACGAGATCATTGAAGTTTGTTGATCGCTTCAAGGCTACAGAATTTGGATTATTTAATAGCTGTGTTGGTCCTGTGGTTCTTTTGGGGATTTTGCCCAATCGATTGTATAATAACTTTATCGTTTTTCATGTTGCAGTGCGAATTCTGTCATCATTCGCGTATTGCATAACGCACAATGATTATGCAAGGGAATTATTAGATTTATTTGTTAGGGAGTGTGAATCAATTTATGGCACATACTTCTTGTCCTTCAATGTCCATTCTTTGATTCACACTTGTGATGATGTTTTGCGTTTTGGTGCTTTGCCAAACTATTCAGCCTACGCTTTCGAAAATTATCTTTTTTCTTTAAAGAATCTTTTGCGCAAGTCCAATCAGGCATTGCAACAGGTAGTTAAACGTATTCTGGAAATAGGACAATTCCAGAATGCGTGTTACAATGCAAAATCATCTAAAACTGGACGTTTTTTTAAACAACATGATAGTGGTCCTTTAATTCCCCACCTCGTATTTTCCAAGCAATTTAAGGAAATGCAATTGGGTCCCTGGTTTCTAAGTTGTAAGGGACCTGATCATTGTGTTTATCTTGATTCTTCTATTGTTTTGGTCGAAAACATCATTCGCGGCAAGAATGGTGATTTCATTATTGGCAGGCGTTTTCAAGTAAAACGTTCACTCTTCTCTTATCCTCTACCGTCGTCGTCGTACGAAATATATACGGTGGGAGCTATATCAGAATTACTTGAAGCGTGGCCAGTGGCTGAAATTAAATGCAAGGCGGTCATGTTGCCAACTTTTTCGGGAAACAGTTGCGCAATGGACGGTACGTTTTCGGTTTTTCCTCTTTTGATGGAGGCACACACTTAGGGAGTGAAGCAATTGGGGTGAAGGGGGGAGTAATGAACTTTATTCTGATTTTACTTTTCTTTTATTTAGTCTAAACTTTTTTATTTTTCCCTTTTTATTGCGCAATACTCTCTAATTAGACCGGTGTAACGATACACATCCACTAGGAGTAGAATAAATGTACGATGTTGCAAAAAATAGGGGTGGTGCTATAAGCTGGTGAGCTACACCGTCTTTTTTTTGTTTTGTTTTTTATTGTGGAATAGCACCATTTCTTATTATTGGAAGGGCCGGACGACGATCCATGGGTGCAATCAGTTCCTATTTCATGGTACGACAATGGATTCTGCTGGTGGCCTCCTAAGTCCAAGTCTAAGGATGTGTCCCGCTTTATAAACTTAGGCTACGAACCTAACAAGAAAACTTGGGAGTCTTATCCAGCTAGGGTCAGGAAAACCTACGGTATTTTTTTATATTTTTTATCTCTACTTTTCGTTAATTTTGATAAAAATTAGCAACATATGCTGAAGCTAGAAGACATGAAAATAAAGTAGTACAAAATGAGGACATCGCAACAACAGAAGATGAAAAGGACAGGAGAATCAGGAGAACTAGGAAGATCAAACTCCCGTTCGACAACAGTGTTTCGAATTCAACAGTGTTGTGTTGAAGTCAAGATATAGGGAAATTGTGTCTTCTTCGGATGACGACAGTTGTCCTATTCCTCCAGTTCCTCCACGTAAAATAATTTTAAGTAGGTTTATTAATCTTTACTTTCAATCAATTCTGCGTTAATTCAATGTATTATTTTTTTTTAGATAGATTGAGCGTTGCTGGAAGCCCGGCCAATAAAAGTGGGAATGGTGGGAATGCACTACCAACGTGCTCCGAGCTTATGCTTCCCCATTCAAATCCCGATGCGCAATCAGATGATAGTATTGACCATTATTCACCTGCAGGTAATATTTCGTTTGATTTATAGTAATTTTATTAATAACAACTATTAATAATACACTGTTTTCCTTTTCAAATGAAAGGCACATCCAAGTCCATTACATGTACAGCTCCACCTGTTTCTGTAGTTCCAATAAGAAGCTCCACTACGACTAAAAGGAGTAGCTTTGTCGAGATCAGAAATGGAGGTAAGCTTTAAAGTTTAGATTTTTATTAATTTCATTTATATATTTTTAATATACTTTTAGAATCCCGCGACGAGTTTCTTCAGCGTGGCATTATAACCATTGGCCATGGCACACGCGACAACAACGCCATCAGTGCAGCTTTACTGGAACGTCTCGATCGTATTGAGACTGCGTTTGTCGCCATGAGAAAGTCAGATGGAGATGCCGACGAGGATTTCATGCAAATGCTGCCCCTCAACTCTATGGATGATTTTTACATATTCAACGACGATTTGAAAAGCAAATCAATGTCACAACGTTTGGTAATTTTTTTTAAATTATTAAAATTTGAATTAAATTAAACTTCAGGTGTTGTCTGTTTGTTTGTTTTTTAAATGTTTTCTAGAAAACACACCTGATCGCAATAGGGGGAAACACCCCAAGAACAATTGTTAGATCGATCGCCCGGCGGCTTATGACCAACGAACTAGGCAAATCTTTCAGCTGGTTTGGACATCGTAATAACAAAAAGCTAGCCGATACCAACATCGGAAAAGTGATAATTGGTATTTATTTTAAATATTCATGTTATCCGTTTCATTCGTTTATAATACGTATTGATCTTTCAGCTGCATCGGTACGTAACACGCCATTGATTACAGAGGCAGATGTTAAATCAGCCATGATTGACATGCTGCGACACTGTAAAGACAAACCTCGCACGGTCCCTGTCCTATGAGTCCCATCATCATTCCATTCATCATCCATTCACAAAGAAAAACATTGTTTTTTTTTTATGTTTCTCGTCTATATTCACAGTCAGTCACAGTCACACAGATACAGTCAGCCCGAATAATGTTGAAGCAATGTTTTGTTTTTGTTTTTGTAGTCAGACAAATGATTTCTTTATGAATCTGTTTTCCTTTTTTTGTTTTTGATCTGCATATGGTTGTGCAACACAAGGTTTCTCATGTTCATTAATCTGGTCATGTTTCAATACAAAGATCAAAAAATAACAACAGTCTTTTCTATTTCACGATTTTATTTTATTAATCAATAAAACGAATGAATATGCAGATATCCCTTACATGTCCAAATTATAGCCGTAAGAAGTCCGGTCAGATATCCTTCGGATGTCTGACGGCGCTGTTTTGGGCGGTCAAAACCAACAAAAAAAACATCCGTCGGACATCCAAATCGGATTTCGGGCTGTCCGACGGATGTCAACAGGATGTACCTTATATCCGACCTCAACATCTAGCGGACATCCCACGGCCAGACTTGTGCTATGTGGGATGGATCCTGAATGGAAGGGGCTATTGCACGGTTACATTCTCTAACTTGCGATGCACCTCTTGATGCCCCTCTTGATCCAGCTCTTGATCCAGCTCTTGATCCAGCTCTTGATCCACCTCTTGATCCACCTCGTGATCCTCTTGAAGCACCACGCTTGCTGCCACTACCTGGTCCACCCATGTTTAATCATCTAAGAATGAAACCTGATAAATATGAGGACTTAAATCTTATACAAAGATAAGATCAGAAATGCAAACCCTATGTATCCGTGGGATGTTAGAATGAGGACCCACAAACTCACTCGAAGACTTTTGCTGTCTTAAATGTGACACTTGACAGTGGCTGTCTGTGGCTATGGTACAAATTAGAGGCAAAGTCAGCAAAAACTGGAAATAGAATATATGGGAGAGTCAACCAATTAGGCGCAAACAAAAATTGCAAGAAACTTACCGATCAGAATTGGCAGGTATCTGTAGAATGATAGAAAGAGGATGACAGAACAATACCCTCACTTGAGGACTTCTTGCTGCCTTCCCGGGGCCAAATGATAGTGACTATTTAGAGCCTAATTAGAGGCAAAGCCAAGTAAGAAGACAGCTTGTCAACCGTCACTTCAGCAACAACTAGAAGTAAAATATTTTCCATAGAAGACAATAAGGTATATGCGAACAAATGTAGCAAATAAGTAACTTACCAATCAGAAAGGGAAGGTATCTGTAGGACGTGGAATGATGAGATAAAATTAGGATGATAAGTTGATAACACGATATATTAGCTGAGAACTGTTGTTGTCATGCGTGTGACAAATGGGCAATGACTGCTAGTGACGATGAACGACGAAATTTACCCCACTGGCTACTTAATAGGCCTATAACTATGGCCCCTAAAACATCGGAAAACGTGCGAATCGCTCATGTCACTAGCGACATCTGCAAAGCAATTTTTGGAAGTAATGATTTGGATTTGATTTGGATTTTTCACGATATTTCAAATCAAATCCAAATCCAAAGCATCATTATAAAAAATTTTTGAAATCCAAATCAAATCAGCAAAATGATTTGATTTGATTTGGATTTGATTTGAATTGCGGGCAAAAATCCAATACACTGTAACTTGTGCAAGGGTTTGCTTACTACCCCGACTGGAAGATGCCAAAACTGGCGCGGCGCTTACAAAATTAAAATATTTTTACGCGTGTTACGCTAATAACGACTTTATATTACTCAAACATATTATTTCTACCTAAAACAAGCAATTATCCTCATTGTTATTAGAATGGTTTGAGTAATATAAGTCGTTGTTGGTTGTTGCGGTGTGAAAATAATACACAATATCAATTTTATGTTACTCAAACATATTATTTATACCTAAAACACGCAATCATTCTAATTGTTATTAGAATTACATTCATTATATTTGCTCCAGTAAGAAATGGAAAGATAATAGTTAATAGTAATAATAACTAAGTTAAGTAAGTAGAATAAAACAAAATAATTACTGTGTACTTATATTTTATTCAAATAAAGTTATTCATTTAAAAAATTATATACTTATTTGGCTAGAATGAGTTAAGTTGTATTTAGAAAATTAAATAGGAATCTGGCCGATAGATGGCCATAGCTGTAAAAAAGAAAAAAAGGCCGAAATTTTCTTGTTTTTTGGAGGGGGGTAAAACCAGACCTGCCGTAATCGCGATTGAAAATTAATCGCAATTGCGATTTCGATTAATATTTTAATCGGTGATCAAATTATTTTAAAATAATCGAAATCGGCGATTAAAGTGAAAAGAAATTATTTTTTAATCGCGATTATTTTCGATTATTTGGCGACATCTATGAACCGCAGATGAAACTATATGAAAGTCTACTCATAGCTGTGTCACTTTTCTAGCAGACGCTTTTTTGAAATGTTCACTTATTTCAATTGAAACAATGGCAAGTTATTTCCTTGCTGCTAGATGGCGTCCAAAAATAATCGGAAAAACAATTGCTAAAATTTAATCGAAAATAAAATTTTTTCAACAGACGAATGATCGCCGATTATTTTTTTTGCGCGATTATCGACGGTTACCGATAATCGCCCAAGAAATAATCGGACGGCAAGTCTGGGTAAAACGGATTGCCATATATATATCTGTGAAAAAAATGTTTTTTTTCGCGATTTTTTCGATTTTGACATTGCATTAGGGTTCGCGGCATCTAGTGCTAGAAAATCTAAGTTATTCGCTGAGTTGTTCCCTTTTCCCTGATTTTCTTTAAAAGTTTTTCAACAAAAAATACTGGACGTTTACATGCTCGGGTGGTAAACTTTTAATATAATCAGCTGTAGCTCCGTGTAATCGGTTCTTAGAGTTGAGTCAAAACAATACGTACTTTTTAAAAATCTTAACCTGGTTTAGGTCTGCTTACCCATGGGCTGAAATACGGACCATCTGTGATCTGGAAGAACCGCACCGAAAACCAAAATGACGCGACCCGATAGAAGCAAGGGCGCTCGCTATAAAGACAGACAGAAAAAGGAAAGAGCTGGCAACATTTGGCAAAGATGTCAGCCTCCACAGCAATCAGAGAGGGCGCGTTTGTACATTGTGGACCATTAGATTTGTTTGCCACTCCTCCATGCCGTTTAGCCTATGTGTATAGAAGATTTTCAAAAAGCTCCGCCAAGGAGTTCGTGCCTCTTGTGATCGTAGTAAGACAAAAAAAGAAAGAGAAGAAAAACAGACAAAAAAACAAAAAAATGATAAGATGTGCAGAGTTCTTAAAAACCACTCATCCTACACATCTGTTATTCTAATTTTTAGATGTGCTTAATCCTCAGATAAACAATAAAAATTTTAAAACGCCGAAGAGAAGACGTCATGGACGTCGAAGATGAAAATATCAGCACCTTAATGGCCATGGGATTTCCAGACATTGGGGAAATTAAAAGGGCACTGCGTTTATCAAAAAATGATTTGAATGAAGCTGTTGCCATTCTCACCAACGATCAATCTGTGTCTTCCTATGGGCCTGTTAGTGATTTAAATATTGATGTTGATATGAAAGAGGTAGCTGGTGTTTCTAAAGGATCAAGTGAAGAAGCATCTGTGGCTGAAGTGAAATTTTCTTTTTGCAAACATTTTATTTGTTTCCCTAAAACTTAAATTTATAACTCCTAGAGTGGAAATGATGGCTTTCCTGAAACCCACCTGTATGAGTTGGAGTCAAGGGTCTTTACAGACCAATGGTCTATACCCTACAAGAAAGATGAAAGTTTACACAAATGCCTTGCAGCTGCCACAAAGCTGATAGAAGAAGGTATTCAGCTAAAATTTTCTCTACATTATTTTTTTTTTTCATTTTTGTTAGTTTTACTCACTTTTTTAATTCAATGAAGGTTTTGGAGAGAATGATGAAAACATGCAGAGGTTTCTAAATAAATGCATGCCTGAAGCATTCAGAAAATTACTAAATTCTACAGCAGTGCAAAGATGGAACTCTGAAATCCAAAAGGGAATCTTTAATATGCTGGAGCTATTTGTTGATCTTCTTGTTGTTCGTATGAAGCACAAACCAGTTCCTGTTCAAATGCTTAATCAGGTGTTTACATTGGCCTGTGATTTGGATTGTGAATGGAATTGCAAGAATAAAGGACAGCAAAGTGAAGAAAAGCATTGGGAAGATTTGTTTGGTCCAGGGGAAATATTTGCAAGATCCCCTGAAAATTTTAACCAGGTAATTTCTGTATTGTATCAACCCTTTTTTTGTTGTTATGTTTTTGATTGTCTTGTGTAAGTTGAAAAGGGCCAGTTTACAAATCTTTGTTTGTTTTGAAGGACCCTTATGGCTGGCTTGTAGATCTTCTGAATCATTTTGGAGTAAAGAATGGATTTGGAATGATTCAGGATAGTTTTGAAGATGATCTAGATCCTGTTTCTATGTCAGCAATATTAAGACCATTGGGAAATTGTGCTGAATTTTTGAACCCGTCGGCTGTGTGTCCAATGCTTACAAAGTGCCTGAATCAAGCCCTTAATCATGTTACTAAATTAGATGAAAAAGATTTAAAGAACAAGGTTAGCTCAACTAGGCCGTTAAGCTAACATTCTTTTGTAGGAAAATTTTATAAGAATTTTTGTTTCAGGATATTGGAGCTGTTCTTGAACTGCTGGTTGCATTAAAGTTACTCTGCAAGTGTTTGTGGCCTGATCTTGCTGACAGGATGAACAACATCCGCCTTGAAGTTATATTGCGTATGTTGAAAACACCTCATTTTAGCACACGGATGAATGCCCTAAAAGTAATTTTTCCTTTCTTCTTCGTTACTGAGATACCAGCAACTTAATTCAAAAGATAACTATGTGTTATTTTACAGGAGGTATCAAAGCTGGTTGAAGAAGCGGAATCCACATCACCAAAGAAGTCTTCAATTCCTGGAGACCAGTTGGCGGAATGGTTGTCCGATCATCAGGTGTTGTCCGTTGCTCTTGAAGGCAATATTGATCATGTACAGTACACCGATCGAATTAAAGGTTAGCTAATGTTTGTTTTTTTCTTTCTTCTTCTACCATTTTGCTTACTGTAGACCAACTTTATACCTAGGCCTTGTCGAATTTTTGGGCCCACGCCTAAGCTCCGATGAACTGAGCCAAATCTGGGCTATGGGAGAAAAAAGTTTTCATGTTGTCGATAATCTTCACAGTGTTCTAGCTGCGGCCGCCCCAAAGCTCGCACCGGCACAATTGGATCATTTGTTGCTTCTTGTCCAAGAGGTAAAATTTGCCTTATTACGGTTGTCAACTACTGTTATTGCTATCCCTGATATTAGTTTACTATTATGGTTTCTTGTTACAAGAGGATTGCATTTCAAACTCCATAACTAGATTACTAAAAAAAAAAAAAAAATTAATAATAGATAAGAAATAATAAAGCAAATGTGGTAACACTAATTAATGTCTTGAAAAATGGTTGTAAATGTTTTCTATAGAAATGGCAGCGCAACTCGAATGATCGAATGCGAGAAAAGCTACTCAGCTTTCTTGGACAGCTAGGGAAAGAGTGTCGAGTATCAAAAACCGGTTCGAAAATATTGGAAACGTTATGGGATTTGGCCCGCTACGCCGGACTTCCGTGTCACTTGGTAGAGAGAGCCCTTGATGAACATTTGAGTGTGTTGGCGGAAATACCGAACAAGGAGCAATTGAGAAAAACATACGTTTTACGCTGTATCGACGATTTGAAAAAAGGGAATCAGGTAATTTGTTTTTCATGGATTGAAAAAAAATGAGCGTGATTCGTTTGTTAACTATTTTAATATTAAATATTATGCTTCATTTATTTCCATTTTTGTAGGGTACTCTTCCATTGCTTCGACATTTATTGAATGTTGCTCGAAGCATGGTAAAAGGAAGTGGGACTTACCATAAACCAGATAAAGCTGCCTTGGCAGAGTGGAATGCGAGTCACGAAATTGTTAAACTTCTCCTAGTCTCCCTTGGAAAATGTCATCTACAGGCTGTTGCTTCAGCCAAACTTTTGTGCAAATCGTTAACTCAAGAGACGATTGTAGATACAAGATATGGCTATCGACACGGGCAACTTGTTCAGGCACATCTTGATTTGTTGCAAATGCTTTTGAAAGAAGCTGACTTATATCTTCCATGGGCTCGGTGTAAGGAGATGTGGGACGTTCTTGTAACGAATCCAGATGGATGTGAAGCCGACAGAGAGGTTCGTTTACTTCACTGCTAGAAATATTTATAATAATTCTAACGTATATTTACCCCTGCTCAATTTATTTCACAGTGTTGTTTCCAGTGGTTTGCATCCTGCTTGGGTGACATGCAGCCTGATACACAAAGTGCTCTATTTCGAGAAAAAATCTTAAAAAGTGACCCTGTTCATCTTACTTTGAAAGGATTTGAATGCGTAAAAACGTTTTTCGAATCTGTAAATGTGTCAGATGGTAAAATGCGAAGGTTTGGAACGCAAGCGGTAAGAATAATAGGTGTTGCATACAATAGGTCACAATGATTTATTTTTGGGTTCTGTAATAGATGGTGGAGAAATTAGATCCAGTTGGTACTGATTATTTTTGGCAAGTTGCCTTGGAGTCTCCAAATGAAGATTTAGCCAAGGAAGCCATGACACACATTTTGGATATCTCATATTTGCATCTTGCACCTCGGTTGAAGAAAGATCCTGCGGTGTTGCATAGGAAATTTATTAATGATTGCTACAAGCGGCTAGAAACTCAAGTTCCCTGTTCCAAAGCTACGGGCTCAACCACTCCTACCATTGCATTGGCTCAGTTAAAGTCATTGGCACCTGATAAAAAGTAATCAGATCAGGAAATGCATCCGTATCATAGGACTGTTTTTGATGCATCTCTTTTTCTTTCTAGATCTGGCTGTCTCCAGCACATCAGGCGACTGTTGGAACTAGTGGAGAAATATATAAGTGTCATTGAAGAAAGCCACCCAGCTCCAAGGACAATTCTACCTCATGGACTATCATTCAAAGGGGAACCATTAGGGTTGCATATAAAAACCGAAGACTCCAAAACGGACATTGATTTATTGGTAAAAAAAAATTTTTAGGACCATGTAATAGTCAAGTTCCAAGTTGTGAAAAACAAAGATCGTTAATAGGTCCATAGCCATGAAACTGTATGGGCGGTAAAACAAAAAATAGCTTCCCTTCTACGCCTGAATGCTGAACAGCTAATGTTAGTCATTGGTGATCGTCCCTCTATCCTAGGTAACTCAGAAACAAGTGATTAGGATACTTCAAATGCGATAGTGTAACAGAACCCGCCGTCTACGTTTTGCGACTAGGTCGGGAACAAAAATCATTAAGTCAACTGGGTTGTACTGACAAACAAACGTGGGTCGTTAAATCAACATCTGGGGCTGGGACTGTATCGAGTGGTGCGCAGCTTACTGAGGTATACGCTGAACCCTCAGGTTGAGGCACAATTTCATTTCGTTATTTCATGCATTGCATCTTGCTGTGACCTCAGTTGAAAGAAAATTGGGATGAACTACCTAGCACCCCATCCCCAGTTGTTGGAGCTTTGTCGCCAGAAGCAGGTGAAAACGAAATGGAGGAGGCTGCTGCTGTTTGCACTTCCAATACATCTGCTGCTCGCATGTCTTTCCACATAGAACAAGAGCGATCCTTACCTGGCATCGTTATGGCTAATGGTGGTCAAGTCTTCACCATGCTTTATCAACTCTCAGAAATTAATGATTTAAAGTAATAAACCATATTGGCATTAACCTACTATAGGTACTTATCGCCCTTATTTGTGATTACCAGAATTCAAGAAACTATTCGGAGGCTATTGCATTTAATTCCAACAGATCCAGCAGTGCTAGAAGTTCTGGAAAAGGTTGCTTCAAGACGTTCTGCTGCTTCTGCTTTCTCGACCGCCGCCTCGTATGACGCCGATAAGCGTCCACGGCCTTCCGTTGCCTTGAATGCCAGTAACCCGAGTACCTTGACACCTCCTGTGCGTGGAAGTGGGTCGAATATTGTGGGACATGCAGCGATCGCGACGTCTCCGACAAAAAGTACCATACATTCATCCTCTTTGCTTTAGTTTTCGTTTCTTCTTTTTCCTGTTTTTCTTTTTTAGATTTTTGATTTTTAGCAATAAGGGGTGTTTTTACTTTTCAGGCATACCTGCACTTCCTGTGTCCCACAGGCCGGGCGGATTGACTAGTACTATACGTTCTGCGAGCTTCCGGCGTATTCCCCATCATCTTCCTGTAGATAAAAATGATTCCAAGGAATCTGTGGAAGATATGCTTCGAGGTTTATTAAATCCGACTGCCCCATCCATGTCTCCATTTCGAGTACTTTATAATCTTGAGGTAAATAACTGAAATTTTTGCCATGTCTTGAATATAGATGTTACAACTCTTGTGAATCCTAGGTTCTATCCGGGCGGTTAATGCCAACGTTCTTCGACAGTACTGCGGTGAACAACAGTAATGTCTTCAAGCAAGAATTTCTGTCAGCTTGTGGACTGAACTTTGTGTCTCGTGTTCTCCGCAAAGACTATTTTTCTCAAGATGTAAATTATGAAATTCGACAGGGTTGCTGTCTAATTGCGTTACAGTTGGCACGTTTTTTGTTGTGTGGGGAAGTGGATGAGGCGGCTTCAAGCATGGCAACGAAATCGCAAATGACTCCCTCAAAGTTACAATTAACGCCAACCAAAATGACGCCCACGAAAATTTCTCCTATGCGCCAGACAACACCGATGAAAATTCAGCTTTCGCCTATAAAGTTGCAATCCGTCACCACTTCGTTGAGCTTTTCCTGTAGCCCCGTGAAAGAAACTTCCTTAGAGACGGCTAAAGCAGCTTTGCAGGTGTTGCAAACTCTGAGCGAGGCCGAATTCCTAGACATGATTTCTTGCTTCGTCCGCGTCTGTTGGGCAGCCGCTGCAGGGAAGTTGTACCTGGCTGCAGCACCTGGATCATCCTCTCTACCAAACAAAGACTTTGGTGGCACAGGCGAAAGTGGCGCTGGCAGCAATTGTAGCATCCCATCGTCTCAATCGAATCCTGGTAGAAGAAGTCGTCAGAGTAGCACGGGTAGCACTAGCAGCAGTAGTAGCTCTGGAGATACCGACACTACTGGTTTATATTTTGGAATATGCGCTTCTAACAAAGAACTGTGTAGTAAAGACATTCTCATCGCCTGTGAAGCTCTTGAGTTGTTGATAACGTGTCTCGAAGTACGAGGCACGAAAGAGCTAACGGCATTTTTCTCCTTCCCATACGTAAAAGGTAAGCATTTTCTAGCACTTGCGTAAATTCTTAACAGCTAAATTGCCTTCATTTTATATTTTGTTCATTCAGATTTCATTATCGACATTCTTCTTGGTTGTGCCAGTTCAGAGGTGAGAGACAAAGCTTCGGCTCTGTTTTTCAGACTCAGCCAAGCACAAAATCAATTTAGTAAGCATTCGCTAACTCAGGTAAGAGTTCTTGAAATTATTTTGTCATAGACAAGCTTATGAAGTGAAAAATTGTTTTACCGAAAATCCAGATATTAGTTAAGGCCCCAGTTCCACTATGGATAACATCTTGTACCACGCGAGGGGCATCCCAGCGACTTCTAGCGCAGTGTAGTCAATATTTTAATCTACGCTGTCGCTTGTTATCATCACTGTCTTCAGCTGATCAGCGCAGTTTAGGGCTTGTGGCTGTATCGATGCTCAACGATGAAGTTGCATGGTTATCAAATTTTACTCCGTATAGTGGAACCTATTCCAACGAAATGGAACAAGCTGATAATGCTTTGTTGGCTGGCCATTTGAATGTGGTGAGAGGACTGCTAAATTGCGAAGGCGTAAGTACAATGGCAACATTGTTTTTAAAATGAAAGATAAATACTAATACCAAATACTAATACCGATCATAATTTATCCAGCATGTACTGAAATCTTCGACATTTAAGCTCCTATTTCCTCTTTAGTTTCACAATAATTTAGCGATTAATTTATGTCCTAACGCAAATTTCTTCATATTTTAGGTAAATCGAAAAGAAGCAGGAAAACTTTTGATTCCTGACCTTCTTAACCAATACCTTTTCCCGGCGTCGAAATTAATCGCTGAGGGATTGAAGCGCTCCAGCTTCTTATCCACGCCCACGAATATCAATCCGAAATGCAGTCAAGCGGAATCGAGACTTGCGGCGTACGCATTAATCATTGAATTGGTGTTTGACTGCAGAGAAAATCTTGAAGCCATCGTCAAACAGTTAATATCAATGCATCATAGATTCAACCCAGATTTAGCGAAAGAATTTGAGGTAAGTCTATCTTTTTATGTATTGTACACATTGACGAATTGTATGTTACGATCTGCATACCTTTTTCTCGGGTTAGCAAAGTAGAGGGAAGTTTCACTTACCGCTCTTTGCTCGCTCTTCGCTTACCCGAGGGAAAAATTAATGCTATAGGCGCAATAAAAACAACTTTGCCGCGATAAAACATTTTACTAATGATTTATATATGAAATCTAGTTCGAACCAGCTGTGGAAGGTCGAGCTACTTGTAATTATGTGGGGTTAAAAAATGCAGGAGCAACTTGTTATATGAATTCAGTTATCCAGCAACTCCTTCTCATCCCAGGCCTCAAAGAAAGCCTTTTGGCAATCGATGATGAAGACTCGGACGAAGACACACTTTTTTTTCAGTTCCAAATGGTCATGGGGCACTTGCAGGTATCTACCACGATTTTCGTTTCCATGTTTATGCATAAAAATTTTCATTTTCTCACTATTTAGGATTCTAAGCTGCAACACTATGTCCCTGAGAAGTTTTGGCGTTGCTTACGACTTCGTGGTCAACCAGTTAACGTTCGTGAACAGCAAGACTCTTTTGAATTCTTCACACATCTGGCTGATAGTATCGACGAACATCTCTTCAGAAGTGAGCGTGAAAAATTATTTCAGAATACGCTTGGTGGCGTTTTCAGCGACCAAATGATCTGCAAAGAATGCCCGCATCGATACGAACGAGAGCAAATCTTCCTTGCTTTGAATCTTACTGTAAAGAGCCACAATCTGGTAGACTCACTAGAGCAGTTTGTTAAAGGAGAACTTTTAGAAGGGGATAATGCCTACTTTTGTGAAGAGTGTGGCGTGAAGGTAAATAATGAAAAACATTTAGTTGTCCGTTACGTAAATTTTTTAACATTTGGTTTCCAAAATAGAGGAACACGGTTAAACGCATGTGTATTAAAACACTGCCATCAACCTTGGTAATTCAACTTAAGCGTTTCTACTATGACTGGGATGCGGGAAGGTCCCTCAAGTTTGATGATTATTTTCAGGT
This sequence comes from Daphnia carinata, assembly GCF_022539665.2. Lineage (NCBI taxonomy): Eukaryota > Metazoa > Arthropoda > Branchiopoda > Diplostraca > Daphniidae > Daphnia > Daphnia carinata. Next base: position 829,389 of record NC_081337.1, read on the forward strand.
TGGTTTGTCATTTTCGAAATCATAAGGTTAATTACAAGATTTTTTTCTTTCCTCTGTAGTTTCCGTGGGATTTAGATATGGCACCGTACACGTCAGAAGGCATCCAAGAGCGAGAACGAACTGACAGTCCTAGTGTGGATGTAACTTTAACGTCTTCCTCCAAGAATCGCAACAGCCTAACTTTAAAGAGTACCCGAATGTCGTCAAGCAACTATGAGCTCGTCGGTGTCGTTGTACACAGTGGGCAAGCTAGCGCGGGACATTATTATTCGTTTATCAAAGAAAGGAAGCGTTCGGACAGCACTTCTCGTAATCGATGGCTGAAATTCAACGATACGACAGTTGAAGAATTTGAAATGAATGATACAACGCTAGAAGCTGAATGCTTTGGTGGGACCTATAAAGCAAAAAGCTACGATACCAGTAATTTAGCTCCGTCACCTTTATTGCCTAACTTTGTTTCATGTCTCTTTTGTTTTTCTAAATTTTTGTGTGTGTGTGTGTGTGTTTGTTTTCTATAATTATCTGTATTTTGTTTTGTCGTTCAGCGAATGGTTTTCCAGAAACACGACAGCGGTACTGGAACGGCTACATTCTCTTCTATGACAGAGTGGAAGATCCCACAAAAACACCGCGAACTCCACGTAAGGGAACTATCAACTCAGTTACAAATTCCAGTATTGTGACTAGAAGCCGATCCTTCCGTGCTGTTGGATCACTATCGACCACACCCAATAAACTTTCATCAGCTTCGGTAATTACTATTTCTGCGCAAGCATAGAGTAGACGAACATCATAACATTTTTGGTTCTTCAGATTGGATGCGTCCCGCAACGTGACAGCCTGAGTCAGTTGTCAGAATTGCTCAACCATGGAGAAAGGCAAGGTGTTTTTGGAGGCAAAATGCCTGCTCGCGTACAGCAAGCTGTCAGAGAAGAAAATCTTCGTTTTCTGAAATCTCGGGATGTATATTGTCCCGACTATTACGAATTTATCTACGAATTGTGTCAAGTAGGAACAATTGAAATAGTTCATTATTTTCGATGTTCCAAAACAGTGTTTTTAATCTACTCTTCTTAAATAGGCTAATGCATCTAAGGACGTGACAACCGGCACGTGCGCAATACCATCAGTGAATCTTGCGGTTCACTTCCTTTGTCACACCTATTTACGAATACGTGCAAAAGAATCCAGTCGGCTTTCTTCTTGGGTGGATCTTATCAACAATTACACATCCGAATTTAAGGAGTGTTCTCTCTGGATCGTTGATTTTTGGTCAGGGGAAGAGGGCACCAAGCATATCAAATCCTTCCTATTGGAATGTCCATCGCGCAGTGTACGTCATCAATTTTCGAGGATATTGGAAAACTCTTTATCGAGTTTCTTTAACCATGGAGGTCAAACGGTATTAAATCATAGAAGGAGCAGAGCAACAATTCTTACAAATTCAGCTGCGCTGGCTGCGATCCTTTTTCAATGTGACTAAAACACGTGTCTGTATTGTTCCAGACTGAGCTGTGTTTAATTAAGCTGGTTGAATCCCTGCTGTCGATGCTAGACAAAGATGTTCCAGACAATTGCAAAACGTGCCCTCAATTTTTTTACCTTCTTTCATCCTATGCGAATATGGTACCTAATGCACATGTTTATTAATTAATTAATTTTCTTTTTGTTTGTTTTTGTTTTATATTATTTTTATTATCACTATAATTTTTTTATAAAGTATTGACCATTCTTGTTTTAGGGAGTTAAACAATGTCAACATTTATTTCAACTTGGTGCATTCCGTAAGCTTCTGGTGTTCCTTTTGGGAGCCGACAGGGTTGGACAAAGTCCGCCATCGCCTTCATGTTCTCCGCGAGAAAACCATTCTAAGCCAACAACTATGAGTCAAAAAGGTCTTGCAATTCCTTTGCCAGCTCCTTCACCAACCTCTACATTGCAAAGAAGATGGAGCCAAACACAAGCCAAGGATTTCCATGATCTTCATACGACATTGGCGACGATGATCCTTCAGTGTGATTTGCAAGACGAAGACGCCGTAGTTCACGAAGCTGACAATAGCGGAAAGTTTGCTGCACCCTCTGATGTGACAGCAGCTCTATATGGACAAAACTCAGTTTTTTACCTCCAAGTATTTTCCATTCAATCAATGGCATTACTTCACGTATTCGACACTGCTATATTCTCTTTTAGGAATTAGTCGTAGCGTGCTGCCATTTGAATAACATCAGTTGTACGTCAGCAGTAATCCGAATGTTGCTGTATGCCGCCCGGGGCAAATTGGATTTTTCACGTGCTCTTCTTCGTGAAACTCTGGTTGGTTTTCTAACTTGTTGTGAAATTTCAGCAAAACCTTATTACAATTTGGTCTACTTTTATATAGCACCAGTGCGCGGTTGTTTCCGCAAGCGAACTAAAAAATTTGACACAACTACTTCAAGAAATTCTGGTACTGTATCGCTCACCAAATTGTACATATGTCACTTTGTTTGCTTATTCAAATTTCGGTTTTTCGAATAACGTCTTAGGTTTTGGAAGATGGCCAGCAGTTTAATCGACTTCAGTGCGTTATAGATGGTTTTACCGACAAGGATGGCCAATCAGTTGAAGGCGTTCTAGGTAAAGTAGTATCATAAGGGGTTCAGAAAAACGAGATATTTCCAATGCCTATATCAGCTGGTGGAAGACAAATAATACGAAACACGTCTATTCTATAGAATTTCATTACGTAATACGGAGCACTGATAGTCTATAGAATTTCGTAATTCTTAATCTTCCATTTTATTATTCTTACTGAACTTGATGCACCGTGTTTAATTTTCGTTTGTTAGATTAGATTAGCAATTCTATTTAGCGTATCCGTAACCGCCGACTGCAGGTGGCTTAAGGTTTTTTATTTTCTCTAGCGTTGATACAATCGCAGCAGAATAATGACAGTCGGCGGGCCTATCAGCTAATGAAATTCCTGGTCAGCCTAGCCAATCGCTTGCAGGTTGCGAAAGACTACTTGTTACAGTCACCAAGCAAGTGGCAATGGTCTGTAAACTGGCTGAAACAGAAGATAGAACAAAGCTACTGGTCACCGCACGCTGACTTGAGCAATGAAAACTCGAACACTCGAATATTTCAGCGAACAACGTCTGCTCAGGTAAGAAGCTATTTTGAATAATGGCTTGGTTCACAGAAGTATATGAACATTGATTTATCTCTGTTAGGTTACGCTGGAGGAAGCTACAGCACTATTGACCGAGTTCGAATCATCAGACATGGAAACAGAAACTGACCTCGAGTTTGGATTAGCCCAGTCTGCCGAGAATGATGAGACGTCCACTACCCTAGAATCAGCCTCGATGTCGAAGTGTCGTTTCAGCTTAGGTCCCTCTTAAATTGGTTATGGTGCCCATTTAAGTTGCCTGTTATGAAGCCAGCTGTTGTCGATTTTTGTGCATTGAAAGATCTGTATCGTTAAGTGCATGTGCCTGTCGTTACAGCAGTCCAAACCCCCTCTAAAAGCTGTTTGAATATGTGCCAACTTTACATGTCCGCTTCACGTAGACAGACGGACGTGATCACCTTTCTTTGAAGCTAACGAATTACCTTGTAAGCGTGATGCAAATACAGTTTCAATAGCCACTGGCGTTTATTTCTTTAAATAACGAATCTCATGGACTTGTAGGAAATCAGTTGGTGCCATGTCACTGAGTATGCTTTACAACAGGACGGGGATGTTACTAATTCCATCACGACAAAGACGAAGGGAAGAGGAACAAATGAAGCATGTTAAGTATATACATCAAGGACAGTCTCTTGGTGAAAACGATGAAGCCCGTTTGGTTAATGAATTGTATTTCCAACACTGGGAAACTGTAAGATATGGTCGAGAGAATGATTGTTACGAATTGGATTTTCGCCCAGCACGTAAAGTTTTTTCGATTTCAAACTGTTTTACGTCGGCTCGTTCCAGAAAAGCTTGTCTCTCCAAAAATCCCTTTTTGCCTTGATTAAAGGATTTCAGATCTTCTGCTATTCCTTCATCATGCTTAAATTTGTCCCAATCAAGTTTAGATTTCTCCAAGGTGCTCAGCTTAGATTTTTTGTTAGATAACTGACTGGTCAAGCTAGAAAGGCCACCAGCTCTCAAAGCAGGTCTTTTTCCTTTAATCTCCTGTGAACTTATGGATGCAATCTTCTGATTTTTCTCTGAGATTCTGAATTGAACAATAATAGTCAAATAACCAATTGAATAAGAACAAGGATTAGCTTTGGTTACAGCTTGACATTTCTATGATGTAATGATAAAAAATTTAATACTCAATTTTTTCTCCAGCAAATTCGTAGATTTTTGAGGTTGCTGGTGATGCAATAGAAGGTGTCACTATTTCCTTTGCTTTTTTTAATTCAGACACATCCTTAAAAGAAGCCCAAAGACTATCCACTCTTTCTTTGTTATCTGCAGCAGCATAAATGGTTTTTATTTTGTCTTCTTTATCTTGCACAGCAGAATTTCTTGCTTTGCTAGAAAATCAATTAACAGTTGAAAGGAAAAATGTCATATCACATTGGATGTATTAACAGAAGGAATATTTACGTTTTAATTTTTTTTTTTTTTGAACACAATTTTTGTTTCTTCGAAACAGATCCATGTTCCACAACTTGATCACCATCACTGCTGGAACTATGTTCAGGTTCATCTGTTAATTCTTCAACATCACTTTCAGCACCTAAATAAAATTAAGCAGGTCAGACATGCTAGGTTGGAAGTTTCAAGGAGTCATTTCCGAAAAAATCACCAGTTGGAATGTAGTCCTCGTCACTGGAATCAGAAGAATAGTTTTCTTCATTTAACATTTCGGCCACACTTGTGCTATCGTTAATTTGAAAAGAAGCAAGAGGTAAATGCTCGAATAGCTCGTTACCCTTTTGCTCGTGCCTGAATTTGTCAGCCACAACGATGAAATTTTAGTCGTCTGCTTCATGAGCTCGATGGATTTGTTGGGGGCTGGATCTTCGATCATTGGATGCCGAGGTGTGCGTTTCTTATAACGTTTTACCGGTAGTTAACACCAACGTGAATAATTTTACCAATAGTTAACTTCGTAAGCGTAAATTACCGCATATCTCTACGAATAACGCGTTAATTTTAAAAACAATTAGATTTGTTTAATAGCCGTAATTAATTTAACGCATTACCTTTCCAATAATATTCATCTCCTCAAAGCAGTCTTGCCGCGATCGCGATTATCGATCACGATTAAGGTAAAAAATGATCGCCGATCAAATCTTTTGAGGTTGATCTTGGTTTGATCGGCGATCAAAAAACCCGTTGATCGGCAACAATAAATTTTGCGATTGAATTTAGTGCCACCAAACGTAAGAATTTAGAATTTACATAAATTTTCGCGGAGGAAGCTGTTTATCCTTCGTTCGCAGCAGACGCCTTTTCGTCTAAAAGTCTGAAGTGAAGACATTGACTTGCAATGATGACAAGTTTAATGCAAATTCCACTACTAGATTTCTCCCAAAAACGATCGGATCGCCAATAATTTGATCGCCGATCAAATCATTCTCAAATGATCGAATCGGCAATGAAAACCAAATGGTCAATCGGAGCGGGTCAACCCTATTGCCATATAAGGACAAGGCAAATTCGCCTACCACGGCTATTGCCATGTCTTATGAAATTACATACGCCTGATGTCAAGGGTATGTATATATATATTGAAATAATAACAAGTGTCATACAATTCTATAACTCTCCTTGAAGAGTATAAAATTAAATGGTAATTTTGTGTGGATCTGTAGATATATCTTTTTGTTTTTTCAAAAGTTTCTCTTAACTTGTTGCATGTAATTTATTGTTTACCGAGTTCTAAATACTAAACAAAAATTAGCTAGATTGGAACTGCAATACAATTTCACCGATTTTAACGAAGTCGCAACGATGTTTATGATGTGTCTATAGCAGACGCTTTAGTCGCACGTTAAATGTTTATGCTTAACACATTGAGTCATAACTATATTTTATTTGTACATATCAAACATAGCAAATTTACAAAACAGTGTCACAGTGTAACCAAGGCACGACATGTGGAACATTTGAAATACTTGGATAAATCAGATTGTTTTTGAATATTCTCACAAGCCCAGTGACACCACTTCAAGCAACTGTCACAGAGCACATTTGGTGTGGTTTTATTACTAATCTTTTTACAGTCACCACATTTGTATCGCGAATGTTTTTTCTTAAAATCAACTGTAAGGAAGTATTATATTATAGATTACCTTTGTTATACTATATCACATGTTTCACTGCTGACTAACTCAAGTTTATTGTGGCTATCCAGGCTTCCTCTGTAAATAATTTCTGAAATTTTGGAAGTTCCACTGCTAAATCTTCTTCTGTTACTGTGCTGCTAACCATTTCAGGCATAGGGCTGATATCATGTCCCTCCACTAACTTCTTAGTAAGAAGAATTTTAGCAGCTGCCTCACTTCCAATAACCCATGTGAAAAAATTATCTTTATTTCGCAATACTTTGTATGCAGTGTAGGATGTCTTTGGCAAATGGAGTTCCTCTTCAAAAAGTTATTGTTATTGTGTCATTTATTATTATTTCAAAATATACATATATATATATGATACCCTTGACATCAGGGGTATGCAATTTCATTAGACATGGCAATAGCCTTGGTGGGCGAATTTTCCATGTCGCCCCTGACGTAGAAGCATCCATGGTCATTGGGCAATAACCAATGGGGGAGGAGCCACCATGTCCCCGAATATAGGCCTGACATGGCAATAGCCACTTCGTATCTTACTGCCATGTCAGCCTAACATGGCAATAGATTTTTCGATCGAGGCGACGATTATAGATATAGATAATTCTAAATGTATATATCTTTATTATTTGTATATTATTTCAGGCTTTGTATATATTATTTGCTTACTTGAGTTAATTTATGTATGCTTCTTATTGTTATTTATATAATTACTTCATCTACTGTTTACCTTTTTTTGCTAATTCTTGAAGCTCGTCGAATTTTTCGTACGCCTCAATATATCTTTTCAACATTTCCTTTTTTGTTGAGGGTCTTCAACGCAGGAATTGTACCCTGGTCAAGTAGTTAGTAAAGTGAGGTGCATTTCGGTGGGAAAAAACCTATTTCGACTTGTCCATTTGGGCCAAGGCACGTTGCGTCATGTCCAGAGCAGCTGTCCATTAAAAGAGAAACTGGTTCGTTGGTAAATTTGCGTACGGAACGTAGGTCAAAATACATTATTCCACCACCCCTTGTATAGTTCACGATCGACCCAGGCCTTTCTTTGCCATACGTAATGGATTAGAGACGATTGATCACGAAAGCAGTGAGGATTTTTGGAACTTCGAAACAAAAGAGGGCCTATTTTAGAAGAGCCTGTAGCTTTTTCGCAAAAAACAAGCTTAAGTCCATCTTTTGCACCCATAGCCTTTTTATCCCTAAAGGATTTTCGACATCCTTTCTCATTGCTAACGTACGTACGAGTAGGTAAAGCACAATAGCACAAACCCGTTTCGTCTATGTTAAAAACATTGCAAGCTCTGTAGCAGACCAATTTTTCACTAAACGCCTACGAAAATCGACGGGAAAGAACCTTAATGATGGTCCCAGTTCTGTGATGCTCCAGCCTCTCCAAAAGACGAATACTAGGCCCGATCGAGCAACGCTGCTTCCAGTTCCGGAATCACCCGTCATACGCTTTCAAATCAAAATCCTCCTAGCCTTAGCTTCGTGTGATTCCCGATCTTAGATGTGAGCTCGTGAAAGACAGAGGATTTTGCATTTGGAAGTAGGATTGCGCATTGCATTAAACCAATTCAAAACAGCATGGTCCGATTTTGTATATTGAGACTCATTTGCCATCAGTTGTTTTGACGGCTTAAACACTTTGTTCGCTGAAAGAACTTAATGTTTTCTTTGTTCATACTTATTTAAGATTTGGGAACACCAAACAAAGGAGCAATATGGTAGCCGGTGAAATAGGACTGAAACGAAATAGGACTGGAGAAATAGGACTGAAAATTTCCAGTCCTATTTCTACCGGAGAAATAGGACTGGGAGAAATAGGACTGACTTTTTTAAACTTTTAGGACAGTCCTATTTCTCCATGCCAGCAGTCCTATTTCTCCTTGCCACCAGTCCTATTTCTCCTTAGAAATAGTCCTATTTATTTTATTTTGTTCCTATAGGAACGATATGCCTCCAATCCGGTAGGCAACTTATTGCGTAAGAGCGTCGGGTTATATCCATTTCTCTTTGTAAAAAGCCGATGGTGTTAACTCATTAATTAAATGGTTCACCATACATTTATCTTTTATCCTATTTTAATTTAAATTGCAGGGGTCCATTAAATATGGTATATCTAATATAGTTCATTTAATAAAATACTTCTACGGCCACACCAGAAATATTTATTAAATTTTTCTTACTTTTTAGCGAATAAATAATTTTTCCAGTTGCACTCATGTTGTACTTGCTCATACAACTATCAGCAACGATTAACAAGCAAGTCTTACCATATCGGTAGCGCTCTAAGCTGTGACACGGGTAGTCCTGTGTTCGATTCTCCGTGGTTGCATGTCTTTGGAGGTTTTTAATAATTATTCTATGAAAGAATTTTTGGGAAGAAAACAATTACTGGTGTTTAGGGTAATACTACTGAAATGGCAAATAATGGTAGTTCTGACTTCCAAATTTTCACATGCGGTTTCAGCATTTCAGCCAGTCAGTATTTAGATCTTCATGGTGTAGGTTGTCGACGGTGCTTCGAATGTGCTGTGAATGTGCTGTGAATGTGCTAATCATCTGTTGTTCGTGTCCAGCGGCCTGCCCAGTTCCTGCCCAGCTGCGGATTGTTTCTAAGGAGTCGCAAACCGTAAGTACATTTTATATTTCACTAGTGCTGGGCCGTACCCGGACACATTGTATCAGGCTCGGAACGGATAGGCAACGGTTCGAGTGCTGGCATTGTTAATTTAAGTATAAGGGCATTGAGACTTGTCACCTCAATGGGCACAGGTATCGGGATTGGTTTCACAGTGTCGTCGTGAAACCAATTGTCTGACCCAGGTCAGTGGACCTTCAGTTAAATAGATATCTTAGTCGGGACGTAGGCCGACTAGGATTAAAAATATTTACGATAGTTATTTAATTATATCTGCAAATTATGGGTATGCTACCTAACTATACTTCACGTCACTTAATGCTTTTTCTTTTTTTTTATTGTGTTTCAACTGAACTTTGCTTATGTTTTACTAATTTTTTTTTCTTCTTTTTCTTCTTTGTAGGTTTTGCCTGGCAATTTCTATACAGTTTACTCAGGCCGGTTTAACGTTTTTTTATTTCTTAAGTTCTTTTTTTTGCCTTTTTCATTAATTTTATTTTCTTTTTTCATAGGGAGCTCTGATCAACGAATTTTTAAACCGTTCTTCCGGACAATTAAAAGGTTTTGCTTTCTCTTATCACTCGTTTGGTAAATGGTTGGAAGGATTTAAACATGCAAGGTAAATTCATTTATAGTTATATGGTGTACATTGGTATAATTATTGCAATTTTATTTTTTTTAGAACAATCATATTCTAGGGAATTGTGGCCACGAACCAAAACCATCAATCGGCACATTAGTCGTCGCTTGCACAACAAGTATTGTTGTAATAATTCAAGCATAATGTATTACATTACATATTACATTAAAATAAAAAACTCAATTGAGATTATGTAAGTTTATTTATAAAGTATGTTAATTTGTAAACATTCGTCAAATAAAATACATGTTACAAACAAACAAATGTTATTCAATTATAGACATATCTAGTTCATCATTAATATTATTTATAGCAACATTAAGGGCATGTGAGGAAACAATAGCGGGAAAAGATGATCTAAGCTCTAAAACTATTTCTTCTAGTAGATCCATTGTAGATAGCTGCAAAAACAATGATTAGTTATAGGGAAACTTTTTTTTCTTGTAAATTTAGAAAACATACCTCATTATTTTGATAGCGCGCCCAAAGCTGGAACAGTACGGAATTCTTAAGTTGGGTCTCTTTCTTCCGGTGAGCCCTTATTTTGTCATGGCAGAGTAGCGTGCTAGTAAGGGAAACTTCTTCGGCCAGTTTCCGCAATACCATTGTCATCTTGTAGAATTTTAAATTAGATCCGCCTGCCAACTACAAACATTTTTTTTATTAATTATTCATTACATATTATTGTTCAAATTTAAATTACCTTGTTCCATTGGTGGTGCATTCCTTCGCAGTCGTTATTGGTACGCGTTAAGATGTTGAAGCATGACCAGTTCTCAGGAGTCCAGAACTTGCCCCGAATCCAATTCCGCTCCATATAATCCATGAGTGCTGAAAGTTCGCTAGGTGCTGAGCTCTTCAACGCGTCAAACACACCAGGAATTTTACCAGCTACAAAAAATTAAAGTTCACAAATGTTATTTATGACAATTAAATATAACATTTGTGTGCTATTTACCTGGAAGATATGCAAGGCATAGCAGGCGAAACACAAAGTCTCGCACTGGATTCGGTCCCTTGTTGTTGTAGAGGGTGGAAAGGTGAAGATCCCGGACCTTTTTCAGAACGGCTTGGCACCAGTGGAAATTGCAGCCAAAGTGCTGGCAATCCACAAAGTGCCTGCGGACAGCCGTAAATATAGCACGTTCGAAATCGGTCACGATCCGCTGGACTCTAGGAAGGGGGATTATATCCTATTACAATATAAAATTTATTATTTTTACATAACAAACTATTTGTAAATGAGATAGTATCTATACCTTTATCTTCTCGAAGACAGCGCTA